>NW_011494897.1:4616686-4682940 GCF_000754665.1 Bison bison bison
GCATCATCTTTGAGGATTTGGAATAGCTCAGCTGGAATTCCATCACCTCCACTAGCTTTGTTCATAGTGATGCTTTCTAAGGCCCACTTGACTTCACATTCCAGGATGTCTGGCTCTAGGTCAGTGATCACACCATAGTGATTACCTTGGTCATGAAGATCTATTTTGTACAGTTCTTCTGTGTATTCTTGCCACCTCTTCTTAATATCTTCTGCTTCTCTTAGGTCCATACCATTTCTGTCCTTTATCGAGCCCATCTTTGCATGAAATGTTCCCTTGGTATCTCTAATTTTCTTGAAGAGATCTCTAGTCTTTCCCTTTCTGTTGTTTTCTGTATAGTACAGTACACAAAAGCACAACTCTTCTAGAGGGTACATGCACATAATGGTGTACATCAGACACGTGACCTAACTTACATGATTAGACATGTGAATGCATGCTTGCCTCTTTGACAGTTGCAACTCAAAGTTTTGTATCTAGTGGACTCCCTGTACTTACTTAAGGAAATACAAAACACATCAAATCTTTACATTTTTCCTACAAATGAGAGTCTAAGGTCCTTGAGGAGAGAGACCAGGTCCCACATATCATTCTATTCTCAACTGGACATAACACATATACAGAGGGAGTGAAGAATAAATGCCTAGGGAGAAATTCTATGGGTACTTGTGACTAAAAAGACATTTAATCTTCATAGTCTTTCATCTAATCATTTATTCATTCGACAAATATTTACTGAGTGCCTTCTGTGTACTGCTACAATATACCAATGCAAGTTAAAATGTAAAAAAATTCAGAGATATTTTCTTATTTTAAATTCATATTTTACATTTATATTCCCATCCTGATTACTAACAAAGCAGTTATAGAATTAATTATAAGAATCACGAATTGAGAGAGTAACATTGCAATATGTACAGCCATTTGTAAAATAGATAGCTAATGGGAAGTTGTAGCTAATAGTGCAGGGAGCTCAGCCTGGTGCTCTGTGACAGTCTAGAGGGGTGGGATGGGGTGGAGGTGGGAGGGAGGTTCAAAATGGAGCAGACATATGTATACCGACGGCTGACTCATGTTGATGTATGGCAGAAAGCAACACAACATTGTAAAGCAATTATCCACCAATTAAAAATAAATTTAAAAAAATCATTAACCCAGAAAAAAATTATAAGAATTTTTAAAGACAAGTGTGTTGATTTTTAATGAAACCAGTCAGATACCATTTTTTTAAATTATTTTTCTTAAACCCATGGCTGATTCATATTGATGTATGGTAAAAACCACTGCAATATTGTAAAGTAATTAACCTCCAATTTAAATAAAAAAAGAAAGAAAGAAGAAAGAATAAAAAAGAAAAATAATTTTTTTTCTTTTTTGTGTGAATTTTTAGCCCACTTGGGAAAGATCAAGTCAAATATTTAAAATAATCTCTTCAAAACGAAGAGAGGCAACTTTCTTTCACAGGCTTTATGTTCAACTGGGTTATTTACTACTTATTAAGGCAATGGCACCCCACTCCAGTACTCTTGCCTGGAAAATCCCATGGACAGAGGAGCCTGGTAGGCTGCAGACCATGGGGTCGTGAAGAGTCGGACACGACTGAGCGACTTCACTTTCACTTTTCCCTTTCATGCCTTGGAGAAGGAAATGGCAACCCACTCCAGTGTTCTTGCCTGGAGAATCCCAGGGACAGGGGAGCCTGGTGGACTGCCGTCTATGGGGTCGCACAGAGTCGGACACGACTGAAGCGACTTAGCAGCAGCAGCAGCAGCAGCAGGAAGGCATTATATGATAGGTGCTATCTGACTATTTTAAGTCTGAGCCAATTTTTGTTACTATATATGACAAAATGGATTTTCACAATGGAATTTGACATATGTAATCAACGAACTGCAATGTTTTGCAAACTTTGGCTTCTGACTTAATTTACGTGTCATCGCACACATCATCTCACTACAATTTAGTGTAAGGATCCAACAGGGCATATTTTGATGCTCTACTAACTTTTGTCTTGGAATGAAAATGTGATGTATATAACCACTTGCTGTAGATGTTGTTGCTCAGTTGCTAAGTTGCGTCCGACTCTTTGTGACCTCATGGACTACAGCATGCCAGGCTTCCCTGTTCACTATCCCCTGGAGTTAGCTCAAATTCAAGTCCATTGAGTCAGTGGTGCTATCTAACCATGTCATCTTCTGCTGCCCTCTTCACCTTTTGCCTTCAGTCTTTCCCAGCATCAGGGTCTTTTCCAGTGAGCCAGGTCTTTGCATCAGGTGGCCAGAGTATTGGAGTTTCAGCTTCAGCATCAGTCCTTCCAATGAATATTCAGGGTTGATTTCCTTTAGCATGGCCTGGTTTGATCTTCTTGCTGTCCAAGGACTCTCAAGAAGCTTCTCCAGCACCCCAAGTGGTGGTGAGACTGTGGTGCAGCAGATATTAATGGACCCCTAAAACACACCCCAGGGTGACTTCTAATACACGCAGAATGGTTCTTTAACTTTCCAGTTTATTTTAATTCTTCTTCCTCCAAATATTTTCTAGAAAATACTTCTCTCAACTTAAAACACACAACTAGAGTACAACAATTAGAACACAGTCATTAGGCTGTTCTTCTCTATTATTGGTAAAACATTTAAATGAATATATAACTGGAGAGATAAAACCACCACCAGAGAGAAACCAAGAAGGAAAATTTTAAACCCAAGTTAAAGAAAAGGTAAACATTTTCAAAGCTTCAGCCAACACCTTCTCTGTAAAATGCTGAGTAGAATTGGGGATAGGAGCTGAAAAGAGCTAAATCACTTTTGTAAGCAACAAATAGGGTGATTAAAAAATAGAGGGGGTCTGAGAAAGGATGGAGAGGATGAGAAGATAAGGGAGAATGCCAAAAATTGCAAGCATCACTAAGAAACTATTCATAGTAGGGACTTGTAATATTCAAGTTCTAGTTGTTTTTTTTTGCTGGGTTAATCCCTCCATGTCTTCAAACTTCTGTGGAGTCTGATATACAACAAATGCCCTTGGGACTGCTGTGGTGAACTGAGAATAATGTCTTCAATTCCTGTAATTTTATACTGGAGTCGATGTGATCTGGGAGAGGCACGTCCCTGTGGGACTGCAGCTCACTACATACAATGGTGCCTGGAGCTGGTGGTGATCAGGGAATGAAAGAAAAGTTCCGAAAAGAACTGGTTACAAAGCACAGCTGTCCCCTCCTCCCAGAGGCTAACCTGGCAATCTTCAGGGAACTGATTACCTATTTTATTTATACCTTGTCTAGATCCACGAAGGAGTTCAGCCAAGGTGAATTGTGGAATCTTCCATAGCCTCAATTTCCTCATTGGTAAAATGGCCACAAGAATACCCAGACCAAAGTATTTTTTGAGAAGTGGTTTTCAAAATTCATTACACTTGTCATTTGATCACCCCCAAGAGAGGGAATTTGAATCCAACAATTTTAGATATATGATTTAGAAATATTCCAACAGTTGTTTTTGATTTAGGCTGGATTATACCTCATGCGAAGAGTTGACTCATTGGAAGACTCTGATGCTGGGAGGGATTGGGGGCAGGAGGAGAAGGGGACGACAGAGGATGAGATGGCTGGATGGCATCACTGACTCGATGGACGTGAGTCTGAGTGAATTCCTGGATTTGGTGATGGACAGGGAGGCCTGGCATGCTGTGATTCATGAGGTCACAAAGAGTCGGACACGACTGAGTGACTGAACTGACTGACTGAACTGACTGATGCAGAATTATCAGATTTCTGAACACTTGGATATTACTCTGTGGCTGTAACTCAGTTATTCCTAAGATCACCATTGCTTCTGAGATTTAATATTTTTCTGCCTTGTTCACTGGACGTGTCTTTAATTCATAAACCACTTAGGATAGTACTTTTAATTCAGGCTCTATTATTTACTGCTCATTAGCTGTGTGAGGTTATTCAACCACTCTGTGCTTTATTTCCTCATCAGGTTGATATAAGGATTAAATAAATCACCAGATCTACAGAGCACTTAGAGTCTGTAAAATAGTAAATATTCTGTTCATATTAGTTCTTAGAGATTTTTTTTTTTTAATTTCCACAGGTCTTAGTTTTGGCATGTGGAATCTTCAGTTCTTTAGTTGTGGTATGTGGGATCTTTACTTGTGGCGTGTTTGATCTAGTACCCCAACCAGGGATCGAACCCAGGACCCCTTGCATTGGGAGTGTGGAGCCTTAGTCACTGGGCTGCCAGGGAAGTCCCTGAGTGGGGGAGGGGGACAGAGGGGGAATCCTTAAAAAAAAACAAAAACAAAAACCTAATAGATTTTATATTTTTAGAACGGTGTTAGGTTCACAGAAAAATTGAGTTAAAAATAGTGAGTTCCCACCACTTTTCCCCAACGCCGGCCACAGCCTCCCTACCATCCACACCCTGTGTGCACCATCAATATATTAGTACCAATCAAACCACAAGGCTTTCACTAGGGTTTGTTCTCCATGCTATATATTCTCTGAGTTTTGACAAAAGTATAATGACATATCCACCACTGTAGTATCATATACATACTCAGAACCTTCTATTCGCCACCATTCATTCTTCCCTTCACCCAAACCTCTGGCATACACTGATCTTTTCACTGTCTCCATAGTTTTGCCAACATATTATCTTTCACTGATAATAACAAGTCACTATCACGCCCTAATATGGGCTTCCCTGGTTGTTCAGTGGTAAAGAATCTGCTTGCAATGCAGCAGATATGGGTCTGCAGGTTCAGTTCCTGGGTCGGGAAGATCCCCTGGAGAAGGAAATGGCAACCCACCCCAGTGTCCTCACCTGGGAAATCCCTTGGACAGACGTACTTGGCGGGCTACAGTCCATGGGGTCACAAAGAGTTGGACACGACTGAGCTCACATGCACACACACCTGTCATTACTACCTGATTGACGCTATCATCAACTGTGAATGGATTACAAGTAGCAATACTTTGAGATAGTCTCAATACAGCCCAGTACCTGATATCCAAGCTGCATCATGAGTAAGTAAACTTCTAGTGTCTGCTAAAAAAAGATCATCAAAAAATTTACCCACAAACTTAGGGAGTAATTAAAACTATTTGAATCCACTTACTCTACCAACATACTTCTAAAAGTGGTCACAGCAAATTGCTTTGGGGGTAAATGAGCAACGTGAGATGCTGTGCTTTTAGAATTTTCTAGATGTTTGGACCTTCGGTGTGTAGAAAATAGAGTCAAGCATTTCTCATTCTTAACTCTGACTCATAAAGCACAGAAAATCAAACACTGAGGAAACAATTTTTATAACATTCTTGTGCCCAGCAAACCATGCAATTTCTGCTTGCAAAGAACTTACAGTGTACCTGAGAAGAAATACATATATACCTACAGAGCCTACAGGGGAAAGATGATGGAGCAGCTCAGGTGCCCCTCTGTCCTTTTCTTCCACCAACTCAATTTCTGCTCATCCTTCAGCTCTTTTCTCACAGTGAAGTTCATAGAATCCTCACAACAATCTTTTTATTCAGAATTCCTTAAGCACTTAAAGAGAAAGTCTATACCATACTACATCTTAGCTGCTTATATTACTTTCCAACCATTGCAGTTAAATTCCGTTAGAAAGCAGAACGAATTGCAAGCCCTAAGAGACTACACATGATTCCTTCTCCTTGAAATGCTCTTCCATGTTCTTTCTCTGGTTATTTCATCTCCTTCCGTTTACTGTAGCCTTCTCACCTTCCTGTGTTCCTGTGGGAAAGAGTTAGGTTAGAGGCTTCTCTGTGAAACACACTTTCCCTCACTGTATTGAAATGGATTACAGTAAGTCCAGTAAGACTTAAAGCTGGTGTTTATTTCAATTTTTTGTTGTTGTTATCAATTTGCTTTCTATTTTTTGGCTTCACTGCACAGCATACGGGATCTTATTTCCCTGACCAGGGCTCAAACTCAAGCCCCCTTGGATGGTAGTGTTGTGTCTTAACCACTAACCCACCAGCGAAGTCCCAACTTGCAATTTTTGAGGACTGGGTCTCCGGTTTGTTTTCTGATTTCTACCCAAGGGTTGGTAGACTACTGAATACAAAGTTGGTGCTCCCTAATTATTTGTTAAATTAACAAATAGAATTTGTGGCAGCATTTTGTTAAAGACTGAATTGAGATGGTCATTGAAGAAATGATGGTCAACTATTTTTTTAGAAGTCTTCCATTTCTTTCGTTTCATCACACCTCATATTTGATCTTTCAAAATCCTATTAACTCTGCCTTGTATCGAGAATCATTTTCTCTAGCCATGTGTGGTTTATTTTCTCTGCTTCTTTCTGCTTATCTGTACCCTTACTTTTTCCACTGACTAATTTCTCCTGTGAAGCTTTAGTTTCTGCTTACTTAACCCGCCATGTTCTGGTTTTTTTGTGGCTTCACTTGCAACCTCAACTCTAAATGACATTTTCGTTCCAGTTTCTGTGTATCTTACTTGGAGAGAGGCAAAGAGAAGGGAGTGAAAGAGAAAGCAAACAGCAAAATCTTATTGGCTCAGTTGAAGCTAGAGATGTTACCCTCAAGGTCATGTATCTACTTCTAGTTCAATTAAGCTGAAGTCACAGAAAGGCATAAATGAGGTTGCCCAAGCCCACGCATAAGGCCTATAGGCTGGGAAAGGCTGTCAAAGAGGGCAACTAAAGGCAATGGTAATCGTTTCTACCATGTCTCTTTAGGTCACTTGATAGACACCTTTATGCATTGTGGATGGTGAGTCTTGAGGAAAATGAAAAAGAAACACAAAAATCTCTCTCTCTTTAACACACACATACAAAGACAACGGTTTTAAACAACCTTCTGTCGCCTTTTTCTGTTATCCACATATTTTACCTTCCTTAATAATATCATCCCATATGCTTCTAGTTTTATGGTAATAATGAGGAAAAGGGAGGAGAAAAAGCAGATATGAATTCAGATTATTATTACAGCTGAATGTTGAAAAACCAGCTGGCAAGTTATAATTTACTGCTGTTCATTAATCAGGTACTGCTTATCTCAAATATAAGATTTCCTACATGCATATTCTTGTACAAGGTTAGGAGATAAGCATAATAAGGTAAACATTCAATGTTAATATAACGTTTTGCATTGTCTGGTAAATTACTTTGTGAATGTATTTTAAAAGCTCAGAATTTTTTTTTGTTTCTTTCTGTGTAGAGCTTTCATTATAAATCTGTGTGGCTACCATAAAAGGGAACCAAATAGCATATAAGAAATAGTATTTTGACCCCATCAACTTTGAAGAGTGGATGTAGGGAAAGAAGGTTAGATGTTGGGAGTCAGAAGTAAGAAATAAGAAATAGAGTGATTGAATAAAAACTGGCACCGGAAGATTTGGGGCTCAGGCAGGGAAGTCATTGTTCAGAGGAGAATCAGGGACCTGGAACCTGGTTACAGAGCACAGTTGGACAAGTAGCGATGCTGAGGGTTTAGTACCTACAAGCAGGAGCTTAGCAGGCGTTTTCTTCTTGAAGATAGGATGCTTTCTCAGATCCCATGCAAGCCACGGGTCTGGATGACAGGCAGAAATGTAGCAGAGATCCAGACATCTTCTCAAAGTGAGACTGAATAAAGAGGGATTATGGGACCCAGACAGAGTCTAGCCAGCAAGTAGAGGGCACTAGTGCAAAGGAAAGAATTTCTGTAAAGAAGGTTTCTGAACAATGCCTATAACTGCTCTTGGGGAATAAGAAATCCAGAGAGGATGAGGGTTCCTGGGAGGAGGGTATGGGGTGGGGGAGTAAATCCAACACCTGTTTATTAGAAAGAATAATCTAATTCTTGCTTATAATAATCTTAATAATGTAAGAATAATCTTAATCTTGCTTATATCCTGGCATAGATCCTGCAGAAAGAGAATTATAAGAATATAATCTGGCCTCTGATCCCAACAGACTATTACATATGACACAAATATAGAAATATTCAAAAGATGGCATATATAATAATAAGTGGTAAAGAATTATTATCTTTGACTATACTATATTTTATGGCAATCAACTTTGGCAAACACCTTGTTCATTTTGAAGAAAGTTATGTAAAAGCTTACTAAAGTTACAGTGTTAACATTCTTGAGCACAGACTTTCTTCTTTCATATATTCAGAAGTTTAACTTGTGTTAAAATATTGCTGAGAGTTAAAATTCTGAATATATGAAGGAAGAAAGTGTGTACTTAAGAATGTTGCACAAGGAGTTCAGCTTGATGCCCTGTGATGACCTCAGTGAGTGGGATGGTGGGGGTGAAAGCAAGATCCAAGAGGGAGGGGATATATATGTATATACATATAGCCGATTTGGGCTTCCCTGGTAGCTCAGCTGGTAAAGAATCTGCCTGCAATGTGGGAGACCCCGGTTCAGTTCCTGGGTTGAGAAGTTCTCCTGGAGAAGGATAGGCTACCCACTCCAGTATTCTTGGGCTTCCCTGGTGGCTCAGACAGTAAAGAATCTGCCTGCAATGTGGGAGACCTGGGTTTGATCCCTGGGTTGGGAAGATCCCCTGGAGAAGGGCAAGGCAACCCATTTCAATATTCTTGCCTGGATAATCCCCATGGATGGAGGAGCCTTGTGGTCTACAGTCCACAGGGTCACAAAGAGTCAGACATGACTGATCTACTAAGCTCACACACACATAGCTGATTCATTTCATAGTACAGCAGAAACTAATACAACACTATAAATCAATTATACTCCAATTAAAAACTGTTGCTCTCTATACTTGGTTAGTAATACATTTTTCCTGCCCTTCAAAGCTTAATAAATTCATCTGATTTTGTTTGATATTAAATTATTAATATGTATTTTTAGTTAATGGTGAAATTCCATGAAAAAATTTATATTTTAATGTGAGGAAGAATATTCTTGAAGGAAGAGAAATCTTTCATATTTACCATGCCCTTCATTACAGCTCTTACTAGATCAGGTAAATGCCTACAGTTTAAACACATTTAAACATCATGTTCTATCCATACTAAATGTAAATAATTTTACTAACATAAATTATATTGATATAAATACATGGATATATTAATTTTAAAGTAAGCAATGTCAATGCCATGTTTACAATCTTGGAGTTACAACGAAGGTAGTTTTTCAAAGCAAAGTTTTTTAAAAATGTTAACAACTTTATGATTATAGAATGAATGTATCCTCATTAACAAGCACCATAAGCAACCTGTTTATTTTGGTTATGTGTAGGGTCATTTAGATTTAAAACATTCAAAACACCTTAATGGGGTGATAAAATAGCTTCATTTTACAGAAGCTTGATTAATTTCCCTCCTCAAACCGCTAAATGGTTATCATATCTTGCAAAGGAATTTCATTTTGTTAAAAAAAAACAAAACACTAGAAAAAGTGAGTTTAGGCTATGGAATTTAAAAAAAATTAGAATGTAATAGAGTGTTTACAGAAATATATATATATACACAACATGCTGTTTTTCAAATGGTGTGCTCCAAGCACATAAGATTGTGATACAAAACAGATATGAAAGAAATAAAAGCTAAAGGAAGCACGATCATCGTGCCTGTTGTAAAGCTCTCTTCAAACACCGTTGCCTCGAGAATTATACTGTTAGCATTAACTACTCTGCTAAATGTAATTTCAGAGCAGCTTGGCTATGCTGGGACCAATAATGTTTTAGCAGATGTTAACAGTGAGGGAATTTAAAGATTACAGAGTTTCATGGGTGTAGTAAAGCTGCAGTGGGAACAGAAATATTACAGGAGCTGTTCTGTTCTGAGTGCATCGCATTTACTGACGAGTAATACATGAGTGATAGTCAGAACCAAGGGAATGGAACTTTATACTTACTGGTCAGCAGCATATAAATTCCATAAATTAAACAAAGTTTTATGTATTCTTCATTTCTTTTCAGACTGATCTTCCTCAAAGGGCCTTTGTTTCAAGTTAATTCCATCATCAAAGCTTTGTTCAACCATACTGTTCTCTTTAGGAATGTATAGCCCCATTCAGGCTTTGCTTGCATATGTGCATCCCCATTATTTTTAAATCTTGGCATGATGTCCAAGGAACTTCAGGTAACCTCAGTATTTCTTATCTTGGGCTCTATCAACCTGCCTCTCCTTGTATAAATCCTATCTCTGTCCATTTTAAAATGATGCTGTTCAACGTATTTTTCCCCTTAATCGTCTAAAAGGAGCCATACTGTGATCTCTGAAGACATGAATGGGTGAAAACTTGGTTAAGGGCATTATTTTTCCTTACATATAATCTGGGGGTGAAGACAGTAGAAGAAGGGAGATGTTTACTCTATTTGCGCTTCGTTGCAGTCTGTGGGCTTCTCCACTTGCTGTGCATGGGTTCCAGAGCTCATGGGCTCAGTAGTTTTGCCATGTGGGATCTTAGTTCCCTGAACAGGGATTGAACCCAGGCCCCTGCATTGGGAGCATGGAGTCCCATTCACTGGACCACCAGGGAAATCCCATGTTTCTTAACATCTATGTAAATTTGTGAGTTGAAGAATTGGGAAGGACGTTAATTGGTCACCTGTCTATTAGATCCATTTCTTTCTTCTTTTTATTGTCAAAAGGCAATTTTCCCTAGAGATTCAAGAAAAGAAGTTTCCTCCATAACCCTCCCTAACAACTATCATTATCCTGGCTTCTCTTTGGTTTTGGCCAAAGGGAAATTATACTCAGGTATGAAAATGTAAGGAATAGTGACATATTGTGGTTTAAGGCAGGTGCTAGTCTCCTTCTGATTTAAAACTTTAGAAAAATGGCTTTTCTAAGTCCACATTACTGGTGATTTTCACAAACTGTGAAGGGTCTGAGATATTCCTTATCTGTAAGCTGAGAAGTTAGCCTGTTCCTGGAAACTAGCAGAAGACAAAGGTCCTCAGATCAGAGGCAAAGAGTTGTATTACCTAGAGCAAAAGCAACAGCCAGAGTATCAGCGTCTGCTCCAGTTAGCGCAAGGCAGGGTGAAGATGGCATGTGGCCCCAGCAGGTTACGTTACAGGAGGAGAATCCTGAGTTGCAAACCTGCCCTTTGCTTTTGAGGGAGACCCCATCTCTTTCTTCCAAGGCTGTTCCCTCTATTGTTGTTCAGTTGGTAAGTCATGTCTGACACTTTTTGACCCCATGGACTGCAGCACACCAGGCTTCCCTATTCTCCACTATCTTCTTGAGTTTGCTCAAACTCATGTCCATTGAGTCAATGATGTCATCCAACCATCTCATCCTCTGTCACCCCCTTCTCCTGCTCTCAATCTTCCCCAGTATCACATTCTTTTCCAACAAGTCGGTTCTTTGTATCAGGTGGCCAAAGTATTGGAGCTTCAGCATCAGTCCTTCCAATGAATATTCAGGGTTAATTTCCTTTAGGATTAAGTGGTTTGATCTCTTTGGTGTCCAAGGGGCTCTCAAGAGTCTTCTCCAACACCACATTTCAAAAGCATCAGTTCTTCAGTGCTCTGTCTTTTTGATGGTCCAACTCTCACATCCAGACACGACTACTGGAAAAACCATAGCTTTGACTATATGGACCGTAGTTGGCAAAGTGATGTCTCTGCTTTTTAGTATGCTGTCTAGGTTTGTCATAGCTTTTCTTCCAAGCAGCAAGCATCTTTTAATTCCATGGCTGCAGTCACCGTCTGCTGTATGTGGAAAGATAGTCTGGAGCAAAAGCGGATAGTGCCTCTGCTTTCATGATGTGTAGATGTGAGAAAGAGCCATGGAGAAGCGTCTCCCACCAGTGATCATCTAGAAGTATCATGTCATTCACCTAGGAAGCAATTGGATTGAAACCTCACTTTCAGACTTACATGGGTAGGTCCTTTGTAGTGTTGGGCTGTACACAAGGCAAAATGGCAGCTGAGCTCTCTGGGGTTTCATGACTCTTTCATGGGTTTTAGGAAAGATCTTTCAAACAAATTCTCAGTCCATCGAGGTTTGTATGGAGGGTAGAAGTTATGTGCAATTGAAATCTAAGTGGTGAAAGCAGTTTTAATTTTCTTGCTGGAGCTATTATCTTTTAAGTCCTAATAATCTCTCTCATGCACAGGCCTTGAGCTTATAAATCTGTACAAGTTCAATTAGCAGTGCAGTAGAACTTTTCCTCGACAGTGCAAGGCACTGATAAAAGCAAACAATACAATTCTAGCATGCTGCTTTTTAAGAAGGGAGACACCCACACAGCCGACGACAGACTGAAAGCCTTTTTATTTTGATGGTACTCTTTCACTGTCTATCATAAACTTAGCAAAGCAGGCTTCGCTATCCTGCTATCCTTTTACTGGATATAAATCACCCTTGACAGGAAGTTTTATGCCTAAATCCGTTTACTGTCCTTGATGGTAGTCTTTAACATTTATAAGCTCAAAGGAGCCTAAAAGGATGCAGCAGGAAAATAGCTAAATACTTCAGTTGGGTTTGAGCTGATTTCCATCCTAGACTGCTGACAATTGCTTAGACTCTTGATCCAGGCACCCATTGTCAATGCTATCTGTCCTTCTATCCCTACAGATTCCTGGCTTTGGTGGAATTGTGGTGGACAAAATGGAAGTTCAGAAGGGTTTTGCCTCTGTGCTCCATGTGATTTTTGAAAAGCGTTAGGGGGCAAGGCTAGAGATAGAAGAAAAGAAAATTATAGATGAGTCAAGCAGTGGCTGAAAAACCATGGCTTTGTAGAAATTATTCAAATTAAAGTTATGTAATGATGGATCTTGTAAAATCCTATAAAAATGCAGAATGTATCCCAAAGTTACCTTCAAGTCAAACATCGAGCTCCATGAATGGCAATATACAGCACTAGCCCCACACTATGGAGCAGACGATGTTGATTCTATGACACTATTCTTCATAGCTGTTTTGTGTTACCCACTCCTTCTACACTATCTCATTGTATCCACTGCTGTTTTGTTCAAGGGGCTACATGACTCTTCCTTTGCCTAACTGTGTGCTGAAGGCAGGCTGGCCCCAGCCCCACTGGGTGACTCCTGAATGGCTTGAGTCAATCATGGTGCAGGGGAAGGAATGTGACACAGTTCTGACCAATGTGATGAGGGAAAATTCAGTAGGAGATGCTGAGAAATGCATCTGCACTTTCAAGAGACAGAATGGGGAAAGAACTTTTTTTTCTTTTACTATTGTTATATCTGGAACTAATATGGCATTCCTGTCGCTCTGAAAGGGAGCCAGCTGGATGTTAGGTCCAACATATAGAGGAAGACAGGTCCAATGGATCCAAGCAGAGCTGAAGCCATGACTCACCACTTCTGGATACCATCCTATCTACAGACTTCTTGTTTCTAAGGGAATAAAACCTTAGAAAACCTGTGCTGTTTAAGTGAATTAAAGTCAACATATTCTGGCACTTGCATCCATAGTCAGCTACTTTCTTTATATCAGGAAATATGTTATTACCTAGGATATTGAGATTTTTTGTTGTTGGGCTTTAGTCTCTAAGTCATGTCCAACTCTTTGTGCCCTGAGGACCGCAGTCTGCCAAGCCCCTCTGTCCGTGGGATTTCTCAGGCAAGAATACTGGAGAGGGTTGCCATTTCCTCCTCCAGGGCATCCTCCCAACCCAGGGATGGAATCCTGTCTCCTGCATTGGCAGCTGGATTCTTCCTGCTGAGCCACCAGAGAAGCCCATGGAGATCTTTAGGAAGTTTTGAAACAAAGCATTAAAACAAGATAAGCATCTACATATTCAGTGCTCTGTGAGTTGTTACTTTTTCCTCCCTAAAATAAATACATTTTCTATGAGTTGCATCTCTCTAGGAAGGCTTATAGCTTCAAATTCTACTCTTCCTCCCCTACAATTCCCTTTGCAGGATTACATCTGTTCTTGTGAATACTGTTACATGTGCACATCACTTCCAAGTGTCTCTGTTCAGCTCTGTGAATGTTACCCTGCAGTCGTTTTTCCAGCTGCTCAAAGTGCATTGAACTCAGGCCTCAAACATACCAAGGCATCATCTTTCCCAAACAAATCCTGCATCCTTATTTTTCTCATCTCTGCCAATGGCAGTAATCATCTAATTCATACTTTCCCTAGGAGCTGTCCTTGATGCTTCCTCTCCAGTTACCTAATCCAACCAATTCTTCCTTTCTGGTGTCTTCCAGTGTCAGTCAGGAATCTGGGCTGCAAGCAAAAGGAATCTGGCAATAATCTTTCAAAGTGGGAATTAGTTGAAAGAATATCAGTGGCTCCCAGAACTGATAGATGGTTTATAGAGCAATCAAGAGGCTAGGGAGCTGGGAGCCCCAGCAGAAGGAGACTCAGGTCTCTTCTCCTTCACCCCACTTCCACCACAATGCTCTCGCCTTCAGCCCACTCTCCATTCAAGATTCAGAGTCCCAGGAGACAAGGTCACATTTGTCAAACTCAAGTCTTATGCCCCATCCTGCCCTCCCGCTCCTACCATCCAGTGGAAAAGGAGAACCTGGCCCCTTATGATTCTACCATGGGAGATGGAGAGATGGACACTGACTTACTGAAGCCACATATATTATGTGGTTCCTTCTAAGGGGAGATCAAAAACCCACAGAAAAGAGTGAGCACACAGAGATGAATTCTCAGCAGCCAAAACCCGCCTATTGTCCACTAGCCATAAATTTTTTCTTTCTTTCAATTTCCCCAACTCAGCTCTAATCCAGATCCTGGACACTTGGTCTTTGTTGCCAAGTCAGCCACGTGTCTGGTCTTTTCACCAAGTAAAACTGCCTATTCTTCGTGCCTGTTTTAATCATCTTCAGCTTCTAGAATCAGTGGCCTCAAACACGACCCCCATTTGGAGATTGTCTTGCTCAAAGGACCTCTCTTTCTGAGTCTGAGTAGCTCATCACTTCTCAAGTCCTCTTTCTTATTTTATCTTTCACATGACCCTTCAACATATCCCTAGTTTTTTCTTATTGCTTCCATGTCTGTATTATTTACTTTTAGTCTATTTGGCTTATGTCTCCATTTGCTCCTGAGCTTCTATTTTCTCTTAAACACAGGCAGAAGTATTCCTCAATCAGTCACTGTCTTTGAGGTTGTTTCTTCCCAAATCCCCGCCATCTGTATGTTACCTCCTCATACCCGGTGCCCCTCACTGCTTACACATGAAGTTGATCAGCGAGCAGTTCAGTGAGCTCTGCAGTGTGAACCAGGCAGCACACGGTGCAGGAGCAGGAATGGTTCCAGACTTCCTCTTGAAGGCTAAGCATAGGGCAGGACATGGCAGACAGAGGACGTTCAATAAATGCTTGGTGCCCTATTTATTTCCATTCCCAGTGCCTGCCTCTTTGAGGCAACCACTTTCATTTTGGTCATTAAGCAAAAGGGAGCCAGAGTTTCAGTGTTCAGCATATTTTCAAGGAATGGCCCATCTTTAGTAACGACACACATCCTTGCCTGTGGACTGGTCTTCCAGAATACAGGGTTTCTCTGGATGAGGATTTCAGACAATGGCCCTCACATCTTCTTGGTTTGGGGAAGGGTTGTTGCCTGGCTGGGAAAAGGGATCTGGGGGTCAAACTGTTCCTTGGAGAAATTGTCAACAAATTCTCTTTTCACCATGCCCACCCAGCACTCCTGACTCTAAGTTACTTGTTGCCTCTAATTCCCAAGGCAAGATTTTCAGGTGAAATGAGTCACTGTCTTAGCTGTCCTCATGACAGGCTCAGGGTCCAGCTTTCTTGGTTTGTCCAAGTCAATGGCCACTTCTCCATCAATTTTCCAGTTTTCCAAACTATTGATTCCCATTTCCTCCTAAACCCTCTCTCTCATTTTCTTTGTCTGTGCAGATTTGGTGCCTTTTTTCTTTCTTCATTGTCACTTTGGTACAGTTTCAGAGGGAAGCTGAAATAAACAGGTGTGTTTATATAATAGATCTTCTTTTATTACATATTTGACTTGGGAAACATAGGAACTAAATCAGCTAAGTAATATGCATCATCCTTCTGGGGAATGTTGTTTTTTGTCAAATGCAAACTGTGCTGGGAAATAATGAGATTGGCTTTCTGATGTGGTTCATAATCCACCTCCGAAGGCAATTTTTTAAAAATCAGTGTCAAAATATTTTGAGCAACAGCTGCCTGCTCAGGATAAGCACCTAACCTCCAAGGGGACTGCTTGGTAGGGGATGATACTCCTTTAGATATTTTCATCCTGATTTTGTCGAAAAGTCAAATTTTTCCTTTGCTCAGATAAGGCTTCAGAATTACTCTCCAGTTGTTTCTCTTGGGTGTCTTTTGTCGGTGAAATCATTAATTTCACCTGGGTGCTCCATTACTCTCCAAGAGCAGCTGTTGCACCACTTCTATCAAAACCACTTGAGACATTAGTAAAAATGCACTCTTCTGAGTCTCCATTTCAGGCCAACTGAACCTAAATACATGGAGGGTTTTGCCTGGAATAACTGTAATTCTCACTTATATATTTATTTTATTTTTGGCTGTCCTGTGCATGGGCTTTCTCTAATTGCAACAAATGGGGGCTACCCTCTAGTTGCGGTGCATGGGCATCTCGTTGCCATGGTTACTTCTGTCGTGGAGCACAGGCTCTAGGTGCTCAGGCTTCAGTAGTTGTGGTACATGGGCTCCGTGGCTCTGTGGCATGTGGGACCCTCCCAGACAAGGAACTGAACCCGTGTCCCCTGCGATGGCAGGCAGACTCCTAACCACCGAACCTCCAGAGGAGTCCTGAAATAGGTTTTTAACAAGAATCCCAGATTAGGCACAGTAAAGTCTGAGAGTCACCGCTTTTCCTTTTTTCATGATTTGTAGTAACCCCTTTCCACCTTGTTGGGCCAAGACGAAGGGTAACAGCAGAAGCTCACATATATCTAAATATTTAAAAATCAAAATGATAAAAAGTTTATCAATCAACTTTAAAGATGTTCAAAATAATACATCCCATTCTCACTTTCACAAGTATTCCTGCAGAACAACTTGGAAGGATAACTCCAAGTGTAGCATCCTCAGGCTTACTGGAGTGCCAGCCAGAACATGGGAAGATGGAGAGAGCTGCTCTGAGTTCCTGTCCCCCTTCTCTGCCCATCCCGGCTCAGAGTCTCTCTGTGAATGAGCAGAGGTAAGGACAGCCTACTTCCAAGCTCCATGCAGAAGCTCCTTCACGAGTAGCACCCTTGGGGCCCAGGGGGGCGTACCCTGGTGGTATGCCTCGGTGGTTTAGTGCACCTCATGAGGTTGGACCACAGGAAGAAGTTCGGGCAAGTCCTGAAAATCGACTCAAGACCATCTGGCTGCACAATTCTGGGTTCCTCAGTACCTGGAGCATGGTGCAAAGGGAGGTGTGTGGATGCCTTACCTGGGGGTAGGTGGGTGGGGTGTGCGATCAGAGCCAGAAGTAGGCTTTTACCTAATCTGGGGGTGGTTCTGCTCTTCCATAGCTAGAGCAGTGGATGACAGTACTAAGCATGTCCCTGGATGGTATAAAAACAAGATGCAGTCTGATTTATCTTGCTACATGATTTCAAAGTGTTGTGGTGGGATCCTTCATGAGGCAGGTATTGTTTCAGACTTTATAAAGAGAGAAACACTGGAAGACCAGAGACTGGGTCCAGGCCACGCAAGTGTTTCACCAAGCAGCCACCCTAGCTTTTGGACCTTTATGTAGCATGCTGAGGTAGCCAGATAGCTTAGGATACTCTGAGAAACAGTTTAGACTCAGATTTCTGAGAAAGGCCCTGCGTGGCTTGAACCTGTGTGAAAAAATTCTGACAGTAAATACACCTACAAGTTCTGGTGAATGTGGATTGGTTTCAGAACATCCAGCCTCTGTGAGACCTTGGAGGTGTTTGGAGACTCGGTTCAGCTTATTTTTCCATTTCTGCAGCATATAAATTCCAGCCAGAGGAAGTATTAAGCAAGTCTTGCCTCCTGAGGCAAGAAGGATTAGCAGAGCCCGCTCAGTCCGGGGAATCTAGCTGAAGGACTGTTACTCAACTTCAGGGCAAGAATAGGTAAACTTTTGCCTAATGGTGGCCCACAGGCTACTTGGTCAATAGCCACAGGGCTGTCCTTGGGGGCCTAGCTCCTGTAGACCCTTCTGGATGGTGGTTCAGCCCAAGGGTAAAGAAATCCTTTTGTTATTTTCCAACTCATCTCCTGGAGAGGGTCCTCACCATCGATGTCAGCTCACTTCACATCCGAGTTTTACTCTCAGCTGCAATCTTTTCCATACATTTCTCTAGGTATTAGCTAGCAGGTGAGGGGTGGAGGGTGGGGAGAGGACTGAAAACAACAACACCCCTTTGCAGAGCAACATGGAGACAGGACAGTGTGGACACAGGTCACCGCCCTGGAGAAAGCGTATTTGTGTAAGACTAAGACCTGGCACTTACTCTGAGACCAGACATTATCTGTTAGGCCATTCTGGATGGGAGCATCCTGGGTGCATTAATTAGGGCTTTGGCATCCCAGTGACTAGAATTCCAATCCCAAGTCTTCCTCTCCGCTAGCTGATGCCTTTGGGAAAAATACACAAGCTCCCATAAAAATAAAATAAAAGCTTCTATTTCCTCTTCTGTAAAATGCTAACTATAAATACCCTTACAGCAGGGTTCTTTTATTTTTCTTTTATTTTTTGGCCATGCTATGTGGCTTGTGGGGTCTTAGTTCTCTGATTGGGGGTTGAACCTGGACCCTCGACAATGAAAGCTCAGAGGCCTAACCATTGGACTGCCAGGGAAGTCCCACAGGATTCTTGATTATATGCATGCATGCTCAGTCCCTTCAGTTGTGTCTGACTCTTTCTGACCCTATGGACTGTAGCCCGTAATGGAGTGGGTTGCTGTGCCCTCCTCCAGGGAATCTTACGGACCCAGGGTTCAAACCCGAGTCTCCTGCATTGCAAGTGGATTCTTTGCTGCTGAGGCACTGGGGAAGCCCTCTTGATTATACAACGTAATAAATGAGTTCCTGAAGAGGAGGCAGGGGCTTTCCAGGTGACGCTAGTGGTAAAGAACCTGCCTGCCAATGCAGGAGACAAAAGAGACTCAAGTTTGATCCCTGGGTTGGGAAGATCCCCTGGAGGAGGGCATGGCAACTCACTCTAGTATTCTTGCCCGGAGAATCTCATGGACAGAGGAGCCTGGTGGGCTACTGTCCAAAGGGTTGCAAATCGTCAGACATGAATGAAGTGACTTAGCACGCAAGAGGAGGCAATTTTGCCTATTTGTTTACTACTTATAATCTCAACACTTACAACAGTGACTGGCACATAGCAACTGCTCAATAAATATTTTTTCAACCAATGAACACAGAAAAGTAATTAGCAGTCACTGGTAAATAATGGAAAAGTTGTTTTCATCTGAATTTACTTGAAATTTATGATGCCACTATTTTGTGTATTTATATAACCCCCCAAAATCAGTATCTTGAAAACTTTAAGAAGTCAGTCATTCCTCTTTTCTGCAAATAATGACATTAAGGTTCAATATAGTTGAATGTCCAATCGAATTTTAATACAGCACAGTTCTCATTTGCACTGTGATTTTTAGGTGTGTCACAGATATCACAGAGAGCTTTTTGAGCAATTTCATCAGCATTGCTTGTGACTTGTATATTGCAATAAATGAAAGATGGTGAATTAGATTACAGACTGCGTTGCTGTGCGATGGAAAGGGCTCTGATGACCGGATCCTACAGGCTGTATCACATGGGGACCACGCGAGGTTAGGAAGTCACTTAACCTCTCTGAGTCTCATTTTTAAAAACATGTAACATGAGAATAATAGCATTCACCTTACAGAGCTCCCAGAATCACTGGGAAGAAAGAATGGAATATGTGGAATGTAAGCTAATATTCTTATTGTCTCTTCTACTGGATAGGGCTGGTGTGAAGAGTGGATGAAAGTCAGTGTGATCTGTAGCTGAGGAAGAGAAACACCGAGGACCCTTTTGACAAAGAAGCCTGGAGACTGGTGTTGAGACATGGCTTTGGTGCACAGACCTTTCAAGCAGTAGTCAAACAGGGAGGCAAGGTCTGAGGCTGTCCAGAAAGCAAAAAGGCAAAAGACTGATGAAACGCTATGGAGACAACTGTAAATAGTCTTTGCTGTGGGGGTGACCTGGACTCCCCTGTTGTGTCCCCCAGGCTCCACGCCAATGACCTCATGTAATCACCTCTGACAGCCTCCTCTCCAACAGAGCTCCCCGTGGCGTTCCTACCAGCCTCTGCCTTAGTTTTCTAGGGCTGCAGGAGCCAAGTACCACTGACAGGGTGGCTGAAACAATCCTGGACCCTAGAAGTCGAGGTCAAGGGGTTGGCAGGGTTGGTTTCCTTGGAGGCCTCTCTCCTCGTCTTAGACACTTAACTTCCTACATACAAACCTGTCGAAGATGGGAACGTGCGTCCCACCAGCGTCAGGAGTGAGTGAAGCTGCGTCTTGCCCTCCGTCTCCTGTTGCTGACGATCCCTCAGCTCTACCACCTCCTCCAGGCAGCAACTCTTCTTGCCTGTTTGCTCCATGCCAGCCCCTGTATGCCAGGTCTTGCCCTGTACTACTTTGTGCTTTTCAAAGTATTGTAAAATTAAAGATGTCTGCTTTATTTTTTGAATTTGTCTCATGTACTATTTTGGAGGAGGAAATGGCACCCCACTCCAGTATTCTTGCCTAGAGAAGCCCATGGGCAGAGGGGCCTGGTGGGCCACTGTCTATGGGGTCACACAGAATCGGACACGACTGAAGCGACTTAGCAGCAGCAGCAGCATGTACTAGTTGTGTGAGAAGTATTAAAAACCTGTTACAGTACAGTGTTATATAGCTGAGTATGTTAGCTGGATACCTAGGCTGACTTTGCTGGACTCAAGAACAAATTGGACTTACGAACAAGGTCTAGGAATGGAACTAGCTCGTGTATAGAGGACTTATAGATGCTGTGTTTTCTCCCCCTCTTAATACAAAGTCTTCCCTTTGCAAGTGTTTTCATCCTAATTTCCTCTTTTTATCAAGACACTATTTATATTGCATGCTGCTAAGTCACTTCAGTCATATCTGACTCTGTATGACCCCATAGAGGGCAGCCCACCCGGCTCCCCCGTCCTCAGGATTCTCCAGGCAAGAACACCACAGTGGGTTGCCATTTCCTTCTCCAGTGCATGAAAGTGAAAAGTGAAAGTGAAGTCGCTCAGTTGTGTCCAACTCTTAGCGACCCCATGGACTACACCCCACCAGGCTCCTCCGTCCACGGGATTTTCCAGGCAAGAGTATTGGAGTGGGGTGCCATTGCCTTCTCTGTTATATTGCATGAGGCCTACCCAAAGACCTCAGTTAAACTTTGTTGTTGCTGTTGAGTCTTTAAGTCATATCTGACTCTTTGCAACCTCATGGACTGTAGCCCGTCAGGCTCTTCTGTCCATGGGATTTCCCAGGCAAGAATACTGGAGTGGGTAGCCATTCCCTTCTCCAGGGGATCTTTCCAACACAGGGATGGAACCCACATCTCCTGTATTGTCAAGGCAGATTCTTTATCACTGAACCATCAGGGAAGCTCCCAGTGACACTTTCATTGTTGATCAGTAGCTCAGTCATGTCTGACTCTTTGCAACCCCGAGGGCTGGAGAATGCCAGGCTTCCCTATCCTTCACCATCTCCCGGAGCCTGCTCAAACTCATGCCCATTGAGTTGATGATGCTGTCCAATGATCTCATCCTCTATCGTCCCTTTCTCCTCCTGCCTTCAGTCTTTCCAGGCATCAGAGTCTTTTCTAATGAGTTGGCTCTTTCCATCAGTTGGCCAAAGTATTGGAGCTTCAGCTTCAGCATCAGTACTTTCAATGAATATTTAGGGTTGATTTCCTTTAGAATGGACTGGTTTGATCTCCTAGCTGTCCAAGGGGACTCCAAGAGTCTTCTCCAACACCACAGTTCAAAAGCATCAATTCTTCACTGCTCAGTCCTTTTGATGACCCAACTCACATCCATACGTGACTACTGGAAAAACCATAGCTTTGACTGTGCAGAGGCAAAGTAATGTCTCTGTTTTTTAATATGCTGTCTAGGTTTGTCATAGCTTTTCTTCTCTGTACTACCTCTGTAAAGACTTTATCTGTAATTACAGTCACATTCTTCAATGTCAGGTGTTAGAACTTCAACATTTGAATTTGGGGAGAGGGAACACAATTCAGCCTGTGATTTTGTGATTTACAATGAGAAACATATATTTGCTTTTTATCCCTGTTTCTGGGACAGAGCTCCTAAAACAGTAGGAATTTCCTAAATGCTAAGAACAATTAAAATGTCTTCTGTTGTGCTAATGAGGTGGCTAGTGCAATACCCCTAGGTCACCTAAGGAGAGGGGATGGTCACTAGGGAACCAACCAGGTGATCAGAAGTTTACAACTCTCAGCACTGTGCCCCCTCCAGGGACAGGAGGGGTGCTGGAGATTGAGTTCAATCCCATTGGCTGATGATTTAATCAATCACACCTTTGTAATGAAGCCTCCCTGAGACCCCAGAAGAACAGGATTCAGAGAGCTTCTGGGCTGGTGAACATGTGGAGATGCGGGGAGAGTGAAGGGCTTGAAAGCTCTGCCCCGTTTCCCATACATCGCCTTCCACCTCTCTTCCATCTGGATGTTCCCAAGTTGCATCCTTTTATAACAGACTGGTGATCTAGTAAGTAAAATGTTTCTCTGAGTTCTGTGGGCCACTCTGGCAAATTAATCATCCCCTAAGGATGGGGCTCATTGGAACCTCTCATCTATAACCTGTGGGTCAGAAGCACCAGTGATAAACTGGGCTTTGTAACTGATCTCTGAAGGAGAAGACCGGGAGGGGATCTGAGCCTTTAACCTGCGAAATCTGATGCTCTCTGTGGTAAGAAGTATTAGATTTGAGTTGAATCATTGGCTCTCCAGCTGGTGTCCAAGATTTGCTTGGTGGTACTGAGCTGGGGGGGAACACCCCAACACATTTTTTTCCACATGCAGGAACTGGTGACCAGAAATTTTACAGCCCATATCAAGTGCTTTACTCAATGTTCCAAGATCAACTTTCTTTTTCTCATTTAAGAAATGTAAACATTTGGGAACAGGGAGGATGAATCATTTGCAAAAATTTGCATACAGTTTTTAAATGCTGAATTTAAATTCAAGTTGCATGGGCTTCACTGCTTCATGCTGGTAACCAACTAAGAGAGTCTCCATTGCATTCAAGGCACTAACTATATAGACTGAAGAGCAGTAGATATAAATAATGACTCCTTAAACTTCCTATTTGCTTTTTTCAAGCAACTGCTCTGATTTCTGAGCTAAGCAGGATTTAGGATCCTATCTCCACTAGTGATAAAAGTGAAAGTGTTAGTTGCTCAGTCATGTGCGACTCTTTGGGATCCCATGAACTGTAGCCCACCAGGCTCCTCAGTTCATGGAATTCTCCAGGCAAGAATACTAGAGTAGATTTTCCTGCAAATCCCTGTCATGTTCATGGATATGGTTACTCTGTCTTAACCTCTTCCTCTGGCCTCCATCCCTTATCCCAAATTTCCCATTATCTAAGCAAAGACAACTTGGAATCTTTTTTATGGTAAGTGCCTTTAAGGACTGTAGTCCATTTTTCTCCTGTGTGATCCCATTTCTATTCCTGTTCTTCCTTCATTTTAAGGGATGTGAAAACTGTATTGCTCACAATGTCCTCTTTTCTGGGGCAAGTTTGATAATTTTCTTTTATTACCATTTATATGCTGTGCATAGCAGGGCTCCAAATGCACAGAGACCGAGGCCAGACTTGGAACACCCATTAGCATGAATACTAACACCAGACAAATAAGAGAGGCAGTAAATGAATGTCAGGGAGCTATAAAATACGTGAGAGTGAAACAGTCCTTTCAGCCACCTTTTATAGACAGAAACTGGCCACCAAAAGATGAATAGGCCTAATAAATCAATAAGGAGGAATTTCAAATGGATAAATCAATACTTAAGCAGTCAGAGAATCCTACAGGTGTATGACAATGACCCACTGGGGCCTTTAAACCTCAGCCAAGACAGTTCAGTCAAGATAGTCTATAATGATAGATTAACTGAAATGATAAACACATCTATGGAGGAAGCTTGTGTTGTTTGCCTTTTTCTCCAAACCACCCTTCACACAACAGCAAAATAAAGTGAGTTTTTAAAATATGAAAGAGAGTACAGTTGTAGATCCGTACACCTGGTGTGGATCAGGAAGGAATTAGGTCATTTGCATAAGTACTTTCAGGTGTGACTAGTTCGATGCATAATTAGGCCAGTTACTATTTGCATTTTACAGCTGAGCAATCATGCGCTGTCCATTGAGTGTATATTAAGCCCTTCTTTCTAGAATATACCATGGCAACATATGTAAAAATATGAATAGCGTTTCACTGGTTGTTTATTTCTAGGAAGCACACCTAAGAAAGTAATGGGATATTGATAAAGATGTTCACTTCATTGTTATTTATAATTAAAAAATTAGAAATATCTCCCTAAATGTTCATTGCTAAGAGAATACTGATGTTAACAATGAAATGCTCATAGAAAATACTAATATACATATAATAAAGAGATCAGTTCAGATCAGTTCAGTCGCTCAGTCGTGTCCGACTCCTTGCGACCCTGTGAATCACAGCACACCAGGCGTCCCTGTCCATCACCAACTCCCGGAGTTCACTCAAACTCATGTCCATCTAGTCAGTGATGCCATCCAGCCATCTCATCCTCTGTCGTCCCCTTCTCCTCCTGCCCCCAATCCCTCCCAGCATCAGGGTCTTTTCCAATGAGTCAACTCTTCACCAAAGTATTGGAGTTCAGCTTCAGCATCAGTCCTTCCAATGAACACCCAGGACTGATGTCCTTTAAGATGGACTGGTTGGATCTCCTTGCAGTCCAAGGGACTCTCAAGATTGTCGAGTAAATTTGATCATAGGAGAAAATTTTTACAATTTAAAGAAAGGTTGAAAAACAAACTATGAGATTATTTTATACATGATATGGTCATAATTATGTTTTCAAAATATTTAAAAATTATTAGAAGATATATCAATTAAAATCAATTAAAATATAATCCTTGAATTGTCTGTCTTCATATTTTACTATATTTTTCCGAGTTTTCTGTGAGAACCTGTATGTGTCTGTGCTAGGTTGCTTCAGTTCTGTCTGACTCTGCAACACTATAGACTGTACCCTGCCAGGCGCCTCTGTCCACAGAATTCTCCAGGAGAGAATACTGGAGTGGGTTGCCATGTCCTCCTCCAGGGGATCTTCCTGAACCAGGCATGGAACCCACGTCTCTTACGTCTCCTTTATTGGCAGGTGGGTTCTTTATCATTACAGACATCTGGGAAGCCCCTATAAGAACCTGAATTATTTTTTAATCAGAAAAAAACTCTTACTTTAATTTAGCTCTTTTCCATTGATCTCTTAATTCCACCTTAGAGAATCTATTAATACCTTAAAGATATACTAATAAATGGGCTTTCCTAGGACTGAGCAACTTTACTTTCACTTATCACTTTCATGCATTGGAGAAGGAAATGGCAACCCACTCCAGTGTTCTTGCCTGGAGAATCCCAGGGATGGCAGAGCCTGGTGGGCTGCTGTCTATGGGGTCGCACAGAGTTGGACATGACTGAAGTGACTTAGCAGCAGCAGTGGCTCAGATGGTAAAGGATCTGCTTGCAATGTGGGGGACCTGGGTTCAATCCCTGGGATGGGAAGATATCCTTGAGAAGGGAAAGGCAGCCCACTCCAATATTCTTGCCTGAAGAATTCCATAAACAGATAAGCCTAGAAGAATACTGTCTGTAGGGTCGCAATGAGTTGGACATGACTGAGCGACTAATGCACAAACTCCAAAATATTTTTTAAAAACCATTAAATCAAAAAACCTGATTGCCAATGTGAAAAAATAAAAACTTCCTAAATGTCTGACAGTAGATTGAGTAAGAAGGTCATAATATAGTGACAGGATAAAATATTAGAAAGCCATTTAAGTTACACTTTAGTGAGCTTTTGACAGTGTGAACAGTATATCTTGTTCATTGTTGTTCAGTGCCAACTTGTGCCGACTCTTCTTGATCCCATAGACTGCTGCATGTCAGGCTTCCCTGTCCATTACCATCTCCTCAAATTTGCCCAAGTTCATGTCCATTGCAGTGGTGATACCACCCAACCATCTCATCCTCTGTCACCTGCTTCTCCTCCTGCCCACAATCTTTTCCAGCATGAGTCTTTTCCAATGAGTCAGTTCTTCGCATCAGGTGGCCAAAGTACAGAGCTTCAGCTTCAGCGTTATTCCTTCCAATGAGTATTCAGGGTTGATTTCCTTTAGGATTGACTGGTTTGATCTCCTTGCAGTTCAAGGGACTCTCAAGAGTCTTCTCCAACACCACAGTTCAAAAGCATCAATTCTTCCGTGCTCTGCCTTCTTTATGGTCCAACTCTTACATCCATACATGACTACTGGAAAGACCATAGCCTTGACTATATGGACCTTTGTTGGCACAGTAATAAATTACTATATATATTGTATATAGTGTATAAATAGTCATAATTGTAATACATTTTTCCAAAATGCTAACAGTAGTTTAATCATTGAATGGTAAAACTACCCAGGTGTATTTATTTTTATTACTTTCCAAATGTTCAATCACAAACATATTTAACACTTATAACTGGATAATAATAAATGAATTTTATCATTTTAAAGCCTTTGTTTGGGTTAAATCCACTGTTGACATTCTTTCCTGCATAAATCACACCCATAATGTACTCTCCAAGATCTAACATTTCATTGTAATGCAGTAAAAACTTGAAGACTTGTGATGCATCTGATTATGGAAAGCTTCTAGATTTTCATAATTATGCTCATTCTTTTAATGTTACCTTTCCTTCTTCTTAATCTCCTTTTTTTTTTCTTGACTGCACCCTGGGGCATGCAGGACCCTAGTTCCCTGACCAGGGATTGAACCCATGCCCCTTGCATTGAAAGCGAAGAGTTTTAATCATTAGACTGCCATGGGAGTCCCTTAATCTACACTTTTAATAACTTGCTTTCATTAAGTCTTCTAAAGAATTAGTTTTTTTTCTCTTGATAAAGAATTATCTTAGTGTTACAAAGAAAGAATTAGTTTTCTCACCAATATTTAATCCATTTTCATAACACTTAATTTCTTTCTATTTATAATGTCAAGTACAACTTGAATAACCCTGGTTTGAGAACAGACACAACTAACTCTTGGTATGGATACAACTCAGCTGGGAGAGTTGAGATGCTCCAGCATATGAGAGATGCTTCAGGCCATGTCTTTATGGAGATCAGGTGAAATGGGCAACAGTTAGCATGTTTACAGGGAAGCAGGGAGCACAAGGGCTTCCCTGGTAGCTCAGATAGTTAAGAATCTGCCTGTAATGCAAGAGACCTCAGTTTGATCCCTGGGTTGGGAAGATCCCCTGAAGGAGGGCATGGCAACCCACTCTAGTACTCTTGCCTGGAGAATCCCCATGGACAAAGGAGCTAGCCAGAGGGCTATAGTCCATGGGGTTACAAAGAGTCGGACCCAACTGGCAACTAAGCATAACACAGCACACGGGGAGCACAAAGTGACTTGGCCACTGAAGTGGCATGCTCATTGAGTGTTTAGCCCCAGTGCTAGATTCTAGGGCTATAAGATGGATAAGACACATTCACTGTTTACTTAGCATCCCCAGTTGACACTTGAGGTCAGGCTGAACCCCCTCCCATGGCTCACTCTTAACACTGAGCAGTACACTGGAGTCTTCTCTGAGACTATTTTAAATTGAAGAATGAAGTTAGAAATAAAGAGATGCTCACTTCATTAGTCATTGAAAGTGAAAGTTGCTCGGTCGTGTCCGACTCTTTTTGACCCCATGGATTATACAGTCCGTGGAATTCTCCTGGCCAGAATACTAGAGTGGGTAGCCTTTCCCTTCAGTCTTTTAAAACATGAAAAATGCTGTTGAGGATGTGTAACTACTGGAATTCTTATACATTGCTGGTGGGAATGCAAAATTCTACAGTTGCTTTGGAAGATAGTTGGCAGTTTCTTACAAAATTAAACATATACTTACTACATGACTCAGCAAGGCCACTCCTGGATATTTTACCAAGAGAGATAGAAATGTAAGTCTACATGAAAACGTGTATTTAAATGTTTTTAGTGACTTTATTCACTGCATTCTCAAGTCAACACAATTACTCATCATCTGTGAGTAGATAAACTGTGGTATATCTATACAATAGAATACTGCTCTGATATAAAAAGGAAAGAATTAACTGATACATGAATTTCAAGTGAAGATGTGGAGAGCTGACTCATTTGAAAAGACCCTGATGCTGGGAAAGATTGAGGGCAGGAGGAGAAGGGGATGACAGAGGATGAGATGGTTGGATGGCATCACTGACACAATGGACATGAGTTTGGGTGGACTCTGGGAGTTGGTGATGGACAGGGAGGCCTGGTGTGCTGCAGTTCATGGGGTTGCAAAGAGTCGGACACAACTGAGCGACTGGACTGAACTGATACTAAGAGAAGGAAGTCAGACTCAAGTAAGGGCCAATTTATGTGACATTCTGGAAGAGACAAACCATCAGACCAGTGATCTGGTTTCCTGGGATTTTAACAAGAGATGGAAGGATAAAGAGAGAGGGAGAGAGAGGGATGGGGGAGGGGAAGAGAGATCTGAATTGCAATCCCATTAATCATAGGAATTTTTCTACTTCAGCTTCATCTATCAATAAAATGAAGCTTAAGACTAAACTCCACATTCCTTTCAGAGTCCTAAATAACCCTCAAGGGGAGATGGGGAGCAAATTCATTTCATAACTAGGGAGGCTGAGTTACCCTTCAGCCAAGAAGCTATGTAGAATACATTAATAGTTTCCATCTCTTTTTTTAAGGGAGAAACTAATAGGCCTGGCTCTTTAGAGCATGAATAACTAAGAAGGTTTTGAATTTCTGGGCTTTTTGGAGGATTGGGTCTGATAAGTTAAACATTGACTAAATAAAGGCCAAAAGTTAGGGAGTTACTAACAGGCTAATTTAAGACTTCACGGTTTACTAAAGAAGTTTAATTTTGCCTGGTGAAATTTAGACATATATTTTAAAATATGAGACAAGTTTTTAATACTAGTACTTTAACTTTTTTTTTCTCTCTCTCTCTTTTTTAATTTAAAAGATGTAATTACAAAAGTCATCCAGAATGTATTCACATTGTGAAAAAAATCTAAAGATAAGGATTGGGATTTCCTTGGCAATCCAGAGGCTAAGTCTTTGTACTCCCAGTGCAGGGGGCCCGGGTTTGGTACCACATGCAGCAACGAAGAGTTCACATTCTTCAACTAAAGATCCTATATGGCAGAAACAAGACTGAAGATCCCATGTACCACAACTAAGACCCGGTGTGGCCAAATAAATAAAGATTTTTTTAAGAAAAGATGTAGATCATCTTCTCAACCTCACCTCAACAACTGAGTCAGGTTTGCAGAAGCTAACACTTACCATTCTAGATTGCCTGATGCATTTTAAAATACATTTGTAATTATGAGTGCATTGTTAATATTTATACCTTTTTACTTAAATTTATACACCTATACAAATACATACCTAAGTTTGTTTTGTTTAGTCTCAATATTGATGATATTGAACTGGATGCACTGTTACCCAATACACTTGCAACACTTGACAATGTACCATGGATATATTTCTGTCCCTGTCCATGGATTTCTCCCATCCCTTTAAACTGTGTATAGTTTTTTATAATGTGGTTATATAACTTTTATCTATGTTACTAGTTTTATCTGAAAAATTAGTATGTGAACATGATACAATAAATTCAAACAGTACAAAAAGTAAGTGGCAGAAAATGAGTCTTCCTCTCACTCAAGACCCCAATTGCTTTAGTCCTCATATCATATTTTTATGTAGACATTTGAAGGCATCCTGTGAATATATAATAATATAAATACACACACATAAACACATATATATAAATGTAGGGATATGACATGCTTATATATAGCATTCATCCATGTATACTTCCTTTTGTGGTAAAAATACTTGTGTGTGTATATGTATGTGTAGCATGTAGGGTATCATTTATATTATATATAATATATAGTTTACTGTGTAACTATAGCAATGATTATATATAATCCTTTTGAAAACCAGAGTATACACTATCCTTCTGAACTTTGCCTTCACTAGCAATGTATCTTGCAACCTGTTCAATATCAGCACACATGGCTACTTCTTTCAGACAAATGAATGAATGAATTAGAATTCTTTCATACAACTACATAATATTTTCATACAGAGATATCAACATTTATTCTCTTCCAATGAATGGACATATATGGTGTTTCCCATATTCTAAAACATGTAATGTTCCAGTGATTTTTTTTTTAATAAAAATTCCTGAAGGGGCCATAATTCATGTACCAATTCTCCTACTGACATTTAGTTAATTCCAATATTTTATTATTAAAGAGCTCCAACACATCTCCCTCCACGTAGTTCTTAGTGTACTATTGGATGAGATTGCTAGGAGAAACACCAATAACCTCAGATATGCAGATGACACCACCCTATGGCAGAAAGCAAAGAGGAACTAAAGAGCCTCTTGATGAAGGTGAAAGAGGAGAGTGAAAAAGCTGGCTTAAAACTCAACATTCAAAAACCTAAAATCATGGCATCTGGTCCCATCACTTCATGGCAAATAGACAGGGAAACAATGGAAACAGTGACAGACTTTATTTTCTTGGGCTCAAAAAATCACTGCAGATGGTGACTGCAGCCATGGAATTAAAAGACTCTTGCTCCCTGGAAGAAAAGCTATGATCAACCTAGACAGCATATTAAAAAGCAGAGACAGTACTTTGCTAACAAAGGTCCGTCTAATCAAAGCTATGGTTTTACCAGTAGTCACCTATGGATGTGAGAGTTGGACCATATAGAGAGCTGAGAGCCGAAGAGTTGATGCTTTTGAACTGTGGTGTTGGAGAAAGTTCTTTAGAGTCCCTTGGACTGCAAGAAGATCAAACCATTCAATCCTAAAGGAAATCAGTCCTGAATATTCACTGGAATGACTGAAGCTGAAGCTGAAGCTATAAAACTTTGGCCACCTGATGCGAAAAACTGACTCATTAGAAAAGACCTTGATGTTGGGAAAGATTGAAGGCAGGAGGACAAGGGGACAACAGAGGATGATATGCTTGGATGGCATCACTGACTCGATGGACATGAGTTCGAGCAAGTTTGGGGAGTTGGTGATGGACAGGAAAGCCTAGCATGCTGCAGTCCATGGTGTCACAAAGAGTTGAACATGACTGAGTGACTGAACTGAACTGATAACTATTGCTTTAGGGAAAATATCAGAGTTGGAGTTGTGGAAGGTTTATTAAAATTTAACATAAATAGATACTTTCAACTTGTCTCCAAAAAAACCTCTATTGTTTCCACCAATAGGAAATGGACAAATTTATCCATACACTTACCATCACATAAATATTTTGTTAGTAACCTAATGAATGGGGGAAAAAATGGTTTTTAATGATAGTTTCATATAATCTTCCTGACTCCTGATGAGTTTGAACATGTTTTAATGTGGTTATGTTATTTAAAATTTTATTTTCTCTAAGTCATTTGTTCCTGTAATTCACTAAAACTTAGACTAAGTTTTAGTGAATTGTTTGCTTTTTATTGTTTCATAGAAATTCTGCACATATTTCACTCTGTATTCTATATATATTGCAAATTTATTTTCCAAGCATTGCTATGATTTCTTTTAAAACAGAGGTTTTAAAATTTTGATTTAGTCAAATTCACTCATTTTTTCTCTATAGATTTTATATTTTATGTCTTGTTTAAGAATGTCTTCTGTGCATACTCCTCTTTTATTTATTTCTAACATTTTTTAACCATTATACTTTAATGCATCTATAACTTATTTTTGTGGGTCATGTGAAGTTGTGATTTAACTTTTTATTTTTAAAATGGATAGTTAATCTTCCAACACACTTTCCACATTGACCTAAAATCCTACCACCGTTACATACTTCCATACATACATGTGTCTGTTTCTCAATTCTCTCTGCTATCTCATTGATCTACATTTTCCTGAACCAATACCATGTTTTGGTTTTAATTACTAAGCTTTAAAAAAATATTCTGAAATAGGCTGCATTTCTTTACACTAATGAGATATCAGAAAGGGAATGATTGAAAAAAAGAAACCAATACCTTTAAAAGTGTACCCCTTAAAACAAAATACTTAGGAATAAACCTGACCAAGGAGGTGAAAGATTTTTATACTGAGAATTATACCATGTTAGTAAAAGAAATTGATGATCTAAAGAAAGGGAAAGCTATCCCATGCTTTTGGATTAGAAGAATTAATATTATTAAAATGGTCATACTACCCAACGCAATCTACAGATTTAGTGTGATCCCTACAAATTACCCATGACATTTTCGACAGAACTAGAACAGATAGTCCTAAAATTTATATGGAACCATAAAGGACCCAGAACTGCCAAAGCAATCCAAAGCAAAAAGAACAAAGCAAGAGGAATAACCCGCTCAGACTTCAGACAATACTGTGAAGCTACAGTAATCAAAGTGGCACGGTATTGGCAAAAGAAAGAAAGAAAACAGACAAATGGATCAATGGAAAAGAATAGAAAGCCTAGAAATAAACCCATACAACTATGGTCAATTAATTTGGAGGCAAGAATATACAATATGAAAAGAGGCTCTTCAGCAAGTGCTGTTGGGAAAGTTGGACAGCCACATATAAATCAATGACATTAGAACTCAACCTCACACAGTATACAAAAAATAAACTCAGAATGGCTTGAAGACGTTAAACATAAGACATGACTCCTAGAAGAGATCATAGGCAAAACATTCTCTGGCATAAATTATACGGTTTTCTTAGGTCAGTCTCTCAAGACAATGGAAATAAAAACAAAGATTAACAAATAGGACCTACCAAACTTACAAGTTTTTACACAGAAAAGGAAACCATAAACAAAATGAAAAGACAACCTACAGGATGGGAGAAAATATTTGCAAATGATGTGACTGACAAGGGCTTAATTTTCAAAATATACAAACAGCTCACACAATTCAACAACAACAAAAAACAAACAACCCAATTGAGAAATGGACAGAATATCTAAATAGACATTTCTGCAAAGAGGAAATACAGATGGTCAATAGGCACATGAAAACTTGTATTCTTCATTTGTACTCCATCTTTCAACATAGATCTACATGCTTCTCAGCCATGGTATCTGCTGAGTAGGAATCAATTATACTGCAACTTTACCTTCAATTAGAAATGAGTCCAGGAAAACGGGCATTTGTAACTATCAGTTCAACACGGGTTTACTTTTCCTTGTTGCACCAATGCTTAAAAAAAATACCTGCATTACCAGTTTACTGGGAGTTGAACTCATAGCCATGTTTTCCCAGCCTTGTATGGGAAAAACAAATTAATCTAGACTTCACTGTTTTAGGACTTGGTGGTAATTCAGCTTCAGCTGGACAAAGGATTCACTTTTGCCCTACTTAAGAAGAAAGGTTTACTTAGCAAATTAATAGTATAAATAGGCATTGAGCATGTTTAAGCTACTTTGAACACTATTTTTAAGGGCTTTAGCAAATTAATTTTATGCAAATTGTGTTGCTAATGCTATTGCCGCTAATCTGTTCATTAAAGCCAGAGGGAGCCAACTTTATTTTGGTAATTAGTTGAAGTTACTCCATGTATTAAAAAGCACTAAACTGCATTTCTTTTAAAGTGTACTATAAATTTAGATCTTTCACGATTTTAGACTTTCTCCCATGACATAGTATGAAATGATGAGCTCAGAGTTTTGTCTTTGGTGGCCGGGGGAAGGGTGCATGGCTGGGAACTGTTAACATGAAATATTACAAGTTCTTTGACTTCAGGAAAAATGCATTTGGTCAGCTCATACCTTTAATTCAAAGACGCACCTGGTGGGACGAGTATTGCTGTCCCTCTGACTGAGAGAAGCAGGGAGACTGCACTGGTCTTTCAAAGACAGAGAAGAATTGCCATGACTTAATCGGACAATGATGTGCCCTGATCCATTATCAAATGTCAGACTGTTGCAGTCAACTTCTTTCCGTGCTCCAGAAACGCCATGTTGTCTGATAGTGTTTGGAACGAGAGACATAGCAGGTGGCAACTATCGATGTGACCTTTCGGGTTATCTACAGGACACTGAGTGCATTTAAAGGGATAAAGTTGACATTTGTGGTTATGATCATTCATAGTCTCGTCATCTGTCCATTGATCTAAGACACTGGTCACATCAATGTCTAGAAGCCCAGTGACAAATGTGACATCTGACTGATCGGCCAAAGCTCCAGTGAATTTTGCCATTTATTATTATAATTATTGTTGAGTCAATTTTCCTTTCCCCAATTATGGGGATGTGGGGTAGTGAGCTGTCAAAAGGAAGGATACAGCTGCTTAAAGTTACGGCAAGCTATAGGCAATATTTTGACATAGAAAAGGGTTGTTTCTCAGTGCCTGTATCTACTTCTTTTCCTCTTTCCTCCATAACATAATTTTTCAAATGATTAAACTTATGATAATTTTGGTGGGAAAGTCATATTGTGCCAGATGCTTTATATATATATAACACCATATGGAAACACCCAAACAGACTTTTTGACCAACCCTGTAATTCATCTCTTGTTAGTAACTGTTACCTATTGCCATGTGACAAATTAACCCAGTTTAGTGACTTGCAGTACAAGAGACACAGGAGATTTGAGTTTGATCCCTGGGTTAGGAAGATCCCCTGGAAAAGGAAATGGCAACCCACTCCAGTATACTTGCCTGAAAAATCCCATGGACAAAGGAGCCTGGCAGGCTACAGTCCAAAGGGTCGCAAAGAGTCAGATACTACTGAGCAACTCAGCACAGCACAGCACACACAGTGGCTTTAAACAATGAACATTTATTATTAACCAGGGTCTGTGGTCAGGAATCCCGATGCAACTTAGTGGACACTGCTGCCCAGGATTTCGCAAAAGAGTGCAATCAAGATGTCAGCCCAGAAGCTCTCACAAGCCTCTACTCCAAGAGACAGCTTGGGGCAGATCTGCTTCCAAGTTCACCCATGCGGCTGCTGGCAGCCTCAGCTCCTTCCTGGCTGTTACTGGAGACACCGGCTCCTCACTGCATGGGCCTCTCCACAGGGCAGCTCACAACATGACAGCTGGTTTCCTTCAGAACAGTGAGCTAGCAAGAGGCTGAGAGTTCAAGCTGAGAGGGAAACCACAGTCTCCATCACCTAATCTCAGAAGTGACAACCCCTAACTTTGCTAGAAGTGAATCACTAGGTCTGGTCCACACTTAAGAGGAGGGATCACGTAAAGCTGAATACCATGAGGCAAGGATCATTTGGGACCATTTTAGAGGCTGCCTTCAATGCTAGGGTAAATGGATAAGGTAAGGATCACATGGGTTTCCCAGGTGGCACTGGTGGTAAAGAATCTGCCTGCCAATGCACGAGACGCAGGTTCCATCCCTGGGTCAGGAAGATCCCCTGGAGGAGGAAAGGGCAACCTACTCCAGTATTCATGCCTGGAGAATTCCATAGACAGAGGAGACTGGCAGGCTACAGTCACATGGGGACGACTGAGTGACTAAGCACAGCACAGCTCACGAATCACATACTGTATTTAAGAGATAGGGCAACTGAGATTTACAGCCACTTGTGTAAGAACACACAGATAATATTCTGAAGCAGAGATTTGAATCAGACCATTCTGCTGCTCTCCATGCCTTTAGTCTCTCCATAACACTGTCTTTCCAGACTAGGGCATACTACTCAGCCTCAGATGTGGCAGAAAACACGTCCTGCTTTTCTCAGGAAAAGGTGAAGTAAACACATTCTGGCTGCTAAGACTTACTCTCAGGACCAAAGTACTAAAGCTTTTAAATCAAGCCTTTGGGAGTTTGGGATTGACACATACATACTACTATATATAAAATAACTAACAAGGCCCTACTGTATAGCACAAGGAACGCTACTCAATATTCAGTAACCTATATGCATAAAGCTGGAGAAGGAAATGGCAACCCACTCCAGTATCCTTGCCTGGAGAATCCCGTGGACAGAGGAGCCTGACAGGCCATGGTCTATAAGGTCGCAGAGAGTCGGACACGACTAAAGTGACGAAGCAAAGAATATGGATAAAGAATCTGAAAAAAGAATATATATGTATAAGTGAATCACCTTACTGTTTACCTGAAACTAACAAAACATTGTACTTTCCCTCACAGAGATATATGCTAATGTATCAGGTTGAGAGAGAGTTGGAGACTATACTAGAATCAGCTGAGTCATAGGGGTTGATGTCAGCGCAGGAAAAAAAGCACTTTGGACAAGAAATTAATCTTAATTTTAGTATAGTTTTGTCTCCCTCTCCCCCAGGTATATTTTTGAATTTAATACCATGAGCTGAATATCCCTGCCATTGAGACAGAAACACATGTCCTATCCCATCCCATACCTTTCTCAGGTCTAGTCTTGAAAATGAGTTAGTTGCTCAGTTGTGTCTGATTCTTGTGCGGCTCCATGGACTGTAGCCCACTAGGCTCCTCTGTCCATGGGATTTTCCAGGCAAGAATACTGGAGTGGGGTGCCACTTTCTTCTCCAGGGGATCTTCCCGACCCAGGAATCAAACCCAGGTCTCCTGCATTAAAGTCAGATTCTTTACCCTCTGAGCCACCAGGGAAACCCTTAGTCTGTCTTAGTCTACTGTTATCCTGAATTCTGTTGATTCTTACTGAACCCACAAAATCCAGCTTTTTCTGATACAATTTTGCTGTCGCCAATGTCACAAATCATTCCAAAGGCCATACTCACAAAACACCAAAAAGAGTGGAAGTGAATGGATATAAGAGGGGCAATTTCTGTATCCTCTCTGTGTATAGCTTTTTTATGACCACAGACATTTCTTGGAGATATTTCCTTACAGAAGAATTTCAACTGAGCATTTGATAAAATGTGTTTCATTCTGCAGCTTATCTAAAAATGAGAATGTTGTTGGTGCTGGATGGTTTCACACACCTAAGTGTTAAGAGATTAGCTACAATGTATCCTTGGGCAGCTTATGATCATTGATTTTTTTCTTAAGCCGGTTTTTCAGGAGAAATGGTGGTTGGCTCCATTGCGCCCACAGACTTATGGACAATGGACACCCTGTGCGTTTTTAAATGGGACTTGAGTATTAACTCATGTCTTCTTCTAACTGTCATGAATGCAACACTAATTCAATCAGATTAAGTGACGTTTATAGAGCAACTACTATGTGAAAACACCAGGCTAAATGTTTTCATCTGTATTGTTTAATATGCACATCGATCTTATAAATTATTATTATCATTATCATTTTTTTAATTCAGCACCTAAGTTTATGGAGATTACATGATTTTTCCAGGGTTACACGGGTAGTAGTTTACAGAGCCAATATTAGAACTTAAAATCTTTTGACTCCACATAAAAAAAGTAAAATGTTCTTTCTATTCTATGTCAAACTTGGAAAGTGTGGCCACATTTTTTATTAAGTTTCCTGCTAAGTACACAAGATAAATTGTATGACACTAATTTGTCATACATATTCCAAGGAAGTCCTTTCAGAGGGCTTACTATTTTGCAGGGGAGCAATAAGAACTTCTATTTTAAATTTCTAATACTCTGACAATTTCCTTACCCAAATTGCCTGCCATTAGAACCACAAGATTAGCATTCAAGGATGAGGTGTTCTGTAGGATTGGAACCAGTCATGACTGGGAAAAAGAAAACACAGCCAAATCTTGACTAAGATAATGGAGGATGGGAATTATGTGTATAACTGAGGTCTGTAGTGAATTGTAATCTTTTTAAATTTTAGTTACTAGTTTCAAGCATTTAAAAAAATCAATTTAATTGTTTTCTCAGTTCAACTAAGCAGAAACAAAATTAAATATTGTATCAGTTAAAATAAGGTTGTTATGGTGAAAAGTACTCCCAAAATGGTGAGAGAAAACAGTTAATTTCTCTGTTATATAAAATCTATCCGGAGAGGGCCAGCCCAACGTCAAGATGGTGGCACCAGGTGCTCAGGACTCAGTCTTGAAACTCAGTTGCAGCATCCCTAGGGTGTGCCTTTGTACTCCTGTCGAAGATGGCTGTGGGCAACAGCCATCACAGACACGTGTCAAGCAGCAGAACGGAAGACAGGAGGGATAGAAGATGACCTTCCTTTTAAAGAGACTTCCCAGAAACCTCACAGAACACTGCTCCCTATAGCAAGGTGAGCAGCATTAACCCCATGGTGCTGCTAAGTCGCTTCAGTCATGTCTGACTCTGTGCGACCCCATAGACGGCAGCCCACCAGGCTCCCCTGTCCCTGGGATTCTCCAGGCAAGAACACTGGAGTGGGTTGCCATTTCCTTCTCCATAGGGAAGCTGCCAAATGTAGTTTTAAGTAAAGATGCCAATATGTCGGATTGAAAATAAAAGTCCCATTCATTTGAGACAGAGACTCAGAATATGTCGTTGGTGGCAATGAAGTAAATCTACTTTAAGAATTCAACTACTTTTAATTTCTAGAAATAATGATGTCTGATGAAGTGATCAAAAAGCTGGCAATTAGAAGAGGAGGTCTCAAACACAACATGTGCATCATTTCTTGGATTAACCAAAAACAGAATGCAAACTCTTCGTATTTAATAATAGCTTTTATATTTAATTGGAGAAGGAAATGGAAACCCACTCCAGTTCTCTTGCCTGGAGAATCCCATGGACGGAAGAGCCTGGTTGGCTACAATCCATGGGGTCGCAAAGAGTCGGACACGACTGAGCGACTTCACTTTCACTTTCACTTTATATTTAATAGCTGTCTTGGAAAGTATGGAGATAAAATTTTGCACAGAATAAGAACAGCAGAACAGCCAGACCTATGACCTGATAGATTTTGACTATGGCAATAAGAGATCTATGTAAATGAGAGGGATTATTTCTCTGATGAAAACCTCACATCTGTCCCCAGACATCTCAGCTTTCAGCACAAGCCTATATGGCCCACACAGGCACTAACTTATTGAAGCTAGGTTTGAATCTACTTAATCATCAATCTATCTTTTGGTGTAATGAAAATCTGCTGAATAAATTAATACTTGCTTTAGTTGTCCAAAATTTATCTCTAGTGGGCTTGGGGCCCTAAATTTACTATATTCTCTACACTGCTCAAGAATGAAAAGAAATTATTCCATGATTGGACTTATATATAGTCAATTCTCAAATAGCTAAACCAGAAAGTATAATGGTGTGGATAAATATGGAATGTTGTTGTTTAGTTACTGTCTCTTTTGTGACCCCATGAACTGTAGCCTGCCAGGCTCCTCTGTCCATGGGATTTTCCAGGCAAAAATACTGGAGTGGGTTTCCAATTGCTGCTCCAGGGGATCTTTCTGACCCAGGGATTGAACCCACATCTTCTGCATTGGCAGGCAGATATTTTGCCACTGAGCCACCAGAGAATCCCCAAAACAGAATACAGTGAATTAAAAATCACTCATATTTAAATCCCATAGCGTTTTGCACTTTGTAGAGCATCTATTACTGCATAATTACGTATTCTTCTGTCCAAAAATTACACATATGCATATTCTGATGCATCCAGAAAAGAAGTCAAGGTGGAAGAAACCAGCCAAGAGATGGTGTTGTTAATCATCATGCAGATAATTGAGAACGTAATTTTATCTACCATATTCTATCAGAAAGAACTCAGAGCAGTTGACAAAAGTGTGTATGACACCATGTATTAGAGAATTTATCTTATCCTGTTCAAACAAAACCTCATGCCAGGGCAAGTGGCATGTTCAGTGAGGTGCATTTGTCTTTGGGAAGTCTGCAACTAGTCAAGACGGACTCTTGGTATGTACAAAACTTTTAGAAATAAGGATAATAACAGCTCCCCTGCTGTATCAATAAATCACCATAGTTCCTATGTGAGGGACTGACAGCAGCTGTCAGATCAGAGTTTCTTTGAAATGCCTTATAAATACGATCTAAAGAGCCAGATTGTTCTTTAACAGCCTTGTTATCCTAATGAAATCACTCTGCTTCCTAATCTTTGCTCCAGACACCACCAAGGTTGGGCCAAGGAAGCCCCATCTCCCCAAATGACTCTAAACACCAAGTTTGGATGACAGATTCATGATTGGATCTGCCTCCCCATTAATTTATTTGCAGGAGACACCTGTGCCAGTAACCTCGTTAGGGCTTGGAGCTTGTCCCTAGAAAGGCATGCCTTTCCTCTCACTGAACCCGCTTCCCATAATTCTTAATTATTCTCTATTGCCTGGTGGGGAAAAGGCACATGACATGGAAAATTTTATAGGGTCTAATCATTAACCAGCTCTGTTCTTGAGTGGAGTTCGAGTATTAGAGAAAATGGCCTGTCTCAATCCCCCTAGCTACTTTCAAAATCATTGGCCAAAGGAATTTTCCACATGTATTTTCTGCTTGAGAGCCGTTCCCTCAAAGAAAGAGCAGATGCTTTCAGAGCACTTAACTTTGTGTCAGATGCTACTCTAAGCCCGTTGTGTAGAATTCCTTTGATTCCTCACCAACTGCAGGAGGGAAATTATTGTTATTATTCTGATTTTACAGATAAGAAAATCGAGTCACAGACACATGGCATTTGCCCTGGTGGTACAGACAGGATTCAAAGATTCAAGGTGTCTGACTCTTATAATCATGCCCTTCTTCTAGAAAAGGGACTTGATGAAAGAGAAGAATAACTCATGAACTTAGCCTTTTTGGTTTTTGAATACTTCTCCAAACTGTGATGAGGGTAAATGGAGCTCTGAAATTTACCTCCAGCAGCTCAAAAGCAAGTTGATCAACGGCAGAGTAAATATTCCAACTGAATTCTAGCAGCTGGATTCTAGCAGCCTTTTAGGTATTGGGTTGGCCAAAAAGTTCATTCAAGTTTTTCTATTAGATGTTGCTGAAAACCTGAACAGACCTTTTGACCAACTATATATTAGCACTTGGGCTTCCAAGGTGGCAAAGAATCTGCCCGCCAACACAGGAAATGCAGGAGACGCGGATTCAATTCCTGCATTGGGAAGATCCCCAGGAGGAAGAAATGGAAACCCACTCCAGTATTCTTGCCTGGGAAATCCCATGGACAGAGGAGCCTGGTGGACTACAGTTCATGGGGTCGGAAAGAGTCAGACAGAACTGAGCAAGCACATAAACACACACACACACATTAGCTTTTGCCTTCCAGTCCTGTGATTCCCAACCTCGGTTGCACAGTGGAATTACCTGGAAAGCTTTAAAGAATCCCAAATCCGAGCCCCACTCTTCCATCCTCCCTTCCATCTGTTCTTATCTCTATTTATCTCTATCACCTGTCTGTAGCTCTGTATCTATTATCTATCTATCTCTTTGCATCTTTCGTCTATCTGTCCACCTATCTATTAAAACCATGGTAATGCTATGAACAAAACTGCTAAGTCGCTTCAGTCGTGTCCGACTCTGTGCGACCCCATAGACGGCAGCCCACCAGGCTCCCCCGTCCCTGGGATTCTCCAGGCAAGAACACTGGAGTGGGTTGCCATTTCCTTCTCCAATGCATGAAAGTGAAAAGTCAAAGTGAAGTCGCTCAGTTGTGTCCGACTCTTAGCCACCTCATGGACTGCAGCCTACCAGGTTCCTCCATCCATGGGATTTTCCAGGCAAGAGTACTGGAGTGGGGTGCCATTGCCTTCTCCGATGAACAAAACTAGAAACAGGAATAAAAATAGGGGTTGATGGAGGGAGGCATGTTAGTTAAAGGGGATGTCACTTCTGAGGGGATGACACTTGAGCAGAATGTTGACTGAAGTGAAGGAGCAAGTCTTGCCAATGTCTGATAGAGTTAGTGTTCCACGCAGAAGAGACTGCAGGTGCAGAGGCCCTGAGATGGGATGATACAAGCATATGCTGAGGAACAGCAAGGAGCTCAGGGAGGTTGGAGGGTACTTGAGTGAGGTGGAGATTGATGGGCGATGAAACTGAAGATGTGGCCGGGCACCAGATCATGGTGAGGAGCCTGGATTTCATTCTGAGTGTACAGGAACCCTGGACAGAGGAGCCTGGCAGGCTATAGTTCATGGGGTCACAAAGAGTCATACACAACTTATCGACTAAACAACAAAGAGGAACACTTGGAGCAGGAGAATAGCATGACCTTACTTACATTTTAGAAAGATGACTCTGGCCACACATATGGAAAAATGAACTGGGAGGAGCAGACAGAGAAGATGGGGACAGGCATGTAGTGGTCCAGAAGACAGAGATGGATGACTTAGGCAGGGGAGGGGGCATGGGCCATGGAGGAAGGAGAAAGGGTACAGGACTCATCGATAGACTAGGCGTGAGGTGAAAGGGAATACGGGAGGTTACGGATTGTTCCTAGGGCTTATGCCTGGAAAACTGGGTAATATTATTTACAGAGGTTTTAACAACAACAAAAAAGACCAGAGATTAGAATGATTGTGGAGTGGGACCAGGAATCAAGAGTGCTGTTTAAGACATACATAATGTTTTTCCTTTTAAACATCCAAGTGGGACTGTCAAGTGGAGAGTTTAATAATCAAGTCTGGAGCTCACAAAAGAAGTCACACATGAAGATAGAAATCTACAATTCATCAGCATACAAATAGGTGATTTCTGAATGCTTTACAAGCCTCCTAAATCACATTTAAAAAAATACATTCACTGCTGAACTATTTTACTAATGTATATGTCTAGGTGCTTTAATCAAACTTATATGTGACTCAAAATATAACGAATCATTTGTAGGCACCTAGATTCTCCTAGTTCCATCCCAACTTTGAAGTAAATATATTTCCCATTCAAGTTCCAACCTGTTTTTTCTACGTCAACATAAATTCTTTCCTTATCTCCTCTTATCTTTACTAGATCATTCCCACCCCTTCCAAGTGGGTGGAATGATTTCAGAAGAGGATTTTCCTTTACAAAGACACTAAAATCCTTCAGTGTGAGTTGAACTATGAATGCCTAGGGATCGGGGTGGTTCAGCGAACTAATAACTGCCTTCTCACCTCTGGGATCCACGTTCTAATACAGCCTTTGATTAAAGTGGCTGTAAATCATCCGGATTATCATTGCCCTTATTATAAAGTGTGCACCACTCTAATTTGTGTCGAGATACTTTAAGAAGTTTTTTATCATTCATGTAACTGCCTGCTCATGAAACACTCATTACATCTGCTTCCTTACATCTTCTCCATCTGAGTGCATACGTGTGAAAGGTCTGATGAGAGAGAGGAATCTAGCTGCCAATTGTGTAATGTAAGGCCTGCAAATGGAAATGCGCCTGCTTCTCAAAATAGTCAAGGACCATCTCATGCTATCTTGCACCCAAACTTCCTTCCCTCTCTGCATATGTCTTTCCCTTTTCCTCCACACTGGCACAATGGAAAATTTCAACGTATTGACCCAATGTCAAAATCAGCTAAAAGATACTATAAGTGGTATCATGACATTGGAACATGACAATATAACATGAAAGCGGTTTTCCAGGACAGAAAATAAAGCACAAAGTAATATAGACAATTGGTAACACTTTGTTGCAGTTTCTATGCCTAAAATATCCCTATACCCTAGATCCCCAGCTAACCTCAACTTCCACCCCCTAAGCATCTTTTTCAAGCCAAACTCCAGCTTTAATTTCTCTATTTGCCCACTGTTTTGAATTTCTGAGCTTCTTAGTATCTGTTCCCTTCAGAAAAGAATCCTATTCAGTTCATTTCAGTCACTCAGTTGTGTCCAACTCTTTGCCACCTCATGGACTGCAGCACGCCAGGCTTCCCTGTCCATCACCAACTCCCAGAGCTTGCTCAAACTCATGTCCATCAAGTCAGCGATGCCATCCAACCAACTCATCCTCTGCTGCCCCCCTTCTCTTCCTGCCTTCAATCTTTCCCAGCATCAGGGTCTTTTCCAATGAGTCAATTCTTTGCATTCTATAGGGTTTGCTATTTTTTTTAGCTCAAGATTCCTTGACCCCGGAGGAAGAGCACAGCACTTTTCATAATTGGAAAAATTTCCTCACCATCCACCATACCCACCATGTTTATTTCCACTTCTGTGCTTTGTAATTTTCTCCTTTCCCCAAATCCAAATGTCACCCATATTTTACGATTCAACTCAAACTACATTTTTCTCATGGGATTCTCCTGGACATCTCCAGAATTTGCTAATCTCTCCTGTCTCTGAACTATAATATTTATATTCTATTTCTGCCATCAACTCAACGGACATGAGTTTGAGCAAACTCCGGGAGGTAGTGAAGGACAGGGAAGCCTGGCAAACCGCAGTCTACGGGGCCACAAGGAGTTGAACGTGACTGAGCAACCGGACAATAGTAACAATTCGCAGCTTCACCCAACTCCTTTTTAAAATATTATCTAAGAGAGTTGGCCTCTGAAAACATAGGCTATATTATATTGGCATTTTCCAGTGTTTTGATCTGGATTGCACAGAGCATATTTCCTCAGGAAATGTATGCTTGTTGATTCCATGTAAGATTTAAGTGCATCAATCTCGTTATGCTGAAAAAGCATCTTGACATTTAGATTTTTCTTTTGATAATTTCTACATGAAAAGAACAAAAATCCAACTTCCTGAATTATACACTACCTCAGAGAGCTCTGTGTGTGTGTGTGTGTGTGTGTGACTGTGTGTGCATGTTTGTGTTTATATGTGCCGTGGTTATGCCCAGACTCCCCTGCCTTCCAGAAAGTTCTATGTCCAATTTTGACTCATCTCCCTTCTCACCACAGGGCTCACTCTCACCCAGGGCTGCAGAGGATGATGAAGTCCAGCTTGTCAGGATTTGTTATTTGCTAGCTAAATATTCACACCTTTGACAGAGCTGTCAGATTATTGTCTCCAAACCAAATGAGCACCCAAACTGATTTTCCTCTCTCCAGACTGGAGGGCAGTCGGCTAACTCAACTCTCAGAAATAGTTCAAGTAAGTGGCTATGTACCAGCCAAAGCCAAAAGAGGGTAACTCTTCATCTAGTGTTCATCAGACTCCTAACAAAGGCTTCACCGCATTTTTCATCTTTAAATTTTTGACCATGCTTCAGGCATGTAAGACTTTAGTTCCCTAACTAGGGATCAGACCAGCAACCTTTGCATTGGAAGGCAGAGTCTTAACCACTGGACCACAGGGGATGTGCCCTTACACTAAAAAAAAATAATTTCATGTCCTTCCCTGGAAGAGGGCAATGCAGTGATAAAGGCTGGAGGTCAGACCATGTGAGTGCTTAATGCCTTGACAAATGACGTGGAATCAGCCAAGTCTGTGTTTTTGCAATGAATGAAGAAGCTAGGTTAAAGATACCCTCAGAGACTCACAGAGACCAATTTGTAAAAGAACAAATTAGAAAGTATTGCTAGTAATTAATATTTATAAACTTAAAATATACTCTAAATAGGACAATATGAGTTGGAAATACAAACAGTACAAGATCTACCAAAGCAAAGTAGACAGAAGTGGATTTCCAAGTAAATGCAGGCTCAGATCATTTTTTAACATTAGATTTAAAAATCAGATAATTTTTAAAACATCATATAAAACATTACTTGCAATGATTTTTGTTTCTAATAGCAACAAGGTAAATATTAACAGGAAAAATTTATTTAAGAAAACTTTTTTTACAGTACTGTTCTCCACGAGTCTGTTGTAGCTTGCCATTTAGATTGATGGTAGAACATTTGCTGTTACATTTTCAGGGGCCAGAACAAGAAGTAAGGGGGGCAATTTACCATAGTCTACTTTATATAAATGTTAAAAGTCAAAATTCAAGCTGACATGTTGCTAAGTGGCAGGTATTCTCTTTCTCTCTCTGAATTGAAGTGCATAAATATTTGAGTTTAAGTATTTCACAGGTCTTGAAATTTTGCTTCCACTCAGAGTATTTTTTAAATAAATAATTTTTTAAAATAAAAATATCCAATAAGTGAACTATAAAAAAGAAAGATTTTAGGTGGATAATTCTGGGAATAAACAGAAGCCTCAATATGTTGGCCCTCTGGAGCCATCTTCAAGCAAAAAAGACATCACTCTTGAGCTGGAATCTCTTGGAGTTCATAGACCAGTAGGGCCTGGAGGGTGGAGAGAGCAGGTGCAAGACTTTTCTCCTGGTTAACGTTTGACCTGTAGAACATGAATTGGGGAGAGAAGCAATGCTGAGCTGCAAGAGCTTTCTTATAAGAGACACTGAGGAGTTCTGAACAAGTAGACCGAGTCATATTAACTCTCAAAGCTTGGAGAACACACACTTGAAACTGAAGAACTTGGGAACTATGTCTTAACAAAGAAATACAGAAATACGTATTTGGTTGAATCTGTTAGGATTGAAAAGCAGAATTATAAAACCTGAAAATAATAGAACTTCTAAATTTAAAATGGTGGAAAGAGGAATGAATAGCAATTTGGTCAAACCAGACAAAAAAGGAAGATAAAGGGATAAAAGAAACAATGAACTGAATAAATATCAAATAGAAATACGATAGTATGAGTAATATCAAGACTCAGTTCAGTTCAGTCGCTCAGTCGTGTCTGACTCTTTGCGACCCCATGAACTGCAGCACGCCAGGCCTCCCTGTTGATCACCAACTCCCGGAGTTCACTCAAACTCATGTCCATTGAGTCAGTGATGCCATCCAGCCATCTCATCCTCTGTCAGCCCCTTCTCCTCTTGCCCCCAATCCCTCCCAGCATCAGAGTCTTTTCCAATGAGTCAACTCTTCGCATGAGGTGGCCAAAGTATTGGAGTTTCAGCTTTAGCATCAGTCCTTCCAAAGAACACCCAGGACTGATCTCCTTCAGAATGGACTGGTTGTATCTCATTGCAGTCCAAGGGACTCTCAAGAGTCTTTTCCAACATCACAGTTCAAAAGCATCAATTCTTCTACGCTCAGCTTTCTTCACAGTCCAACTCTCACATCCATACCTGACCACTGGAAAAACCATAGCCTTGACTAGACAGACCTTTGTTGGCAAAGTAATGTCTCCGCTTTTGAATATGCTATCTAGGTTGGTCATAACTTTCCTTCCAAGGAGTAAGCGTCTTTTAATTTCATGGCTGCAGTCACCATCTGCAGTGATTTTGGAGCCCAGAAAAATAAAGTCTGACACTGTTTCCACTGTTTCCCCATCTATTTCCCATGAAGTGATGGGACAAGATGCCATGATCTTAGTTTTCTGAATGTTGAGCTTTAAGCTAAATTTTTCACTCTCCTCTTTCACCTTCATCAAGAGGCTTTTGAGTTCCTCTTCACTTTCTGCCATAAGGGTGGTGTCATCTGCATATCTGAGGTTATTGATATTTCTCCTGGCAATCTTGATTCCAGCTTGTGCTTCTTCCAGCCCAGCATTTCTTATGATGTACTCTGCATAGAAGTTAAATAAGCAGGCTGACAATATACAGCCTTGACGAACTCCTTTTCCTATTTGGAACCAGTCTGTTGTTCTGACCTGCATACAGGTTTCTGACCTGCATACAGGTTTCTCAAGGTGCAGGTCCCGTGGTCTGGTATTCCCATCTCTTTCAGAATTTGCCACAGTTTATTATGATCCACACAGTCAAAGGCTTTGGCATAGTCAATAAAGCAGAAATAGATGTTTTTCTGGAACTCTCTTGCTTTTTTGATGATCCAGCTATCAGTTGTAAAACTAAAGATAAATGAGTTGAATTCTTCTAGTGAAAGAATGTTGAGCCATGATGTGTTAAAAAGAAAAACTCAGTCATATCATTTATAAGAAACACCTTTTCAAAAAGTGATTTTAAAAATCTCAAAGGCAACAGGATAGACAATGAACTATCTAGTACCTATAAAAGAAGAAGGAGGAGAGGAAGAAGAGAGAGAGGAGGGGAGAAAGTAGAAGCGATGTGAAAGTCAGACAAGGAGAAAAATAAAATCCAAAGAACTAAGCAGGATAAAGAGAGACAGTATGTACAATAATAATAAAAGGTAACTTGCAAAGAAGAGTTAAAAGTAATAAATGTGTGTGTATCAAACAGTAGAGCAGCTAAATATATAGAGTGAAATATCTAAAAAAATAACAGCTAAACATATTCATTGTGGGTAATTTAAATATGCATATTTTATAATTGGATAAATATAGACAAAAATAACTAAGGACATACATCAAAGAATTAGAAATTACAACCAATAAATTTAATATACTATGAATAAAGAGCATACTTTGCTTTTATATTTTCATAAAGTATTAACAAAAACTGGTTGTGTCTTTGAGCAAAAAGTGACTTTAAAGTTCGCATCCTCTCATTATAATCCAACAGAATTGTAAATAAATAATAAAAAATGATCCCCCCCAATCCTCACTTTACAAAATACTCTTTAGGTTGGAAGAAGAATATTTAGAAAGCAATGAAAAGATGTATTTCACAGAGCACAACTGTAAATCTAGGATAGTTTATAGCTTTAATAACATTTATTATTAACATTCAAAGACTGGAAATCAGTTGACTTAGTCATTTTAAGAGATATTTTTTAAAATCTGTCTGAGTAAAACAGCAGCAACAAAGAGGGAAAAGATAAAAGTTGCAAGAAATGAAATAGAAAATAATTAGTAGAATTAAAAATTAAATCCTAACTGATTTAGAAAATAAAAAGAGGACTGATCAATATATAAATGCCTGGGAAATTAAGGGAAAAGAGAAAAATCAAAAATAATCAAAATTAGTACAAGAAAGGAGTCATAATCACAGAAACAGAAGAGATTGGACATAAAGTTTAACACTAGATTAAATCTATTGAGAATAAAGATGAAAGAAAATGTAGAAAAATAAATGGTTTCTTAGCAAAAAATAAATAAATAATAAAAATGATTCCAAGGAGTAGAAAGTTTGAAGTAGCATAGAAAATGTTAAAAGGTTATTATTAATCATCTACCTTCAAGAAGGCACCAGACTTTTTTTAAGATGCAAATATAAACACATTTCATATTGTTATATGAAAAAACTCAACACTAAACAGATTCTAATTATCCCAAAACTAATCTGTAAATTTATCACAATCTTAAAATTAAAGTGCAAAATAAAGTTATATTTTTGAGGAACTCAAAAAATGCATTCTAAATTCAAATCAATAATTTAAAAATTGTAGAAGGAAAAAATAAACTTTAAAAATTAACTAAGCTCTGAAAAATAAGAGTGAAAAGGGGAGACAACTTACAGGAAATGAAGATTTGCTAAAACAAAAAAAACTATGGTACAACTCAATAATGGACAAATAGTTCAAGGGGCAGAGTAGAATTTTTAGGTCCAAACCCATAAAAGCTTAGTTTTTGATAAAACGGTACCACAAATTTGTGTTGAAAGAGCCAATATAGAGATGGAGTTGACTCACTCTACAGAGAAAAATAAAATATGATCTCTATTTAACCTCAAATACAATGACAGACTCAAAATGAATCAGAGAAATAAATGTGGAAGATAAGGTTATCAAGTTAACAGAAGACAATGTAAAGGAAAAATGTTTATTACTTAGAGGTAAACCCTAAATAAATCAGGAACAACAGAGGGTATATGCCACTGCCATTCTTATTCATCATTGCTTTTAAGGTTTCACTGTATACAAAAAGAAATAAAATAATCAGTATACATTTTTGAAAAGAAAAAACACTTTATTTCATCATTATGCAACACAAGCTGCTGCAGAGACAGACCCTGAGATTTCAGAAAATTTAAGAGATTCAAATTTTTAAAAAAGCTGCTAGAGTTAATACTGGAATTCTAGGTAAGGTGGCTTGATGAAAGAAAAATATTTTTAAAGTCAGTAGTTTTTCTTTATTCTAGCAATGACTAGGTAAAAATAAAAGTGAGAAAAAATGTTTCACTTGTTAATTGACAGAGGATTAACAAATACTTAAAATTATTAAGAAAGCTACAAAACGTCTACTAGAAAAACAAATTTATTTGAAGGACATAAAACAAGGTCGAAACAATAGAAAGATATAGTATTAGTTTTTGTAGTGCTATAGACTGTTTGGGGCTTCCCTGGTGGCTCAGATGGTAAAGAATCTGCCTGCAATGCAGGAGACCTGGGTTTGATCCCTGGGTGGGGAAGATCCCCTGGAGCAGGGAATGGCAACCCACTCCAGTATTCTTGCTTGGAGAATTCCATGGACAGAGGAGCCTGGCACGCTACAGTCCATGGACTCACAAAGAATTGGACACTACTGAGCAACTCACACACACACATACACAGACTGTTTGTCTGTGTTCAAAGTTCATATCTTGAAACCTAATCCCCAATGTGATGGTATTTGGAGGCAGAGCCTTTGGGAGGTGATAGGGTCATGAGAGTGTAGCCCTCATGAATGGGATTAATACTCTTATAAAAGAGACACAAGAAGGCTCCCTTGCCTCTTCCTGAGTGTGAGGAAATACTTAAAGGATTGCCATCTGTGAACCAGAAGGCAAGTCCTCACCAGACACTGGCTCTGCTGGCACCTTGATACTGGATATCCCAGTCTATAATAACTCTGAAAATAAATTTCAGCTGTTTGTAAGTCACTCAGTTTATGATATTTCATTATAGTAATTGTAACAGACTAAGACAGGTAGGAAGACATAAAATAATAAAATATCAACTTAAAAAACTAATATAGATGTAATTAATGAATATCTACTTAGAATCCCAACAGAAATTTTCCTTAGTTGTCTTTTAAACCAGCAATATTCCAAAGACAAAAAATTAGGCTAGAAGAGCCAAGACAAATATGAAAGAGAAAAGTGGCAATGAAAAATTGTTGTAATTTTTTAATCAAAACAATATGAATTGGAAGAGGACTAACCAAATGGACCGGTGGACAAAATATAAAGTTCAGAAATAAATCTTGAGAAATAATGAAATTTATTCACAATCAATTTTGATTCATCCTGATTTTTAAAAAAGAAAACAAATTTTCAAGTAAATTTAGGAGACTACATAAATAACCTGGAGAATGCAGGCAGAAAGAAAACTGAGAAGTTAGAAACATGTATGACATAAATATTTATTTAATTTGGAATGGCAAAATATCATAAAGGAAGTAACGCTAATGTTATCCACGTGTTCTTGAGTATTTGACATGCCAAGCACTGTTCAAATGTTGCTGATTCATATCATATTGACGATAGTTACCACAGGATTGTGAAATTTCAGGTGATTTTTACTTTCTTTTATTGATTGGTTGGCTTTAAATTTTTTTTTAATAAACAGGTGTTGTTTATATAATCAGAAAAAAGTGAAACTAGTTGTATTGTGGAGAAAAGATAAATCTCCTTTATGGTATAAGTTTCCTTGCTCCCATCCTTCATTTTGGGTTCTCACTGAGAAAATAGTTCAGGATACTTACACAGTTCATGTCAAATAGCCAATCAACAAAAACTGTAACCCTGCCATGGATGATTTAATTTTCAGTACATAAACTTATTTCTACTTTTGTGTTCTATAATACATGCTTGGAGCTGGGAGTTAATACTATTCATTGAATATTTACTGTATGTCGGATCTCTTAGGGCCATGATCTCAACTTTTTCTCAGGTAAGAATAATTATCTTCATTGTTTAAGACGAGAAAATTAACACACAAGTTAAAATAAATTAAAATGAAAAGAAAATGAACACACAAGTAAACAGCTAGTTAGTATCACGGTCTTCAATCTATTCCTGACTAATTTCAGAGGTTGTACCCTTTATCATTGTGCTCTGTCACTAAGTTTACAAAAATAAATAGATACAAATCCTTGCCCTTGCGTGCCTGCAGTTTGTCTATTTATCTGCAGAGGAAGCTCATAAGTAGACATCAGCTCATTTAATCCTCAGAGCATCCCCATGAGGTAGAAATGTCTATTTTTAGAGATGAAGCAATTAAAACCCAGAGAGAAGTTAAGCTCTTCCCAACACTTCATGGGCAGAAGACAAGTTATGGACCTTCTGTGGAAAATTGTTCCTAACCTCAAATGCATCATTGTATTCTGTCTGGAACTTATGTGTTTTGAGGTTTCTTTTACATATTTACACCTTAAAACAATCTCTCTAGGGGTCTACAACTCTAGAGAACTTTGTAACTCATCCCACACTAAAATGAATAATTAGGCTGCAAAAGGATGAATTCCTTTCAAATTATCAGTGCTACTCTAGACTTCATAAACCATCTTTTTTCTCAAGCGCTTGGGGGCTTTCCTTGTCATCGAAATAAACAGAAACATGATTTTGCCTCTTGTGCAGACAGAAAGAAATTTAGAAGTATTGAGTCGACCATAATGAGCCTTGCTGTTCGAGTGCAATTGACATTTCTCCATCTAGAGCCAAGCCCGTGCTGAAATAGAATGGACCAAACAGGAGAGTCATACGTGGCCAGTGGATATACCGCGGGTCACAGATGTCCTTCCCATCTGAATAGGGTGTCCTAGATTTATTTTCGCTCAAGAAAAACAAATCTACGGGATACTTGGGGAAAGGAAGTAAGGATGGACTGGTTACCACGTTTTTATTTCTAACGACCTCTGTTTAGCTATGGGTTATTTGCGTACAAGCCACTTTGTGTTCATGAGGGGTTGCTCCAGCCCTCACCAGCCCCCAGCCCCCATCCCCTCCACCAGCTCTGGCCCAGACCCCTCTTGCAGGGTCTGAGGACTGTGTTCATCACCTGGAGTGAAGGCTGACAGCAATGAGCACAGGCAGGGAGCAGTCAGACCCGCACACATTGTCATGCATGACTGGCCAGCAGCTATCAACCGCAATTAAGCACGGAGAGCGCAGGATCTTTTTCGACAGGTTCAAGTTCCCTGGCACTGCTGTGATTAGATGTTTTGCACTGTTTCCCTGTAGTCAGGATGTGACATATCCCCTCCCTCTTGCTCTTTTCTCATCTCTTTTGTGTTGTCCTGGTGCGGCCCAATCACCCAACACAGACATTTCGATAACTTCATTTCCACGGGAGTAGGGTTGAAGCAGATATAAGCGTAAACACATCAGAAGTGGTTCTCATTTCAGGGAAATCAGTTTTTTTTTATGCTATATTATTTTCCAGATGCATGAATTTTAGCTTAGTGGGTATCACCTGGCAAGGGAGAATTCCGGCCGTTATTTCCTTTTCTTTGTGGTAATTTGCATCCTGAATCGGATTCTGCAATTTGGCGTCTATAGAACGCTGCTGTTTTTAAGGGAACTAAGAGAACTGCTAAGCTGTGCTTTTTAAGTGTCTTTGGTCACTTAATTCTCAGATTGAAATAGTCAGGTTGCTATGGTTCTTAAGATGACTGTGTTACCCACCACGACTCTTCACCTCCTTAATCAACAGAAACTGGTAAGGAGCCAGGTGAGAAATTCAGACAGGGCTTTGCTGGGACTCAAGCTGCAGCATGAGGAAGTGGAAGCAAGTAATAGGTTCTCTTGCTTGTTCCTGGCAGGGTCAAGACAGGGTGAGCTGGTCCCTTAAATAGAGTGAGAAAAGGGGGGCAGGTCCAGAGCTCAGGCCAAAGAGGGGTAGTCTGTGTGTAGGGATCATGCTCAGTCCCCTGCTTTTGCTCCAGACACCTCAGAAGTGGCAGTTGCTTTTGGTCTTTTTGTATCTTGTTCATAATTTGCTCCAACTGTTCATATACACAGTTATTTTTAGTCCCTTATAGTTTCTTTGTGTTGTGTTGCTCAAGGAGACTTTTGCCCAGGTTCAAGCCTGCACCAAAGTGTCCCAGGTCCCAGATGCCAGCTTCCCAGCCTGTTTCAGCTGGTATGTAAGTTAGCAGACTTATATTTATGAAGTTGGCCTCACCAGAAAAAGAAACTGGCTTATTTTTAACAAGATTGTATGTATGTGCATGCACTCAGTTGTGTCCAACTCTTTGCAACCCCATGGACTATAGCCCGCCAGGCTCCTCTGTCCATGGGATTTTCCAGGCAAGAATACTGGAGTGGGGTGCCATGCCCTCCTCCGGGGGATCTTCCTGACCCAGGAATCGAACCCGCATCTCTGTCTCTCCTGCACTGGCAGGTGAATTCTTTACCAACTGCCACCTGGGAAGCATCAAGTTTGGAATATTCGGGCAAAGAAACTGATGAAAGAAAGGAACCCTGCCTCTTCAAAGACAAATAAAAATAGAGGAAGAAAATTATCATTGATCTCCTGCCCTTAAGAGCTGCTTGCAGTCATGATGAACTTTCCTTACTTTGATCATTCCCATTGTTCCTCCATTAATTCATTCACAGTATTTACAGAATTTCCTGTATGTGCAAAGTAGAAAGCGTGCAGGGATACAAAAAGGTATAATACAATGTGACACTCTAAGCCCCCACGTGCGTCAAGAACTGTCTTAGGCACTGGGCTACAATGAAAACTAAAGTCAAGTGCCAGCTGAGGAGGAGGGGACACCAGAAGATCTACACGTGAGTGCAAACACGAGGGCCTGGGAATCGGGGCTCCAGGAAGTGAGATGATAAAATCACAAAATCATAAAGGCCTCTGGAGCAGTGGATAAGAGTCCTCCTACCAATGCAGGGGGTGGGGGTTCAATCCCTGGTCTGGGGAGTTTCCAGATGCCATGGAGCAACTAAGCCCGTGTACCACAACTACTGAGCCTGTGTGCCTAGAGCCCGTGCCCCACAGCAAGAGAAGCGACCACAAGGAGCAGCCCCAACGCCACCACAAGGAGCAGCCCCACTTGCTGCAACTAGAGAAAGCCCGCGAGCAGCAGCAAAGACCCAGTGAAACCAAAAAAACCAAAAACTTAAAGGTCTCTGGATATGGAGCAGATAGAGAACAAATATTGGGTTGGCCACAAAGCTCATTTGAATTTTTCTGAAAGATGGCACGCTAAAACCCAAACAAACTTTTTGGCCAACTCCAGTATCTGTCAGATGCAATGAAGTGAACTGAGTTTATAAGCCCATAACTGAGGGCAAAGGGCAATACTAAAATGGAACTAGCAGGTATGAGATGATCAATTAAATAAAATTAAAAGCACAGTGTTCAGTTTTACTACTTTTGAGAAGTGTGAATTGTCACTAACTGAGATGCATGTCCTGTGCATTGGTCTCTTATTGGGGGCATAAAATGTATTTATAAAAGCTGTTCCTAGCTTCAAGGCTAACCTAAGTTTTTAAATATTGAGCCCTCCTTTGAGGTTTTTTTTTAAGGAATTTAATTCAGAAATCTGGGAATGTCCTATTGTATTTTATCTGGCTCTGCATTAGAAAAAAAAAATGCATCTGGTTCATGGCTGAATGTATTCCCTTCTGCCTCCTCAAAACTCAGATTGTAAAGCAAATGCTGTAGACAAATAGGAGGCTTTTCTAGGGCTATTCCAAGGATAACAGACTTAAGCTGTTTGAAAGTGAAATCACTTACATGTTGATACATGACAGAGACTCTGCTTTCCTGCTAAGGAATAGACCCCACAGGTATTCTTGGATGTGGGGTTCATGATCTGCATCCTTAATATGTAAGGAAACAGGAATTGCGTAGCATTTGATCCAAGGGAGAAAAGTGCTAGATGAGAAAGCTCACCGGCTCACCCTGGCTCGAATTTCAGTTCTCTGCCTTACTAGCTGTGTGGGTTGGAACTAGTTTCTTAACTTCTCCACGAGTTAGTCGCTCAGTCGTGGCCAACTCTTTGTGACCCCGTGGATTGTAGCCTCCATCCATGAAATTCTCCAGGCAAGAATACTGGAGTGGGTGGTGATTCCCTTCTCCAGGTGATCTTTCCAACCTAGGAATCGAACCCGCACCTCCCACATTGCCGGCAGATTCTTTACTATCGGAGCCACCAGAGAAGCTCCGCTGTATTAGGTAAGTAATATACTACTACTACTACTAACCCTACTAATATACCGATTAGTCTGCCGTCTATGGGGTCGCACAGAGTCGGACACGACTGAAGCGGCTTAGCAGCAGCAGCAGCAGCAGGGTTATTGCAGCAGCAGAGATATGCATGTGAATAATGCCTAACACTTAGAGATGATCAATAAATACTATCAATAATTATTGTGATCATTATTGTGTGGTAGTTCTAATAACTGCAGTCTTGTAACAGTCTAGATTTTTTGGTGTACATTGATAGCTGCTGGTTAGAAAATATGAGGTAAACGAATGAAATTGGAATCCGGCTTTATTAATTTTGTAAGCCCTATTTAAGCTCAGGCTTACGGTTTTGAAGTCCAGCTTTCAGGAACTGTCTGCACATCCTTAACTTCCTAATTCCTTCCTAAACATTTTTAGTGGCTGTTCCGTTGAAAAATGTCTAAGGAGGATTGATCTCTAATGCATGGGATCTAAAGAATTAAGCCTGTCAGGGCATCAATACTAGAAAAGCCTGTTGGCATTGATCTTTCCTCTCTGTGAAATGGGGATAAATGGATCATCCACTAATGAAGTGCACCTGTGAAGCAGCAGATACGCCTAGAAAGCAACATAGGAAGCATCGTGAGTATGTAAGGTGGGTTTTTGCTGTGTAACAAAACATCCCAGAACTTAGTGATTTAAAACAACAGTCAGGACACTCCCTGGTGGTCTGGGGGTTAAGACTTCACCTTCCAATGGAGAGGTGTGGGTTCCATCCCTGGTCAGGGAGCTAAGTCCCACATGTCTTAGAGCCAAAAACCCCAAACATAAAACAAACAGAAGCAATATTGTAACAAATTCAATAAAGATTTAAACTAAAACATCACAAAAGTGTTTAAAAATCTTTTAAAAAAATAGAACAACAGTCATTTGTTAGCTCACAATTCTGTGGGTGGGCAATTTGGGCTGGGTTCATTTGGGCAATTCTTTTGATGGTCTCACCTGAGCTCACTCATAGGTCTGCAGTCATTTGGCAGATAGACTGAGAGCTGGGGGCCTAGGATGGCTCCACTCACATGTCTGGCAGTTGGGAGGCAACCAGTCAAGGTGCTCAGGTTTTCCTTTATGTAGCCTTTCCAGAAGGCTGCTGCTGCTGCTACTAAGTCACTTCAGTCGTGTCCGACTCTGTGCAACCCCACAGACAGCAGCCCACCAGGCTCCCCCATCCCTGGGATTCTCCAGGCAAGAACACTGGAGTGGGTTGCCATTTCCTTCTCCAATGCATGAAAGGGAAAGGGAAAGTGACACGACTCTTAGCGACCCCATGGACTGCAGCCTACTAGACTCCTCCGTCCATGGGATTTTCCAGGCAAGAGTACTGGAGTGGGGCGCCAGTGCCTTCTCCTCCAGAAGGCTAGGGTATGCCTTTCATATGGTGGTCTCAGGGTTTCAACTGCAACAAGAAAAAGAAAACCATAATGCCACCAGCATTTTTTGAGCCCATTTGAAAAACATTTGTCAGTATCCCATTGGCCAAAGCAAGTAGGTGGCTAAGCCCAGATTTAAGAAATAGACATGTATATGTATGGCTGAGTCCATTTGCTGTCCATCTGAAACTATCACAGCATTGTTTAACTGGCTATACTCCAATATAAAATAAAAAGTTTAAAAAAAAGAAATAGAATCCAATGGAGAAATGGATTCTACCTCTTTATGGAGGGAGCTGCAAAATAGGATGGCCATTTTTCCAATCAACCTCAGTGAGGAAATGTTAATGAAAAAATAAGTTCCAGATTTATCATCCAGGCAGGAAAGCAGAAGTAGAAAGAGCTCAACAATTAACAGAGAGCCTGATAAGACTAGAATTGATTGGGATTACAAAAGTAAAATTTGCCAAAGATTTTTTTGAGCAGAACTTCGGTGAATGGGGTGAATAGGGGGAGAGTCTGCTTTGTATAGTAGAGACAGCGAGGATTTGCTGTTGCTGTTGTCAACAAACAAGCTGTGTGCTTTTGGTTTGGTTTGCTGGAGTGAAGCATTCAAGTTGTGCAATTCTGGGGAAGTTGGACAACTAAATTCATAAGTGCCAGTGGGAAGAGGCTCATTGATTGATGCTTACTCCTCTGGAAGTCAAAAGGCTTAGCTTCTACTCCTGGCTTTACCAATCATTAAAAAATGAAATCTTGTACAAACTATATCACTTCTTTGAACACTTATCTACAAAATGAAAATTATGGAATAAACTATCTCAATTTTATTTGTGCTCTAAGAATGGATTTTTCCTTTCATACAAGTTCACTCAGTTAATGTATTTAGACTCTGCCTCTTAGAGCACACAGAATAATGTAGAAATAGACCATTTATTACTCCAATGCATATTTATTGAATGGACCCTGTGCTAGGAACTGGGAAACATCAGTGAACAAGATGGACAAGACTGGGCGGGGTGGGGTGGCGGGTCAGGGAGAGAAAGAACATATGGGGAAGCAAACCAGTCAACAGGTCAAGTACCAACCATGCTAAGTACCATGAGAGTAATAAATAAGGTGATGAGATCAAGTGTGTGGGTGGGTGGATGGGCGTGTATATATTAAAGGCTACTTTAATTATTATAACCATGAAGGTCCTTTCTGAGGATATAGTATTAAAACGAAGACACAGACATGAGAAAGAGCCTGATATGTAAAGAATAGACATTAAAAAAAGTTCTAGGCAGGGAGATCAGAAAGTTTGAAAGTCTTAAGTGATAAGCAGGTAGTCAAAAACAGGGAATTATGGTGGGAGAAGTTCAGTACGCTCCCATGAACTTTTGTAATATCAAAGAAGAGCCCCTCAAGCATAGAAAGAGATTTTCTCTACGAGCCAAGCTCTTAAGCACCTAATAGTCCTGTGAACAAAGACTAAAAGAAATCCTAAAAGATACTCAGTGCAGTTAAGAGCCAGTATGAGATTAAATTCTACCTTAATTACATGCAATGCCAATTACCAAAATGTGCTGGGAGATTAGATTATAGAACCAATATAACTGACTAGATAAAGAAAACTCTGATGAACTCAAATATAAAACTGCAAAAAGATAGGCCTAGAAAGACTGAGTCCAACAATGGATCAAGTTTATGAAACTAGAGAGAACAATAAAAGAAAAATCTAACTATATTTGGAGCCAGCAGGACAAAGACAAAAGTTGCATATTTGGGAAGGTTTGGCATAATACTTAGCAGGTATGTTATAGAAAGCCAGCCAAGTTATTCAACTCCCATTTGACCTCTATCTTCTATATAAAGTAGAAAGATACTAAAAAACTAAACATGTAGAACAAGAGTGTTGAAAAAGACATTGAGGGACCTCCCTGGCGCTCCAATGGTTAAGAATCTGCCTTCTAAGGTAAAGGAGTCAGGTTCGATGCCTGGCCAGAGAACTAAGATCCCACAGGCCACAACTGAGAGTTTGAGTGCTACAACTAAAGATCTCACATGCTGCAAGGAAGATCGAAGATCCCAGATCCCACTTGCTACAACTAATACCTGGAACAAATACTTAAATAAACAAACTATCTTTTCATTTCTACCACCATTTATCACAAAGCTTAGTCATTTTCTTTCAAGACAGACTAAGGTACTTGCTTTGAGCTAATAACTTATCATCATCATCATCACCACCACCATCTTAAAATTCTATGGATGGTATAGTGCTCTGGCATGTATTATGTGAGCTTTACATCTACTGTACGAGGCAGGCAGTGTGGGTATGGTTTTACCCCCTTTTGTAGATGAGAAAGGAAAGGCTCATGAAGTGTGAGCAATACATCCTGATACCAGAGCTCATATAAACTCATACAAATTCAAAATCAAATGTTCACATTCCATGTCCAGTGATCTTTCTACTTTCCCATTTTACGTTCATTAATGTAAATGCATCTCACCCCTCCATCCAAAACTATGGCATAAAGAATTCACAAGTTTTAACTTATGAGTGTATTATCTGTGTTCAGAGGATGGGTCTAGGTTACATGTGAATTGCAACTTAAAGAAACTAATGTCCCTGATTTTTCTCATTCTCGTGCTCTGAACCTATATGCTGCTCCTCTGATGCAGATATTAATATTTCCCAGGTCTGGTTTTGCCTCAAAGATGAAAGGTTCGCTGGGATCCAACACAGAGTTATTAAGATCCCGCGACCGTGTTCTTTGTGATGCTATGTCGTTGGGAGGCTTGGTGCAGTCAGGTCTACGGGCGTCTGCTCACAGTGCTGGAGCTAGGAAGATAAGCATCTTAATAGAACAGGTCTGTCAGATCTCTGTTATCACTCCAGGGGACCCAATTCCTGGGTAATCCTCTGCTTTTGCCTCGTCTCACCAAATCCCTCCCTAAAACACAACACTGTTCTCATATGACCAGATAATCTGTAGGGGGAAACTTAAAATTGAAAAGGGAAATGGAGGAGAGCCTGGCATTTCTTGTTAATTTGCTAGTTCTGTCTTAAACAAACAACTCACAGGCAGTTGAAATGAGTTATTTATTTTGTCTCAGAACAAAAGCAAATGTACTATTAATTCTCATTTGCAACACTAGTTTGATTCTGATTTCCATCTCAATTTACTTTTATGCTTTGTGGTGGAGTGGGTGTGTATTTAGGATCAGGAGATGTTGCCATACAAAGATTGGATTGTATGAAAACAAAAGTTTAGGAGGCTTTTTGCTTTGTTTTTATAGTCTATCTGTCTTTTGGTAAGTTTCCCACAATCTATAATATATCATTAATTTGGTGACACCCTTTGAAAAGTGACCCCACCCCCCCTCACTTTCTCTCTTTTTTTTTAAGAACCTCTGAGTATTCCATTAACTGCTAGATTGGTTCCACAATGTCTTTGTAATGGCTTTTTGCCTCTTGGGAGATTTCTCTCTATCTTATATCCTTAATTAATAAGTTCTTTACCAATTGCCACACAATAATAGAGTATTCTTTTAAGTTTAGCAAATGTGTTGGTGCTTATTAACTCATTCTAGGTCTCTGTCCTGGAAAGACTATGTTGATACCATGGATGGAATTTCTGTGCACATAACAGTCAGTGTTCTAATCTTAAGAGAAAAGGATGGCACAATTGATTCCCCAGACTTCAGATGAGCTTGGGAAGGTAACCAATTATGGATGAGAAAGGCCAAGAAGCATATGACAGCAATAGCTGTCAGAGAACAAAGGTTTAGAAAAACATTTAGCTTAAGAGTTCTCAAGGAAAGAAAAAAACAAAAGATGCTGTTAACCAGTTTCTTGTCATAAAGCATCTGACCAGAACTTCCCAGAGGCCAAAGAGCTACAATCCAAGGGATGTCTCCCCATCATCAAAGCATTTACTCATTCATTCATTTGTCCCTCATAGTTGTGAGCAGTTATTCTATGCCAAGCTTGTATTGGCAAAGGGGAGTAAGACACAATTCCTATGCATAAAAAAAAAAAATCTATGTCAGGGGTCCCCCTAGAAGACCCAATATATAAGAGCAAAGTAGAGAGAAGACAATGCCAGTTGAGTATCTTCAGATGGCACAGGGAACACGACTCCACCCTGTGCCCTAAGGATCTATACGCTATACTTTAATGAATGTTAGCCTGAAATTCTTCAAAGAATTAAGGGAGTCCAAAGTAGGAAACTGAAATGTCACTACCAACTGAGGTGGAGGAGGGGTGGGGGAAATGACCAAGTACATTAGAAAGGTCTCTAATGTACTGAGAATTTGATAAGATTAGAGAATTCTAAAATACTAGGAATGAATGGCACTGAAAGAATAGTTACGGTCATTTCAGATGTGGAAACAGATGGAAAGGTTAAGTACTCTGGGCTTCCCTGGTGGCTCAGATGGTAAATAATCTGCCTGCAATGCAGGAGACCTGGGTTCGATCCTTGGGTCAGGAAGATCCCTTGGAGAAGGGAATGGCAACCCACTCCAGTATTTTTGCCTGGAGAAACCTATGGACAGAGGAGCATGGTGGGCTACAGTCCATGGGGTTGCAAAAAGTTGGACACAACTGAGCAACTAACACTTTTTCCACTAAGGTGGAAAAGTTCATTAGTAATGACATAACTCTTGCCTTGCCTTTTTCAACCCACTCCAGCAATGTCCTATCAAATATTTCTTCATTTCTTTTCTTAACATTCCCCTTCCTATTGGGTTGGCCAAAAAGTTCATTTGTATTTGAACATTCTGGCCAACCCAGTATTTCAGTCCCTCACTGTCTGCCATCCTGACACTACAAATAGTCACCTTTTAAATTTTCTTCTCCTAGTATTTTTCTCTGTTCTTTACATGGCTCCCACCCAGAACTGTCTTTCTTATTAAGAGCTTCCAATCCAAAATTTTTAGTAGAGCCCATGCCCTAGTGAATAAAGACCAATTTGGGAACTGCATTCAAAAGCATCCTAGATTTGCCTCCAGCCTTTCTTGACTCTTTCTACATTTTCTTTTGAATCCTGCAGCTCAGTGGCCCCAATCATGCCTTTTATAGACCAACCTTAAGTGTTTCCCCTTTGCTGCTACTCAACTAATATCTGCAAAGTACCATCCTAGGTGTTGGGGATACAAAGCTGACCACAATAGCCAAAGTATGTTCTCTTGGGGAGCATGTTCTTACATACAGCCTTTGACCAGTGTCCTGTGTAAATATTACTATTTTCTTCATGTCCTCTAATCCAATAAAAATTGGGAAACACCATTTCAGTAAGTGATTTTGAGGGCCTTTTACTTCTTTCCTGATCTATCGAGATCATATCCATTCCTGAGATTGAATTCAATCATTGTATTCAACCAGAGAATTCAAAGATCAGATGCAAACCTCTGTATGAAGCTGTCCTCAATTCTCCTCATTGGCAATTTACCTTCTGTACGTTTGTGCTTAAGTCCTTTATACATTCAATAATCCCAATAACAAACATTTATCGGCCTCCCACTGTAAATGCCAGGTATGGATCTAGGTATCAGGACGACAGCACTGAAGAAGAACATATGACTCTGGGACTTCTCTGGTGGCCCAGTGTAAGAATCCACCTTGCAGTGCAGAGGACATGGATTCAATCTCTGATTGGGGAACCAAGATCCCACAGGCTGTGGAGCAACTAAACCCGTGTGCCAGGACTACTGAGCCTGAGCACAGCTAGAGAGTCCTTGCGCCACAATGAAAGATCCACCATGATGCAACTAAGACCTCACCTGGCCAAATAAACAAATTAATTTGAAAAAGACTATCTTAAAAAATTAAGAGAAAAGGACATTTGACTCCTTCATTAGATCACAAGTGTACTGAGGGCAGGACTATTGCTTAGTTACCTTGGTATCCTCATTTTATTTAAGAGATATTTTGAGTATTTCATTACCTTCTTAGAAGATCAATTCCACAATATGTATGTTTGCTTAATATTTAGTGTTTTATAATAAAATAATTTGTAATAACAGTAGTAGTAGTGACTTTCCATGCACTCCCAATAAATCATCAAAACAATCTTATGAAGTAGCTATTCTTATCATCCTCAAGCTACAAGTAAGATAACCAAAGCACGAAACTGTTAGCTAACTTCCTCAGGGTGACTTAGATGGAAGGGAAGGGGCCATAGTCATTCAATAAATGTTTCATGGGTTGGAGTGTATCACATAATTGATCACAGTTTGATGATCTGGTGATTTTTAAAATATAATTACTGAGAAATTGCTGGCATGTTTTAGAGACTTTTGGATCCAAATAACCAAAAACATCTACAGTGCCTTCATCCCAAAGCAAAATCCAGATCACGACGCTGGGAAACCAGACAATAGACTGTCTGTCAATCAAATACAAGAAACAGAGGATGGACCCGCAACACCCAAGCCGTAGGGGTTCCATTTAAGGATAAGTTCGAATCATTTGCCCAAAGAGTAATAAAACTGGCTGTCTCACTGCAGAGGGTCATGGAGACTTTATACCAAGAAGTCAGTGGATAACATCAGAGGTTTGATCACACACCTCCCTGAGGGAGGGGTCTCATGAGGGCATCTCTGGAGGCCTCTCATTCTCCAGGGTTCTGCTCTGCTCAGCAGGGCTCCCATCACCTTTACTTCGCCCCTGCAATTCTTCTGAAGATAACACACAGAGCCAGTGGGCCCACCCTCTCTGCCCTCTTGCGGAAAGGCAAAATCTCTTCAGAAAACTGCCACATCAAGAGAAAAACACCACAAAAACTAAAAAAGATTAAAAAATAAAAATCACAAGAAAACCTATGAAAGGACTAAATTTGCCAGGGGGATTTGGGTAAGAGAGAATGTAATTACCTGAGTTGGAATTTAGCCAGCATACAAAGGATTAATGCAGAAACAGGAAAGCGTCCATTTGGTGAGACATTCCAAGCAAGCCTTTGGGACCAGAGTTGGTCAGGGCCTGCGTTTTATGTTTCACTTGATTTCTGCCGTCTCTGGGAGCACATCTCTGGCCCTTTGCTGAAACATTCCTTCCACATTGACTGGAGGAACAGCAGTGCTCATTGAAGCACCAGCGTTCTCAGTTACTCGGGACAGTCTAAGCAGCAAAAGGGATTTAAGTGTTGGCAGGATTCTGAAAGGCAGTCCAGGGTGTGAGACGGAGAGATGACAGGTTGTACTTACAAACTCCCTAGTGGCTCTCTAATCTTCCTTTCCCTTCCCAAAAGTGAAAGTGAAAGTGAAGTCTCTCAGTCGTGTCCGACTCTTTGCGACCCCATGGACTGTAGCCTGTCAGGGTCCTCCTTCCATCGATTTTCCAGGCAAGAGTGCTGGAGTGGATTGCCATTTCCTTCTCCAGGGGGTCTTCCCGACCCAGAAATCAAACCCGGGTCTCCCGCATTGCAGGCAGACGTTTTACCATCTGAGCCACCAGGGAAGCCCCAAAACGTGAAAGTTGCTCAGTCGTGTCCGACTCTTTGCGACCCTGAATTCTCCAGGTCAGACTACTGGAGTGGGTAGCCTTTCCCTTCTCCAGGGGATCTTCCCAACCCAGGGATCGAACCCAGGTCTCCCTCGTTGCAGGTGGATTCTTTACCAGCTGAGCCACAAGGGAAGCAATCCACCAACAATTCGAGCTTTTTGCCTGGTATTTTTGCCTGGATTGTTGCTACACGAGCACTGAACTCCAGGGGGAGCTCACGCTTCCCGCTCTAGGCTAGGAGGAGAAACTTTTTTTTTTTTTTAATTGGAGTATAGTTGATTTGGGCTTCCCTGGTGGCTCAGATGGTAAAGAATCTGCCTGCAATGTGGAAGACCTGGGTTATAGGCCTGGGTTGGGAAGCTCCCCTGGAGAAGGGAAAGGCTACCCACTCCAGTATTCTGACCTGGAGAATTCCCACGGACAGAGGAGCCTGGTGGGCTGCAGTCCATGGGGTCACAAAGAGTCAGACAGGACTGAGTGACTAAGCACAGCACATAGTTGATTAGGGCTTCCTTGGTGGCTCAGACAGTAAAGAATCTGCCCGCAATGCAGGAGACCCAGGTTCAAACCTCGGTTCGGGAGGAAACCCTGGAAAAGGGAATGGCTGTCCACTCCAGGATTTTTGCCTGGAGAATCCCATAGAGAGAGGAGTCTGGAGGCCTACAGTCCATGGGGTCGAAAAGAGTCGGACATGACTGAGGGACTAAGCATGCATAGTTTATTTAAAAGGTTGTGTTAGTTTCAGACAGGTGTACAGAAAAGTGAATCAGTTATACATATATCCATTATTATTATTTTAGATTCTGTTCCCATACAGACCATTGCAGAGTATTAAAGAGAGTTCCCTGTGCCATATAGTATGTTCTTATTAGTTACTTATTCTATACGTACAGTAGGGTGTGTACATCAGTCCCAATCTTCTAACTGTTTCACCCACCCCATCTCCTGGTAACCATAAGTTTGTTTTCAATATCTGTGACTCTACTTCTGTTTTGTAAATAAGTTCATTTGTATCCTTTAATTTTAGATTCCACATATAAGTGATATCATGTATTTGTTTTTCTGTGTCTGACTTCGCTCAGTATGACAAACTCTAGATCCATCCATGTCGCTGCAAACAGCATTACATCATCCTTTCTGGTGGCCGAGTAATATTCCATTGTCTAAGTGTACCACGGCTTCTTTATCCATTCCTCTGTTGATGGACATTTACATTGCTTCCACGTCTTTGCTACTGTAAATAGTGCTGCAGTGAACATCGGGGTGCATGAGACTTTTTGAATTATGAATTATAAGGCTCGTTAACTTTGCATTTTGAAGTCACATCTGAGAGAAATGAGCCTCATGACAAGAACCCAAAACTGACGGCTGTTCCTCTGTCCAGAGTCGTCTAGTGGATAAGTCCACTTTGT
>NW_011494897.1:4683040-4693084 GCF_000754665.1 Bison bison bison
CAGAGTCGTCTAGTGGATAGTTCCATTTGGTGCATGCTGTTGGAAAATCAGTCTGAGGCTTATACATGAAAGGCAAAAACAACTCAATGAATGCAAACAAACAAAGGCAGGTGACCAGGGGCTGGGGGCAGGAGAAGCTACTGTTTCATGGGCTCAGAGTACAGGCTGGGTTGATGGCTGAGATCTGGAGATGAACAGTGGTGAAGGTTGCACGACAATGGAAACGTACCTGCTGCCATTAAGGGTACAGTGGCAAGCCACTCCAGTACTCTTGCTTGGAAAATCCCATGGACGGGGGAGCCTGGTGGGCTGCAGTCCATGGGGTCACAAAGAGTCAAACACGACTGAGCGACTTCAGTTTCACTTTTCACTTTCATGTATTGAAGAAGGAAATGGCAACCCACTCCAGTGTTCTTGCCTGGAGAATCCCAGGGACGGGGGAGCCTGGTGGGCTGCCGTCTATGGGGTCGAATGGAGTCGGACATGACTGAAGCGACTTAGCAGCAGCAGACACAGTTAAGATAGTTAAGTTTTAGGTTATGTGTATTTTACCGCAATTAAAACTGTATTTTGTCATAGGTTTGGTTGGATTCAAAGATTTCAAGTTCTGGTGTACTGTCCTGTTGGCACATTTAAATAAAGCTAAGATTCCACTCTTTAAAACAAATAGACAGATGGCATTGGAAGCATATGTAGCTTTTCAAGTGAAGCACCCTCCAAACTCATCCTCTTCATGGGATATGTGCGTGGAATAAGCCGAGGCTGGAGACCACCCTCTCTTCTTGCAGAGGAGGAAACCAGGAGCAAGCGATTGCTCTAAACCTCAGTCTACTGTCCCAGAGTCCTGAAATCTTTATCCACATCCAGATGCTGTTCTCCCTTTCCAGACTTGGCTGAGGCTGCTCTCTAGACTCTCACCTCCTAGTGCCCTGTGTGGCTACTTTATCCCTTCAAGGCTCAACTCAGGTGTCGCCCTTCCTAATGAGATGGATTAGACACCTCTTCTCCATGCTTACTTGTGATATTGCCTTTCTCGCTAAATTAGACAGTAAGCATCTTGAGAGTAAGGACTGTCCTTACATCCCCAATACATAAGGCAGTATATGACATGTAGTACATATGCTCAAATATCTGTCAATTTCATATCAAATGAATGCCCTAAACAAACGTCATTCCCCAGTCCCCACAAAGACATCAGAATGACTGAGCTTAGAGGATGACCCACTCTGTGCAAGGAGAACTCAGATTCCTGCAAGGAGATCCCTGGAGAAATACACAGGCGAGAGAATCAGGGTGGGGGGTGGAACCAAACACCGAATCCTAAGGATGACTCTGAACAGGAAGCCTGCTTCACAGAATGGCAATCCTCTACCACGGGACTGAGTTCATGGGACTGTTTCATTCACTCCTTCATCCACTTGATGTCACTCTCACTGTCCTGTAGAACTCTGTGTCAAAGGCCTTGTCCCCAGGGTTTTTCCATTAGTAACCTTTGTAGGAGCATGGCTGAACCAGGTTTGGGAGCAGGTGGGTTTCCTCGATGATAGAGAACTTCCTGCAATGTGTTGTTCTGCCTGGATTCTCTCCTCTTTCTCCAAGATCCCCTCCCTGCTGTTTTGTTTCCAGGTTCTTTGTCCCGAAGACAATCCAGACAGAGATCCAGTAGTACTCTTGGGGCTTGGCACTGAGCCAGGCAAGTCAGGGCAAATGCCGCTGCTTGTGTGAGCCAGGAATGTGGGCTACGGACTGAATTCAGGAGCTTTTCTTTCTGTTTTCTATAGGGACTTCTTAATACTGCTGCAAACTCTCCAGTTTATGATTTGACCAAGTCAGTCTTTCCCCAAGACAGAAGTTTACTGCAGGCTAATTTGTGATTTCCGAGAATGCAAAAGTAAAATAAGAAACCTAGCCTGGTCCATTATGAAAGGTAAAAAAGTTGGACTATCTGGGTTCTCTTCCTGGCCCTGGTACTCACTTGCTAGGTGACCCTGAACACGTCACTTAAGCAGGCTGTGTTTTTTAAACCAGATAAGCTACATGCATCATCCCAGGGTCACAGTGAGAAAAATGTGACAATCCTTCTAGAGAACCTCTAAGGAACACACACAATAGAAAGCCTGCTGGAATTCCATTCTGAGCCTGATCAGTAATTTATAACTTTGGAAATTCACAGCCATACATAGGTGGGAGCTGAAATCACCAATAAAACTTCCCTTCTCCTTTCTTTCACTGTGTATGTGTATGTGTATGTGTATGTGTGTGTGTGTGTGTGTGTGTGTGCGTGCGCATGCCTGCGCTCAGTCGTGCCCAGCACTTTGCGATCTCATGGACTGTAGCCCTCTAGGCTACTCTGTCCATGGAATTTTCCAGGCAAGAATACTGGAGTGGGGTGCCATCTTCTGCTCCAGGGCTTTCACCCTGTCTCATCAAAGCCACGAGACCGAGGATGATGCCCTTAGCTTCTTTAAGCCTGGATGCAAACAACCGCTCACGGCAAAACCCAGCTCTCCCTGGTGAGCCATTCGTTGCCAAGCCCACCAGCGAGGATGGAGTACTTTGGGGACAGCTGTCCACCCCTCTGAAATGTGACCCTCTCACTGCTGCCTGCTTGTAGCCGGAGCAGCTAACACTGGTCTGTTCACAGTTATCTCTTGATGTTGGGGTCCAATCAGATCTGACGCTGCTGCAGAATCGTCATTCTTGTTCCCTTCCAGCCTAGGGGTAACTGCTTTCTTTTTCTTCACTGCTCCTTCCTGATCATCAGGGCTCTTGGGCTCTCAGGTGGCTCAGAAGAGGGTCTAAGAAGCCCTATGATAACCAGAGCTGGATGCCTCAGCAATGCCTGCTGTTCTCTTGGGCCTGTGGCTCTCCGGGATACCCAGAGACAGATGTTATCCAGAACGTGCTCAACTGGAAAGATGCAGTTTCCAGGGAACTATATTCAATTGCCCCGTGATAAACAATAATGGAAAAGAATATTAAAAAGAAAATATTTATAGACTTCCCAGGTAAAGAACCTGCCTGTCAATGAAGGAGACATGAGGGACGCAGGTTCACTCCCTGGATAGGGACAATCCCTTGGAGGAGGGTATGGCAACCCACTCCAGTATTCTTGCCCAGAGAATCCCATGGACAGAGGAGTCTTGTGGGCTATAGTCCACGGGGGTCACAAAAAGTTGGACACAACTGAAGTGATTTAGCATGCATATACATGTATAAGTGAATCACTTTGCTGTACAGCAGAAATTAACACAATGTTATAAATCAACTATATTTCAATAAAATAAATGTAAACAAAAAGGAGCCTGCGGGCTACAGACCATGGAGTCGCCAAGAGTCGGACATGACTGAGTGACTAACACAGACACACACAGACGTTTCCAAAACTAAAACACTTTTTAAAAGATGCAGTTTTGTTAACCACAATGGTAAATCAAGAGAATCACAGACAAGTTCAAGCTGCTTAAGAAATGAAAACTTTTCCAAAAACTTTTCCTTCAAAAGCAGTTACCCTCAGTAATCTGTAATTAAGTATTTTGTTTGTTTAAAACTGTTTCCCAGGCAGCTGGTGAATTCCACAAGAACAAGGACCACGTATATTTTGTCCTCCTCTAACTCCAGGGCCAAGGATGTTCATGGCCTGTTATCATGGGAAAAAAAAAAAAAATCAAGAAATCTTCAAAAGTATTTCTTCTTTTACCTGTAAAGGAGTCAAAACTGGCAAGAGAGTTTTTTTGATTATCTTCTTCAACTTTCCTCTTTCACAGACCAAGAAATTGAGTCCAGAAGAGTGAAGTGACTTACCTAAGATTGCAAAATACATTGATAGCGGAGGAGTCTGACTCTAGAAGTTAATTGGCCTGGAATCTATTGTATTCCCTCCATCTCTCCAGGGCTCAAATAGTCCCTAGTCTGTAGTAAGTGTCAAGATGTGGTTCCAGGGAATTCGGTTTGAGATCTGCTGGTCTCACACCATCGCACTTCTTGTGTTTAGCTGAGACATCATATATTTCACCAAAACATTTGGGACTTGCTCTGCCTTCATCCTTCCACGCCATTTCAGGTCTCAGTATCACCGCTGTATGCTCGTAGTAGCAGTAGTATTAGTCGCTCAGTCTAATTGCGCCTCTTTGCGACCCCACCAACTGTAGCCTGCCGGGTTCCTCTGTCCATGGGATTAGCCAGGCAAGAATACTAAAGCGGATTGCCATTCCCTTCTCCAGAGGATCTTCCTGAGGGTTGAACCCAGGTCTCCTGCACTGCGGGCAGATTCTTTACCATCTGAGCTGCAGGGTATATACATACATGGCAGCATTTACTATATTAGAATGAGACCTTCTCTGCTTGCCAGTCTCCTCCAGCTCACTCCTTTCTGCAAGCTCCTCCAGGAAAGTCATCTTAGTCCTGATCCCATGATCAGCGTAGCCCTGTGCCTGGCACCTAACGCCTGATGGGAGCTCCACTGATGTGCATCAGAGGGAGAAGAATTAGAGACAGTTGTGAACAATCACTGCACACATTTGTTCAGACACGTGTACCAAAGGTGTAGCTTCTTCTCCCCCTGGTCTTCCCAACGCCGCAGACACCAGAGAACAGTTCAAGATCATTAACACTGCAGGGAACGTCTGCCAGGGCGCTTGTACCCTGACACCCAAAACACACATCCTGTGTGTTCAATGAGGGAAGGAACAGGGCCGGAGGAACAGGAGATGTGTGTGCGAAGGAGGAAGGATTAAGATAAATGAGGCGATTTCCTGGCCTGGAGATCTACTCTCCCGCGTGCTGTTGGTGTTGTTTACTGTGAATAGTTCATCCTTTGGGCCCATTAGCCAACTTTCAAAATAAGTAATTTACAATGGTGTTTCCACACAGGCTTAAACTGCAGCAGCACAATCCTGGCAAACAGGTAGAAGAATCATACCCCAGCCTCTGGGGTGGGGCTGGTGCGTGCCTAACCTCTGAACAAGGCTGCGAATATTCCAGATGTCAGGAGTGCTGGCCAGGCACAGACTTGATGTCAGAGCTCACTTCAAATCACACCCACCTCTGCTATTTTCGGACTATGTGACCAGAGCAAGTTGCTTACCCTTTGAGCTTTCATTCCTTCATCAGTGAAATGGAGCTAAAATCGTGGCCAGTCAGAGGATCAGGTGAAGTAATAGAGCCAAAGTGCCCCACACGGGACAAAACAGCTGGTAGACACTGAATAAATGGCAGTTATTCTTATTCCACAGATAACTCCAGAATCCTCTGTATAATCATATAATCATGGGGATTTTTTACATACATTAAATGGATTATCTTAATATATATACATATATATAATTTATCTATTTTTAATTGAAGGATAATTGCTTTACAGTATTGTATTGGCTTCTGCCAAACATCAACATGAATCAGCCACAGGTAGACCCATGTCCCCTCTCTTATCTTGATATTTTTAACAAAAAAAATTAGAAGGACCTCAATCATATAATGAAAACACAATGCTAGGCCTGGCTGGGAGGGGAGTTTGGAGGAGAATAGATATACATGTATATGTATGACTGTGTCCCTTCCCTGTTCATCTGAAACTATCACAGCACTGTTTGTTAATCCGCTATATACCCCAATACAAAATAAAAAGTTAAAAAAAAATCCACAGCGCCACCTTCCCATGGTGGGAACAACGCCATCAATCCTCAAGGAAAGCTCCAGTACATTTATTTGGATGACGTCATTATTTTGTCAGTACAAGAGTGAAAATCGTCCCTCAAGATAAATCCAAAGTTGAAGTAGAAAATGACCACGTTATTATTAACAGCTCTCACTCAGTGAGTGCCTAATACGTAGCAAACACTATGCTAAAAGCTGTTTAATCATAATTTCCATGAACTCTTCCCAAGAATTATGAGGGACTTACTCTTATTATAAGGTTGGTTCTTTGAAGTAGGTACTGTTAGTATTCTATGCAGTAGGAATCATGACCTCCCTCCCTTTAGAGATGAAGAAGGTGAGACTTGGAGACAAGAAGTTCAGATGAACCCAGAGATGAACATGTGTGACAACAGCAACTCACCAAGGTCACGGGCAAAGAGTGCCTGGGGCCAGGACTCAGTCCCAGGTCAGCCTGACTCATAAACTCACAGGCTTCCACGGCAGCAGCTCCAACCATTTTTGCACCAGGGACCAGTTTTACGGAAGACAATTTTTTCACAGACATGGGGGTTGGGGTATGCTTTGGGGATGATTCAAATGCATTACATGTATTATGCCGCTGCTGATCTGACAGGAGGTGAAGCTGAGGTTGTAATGTGAGTGACTGTGGGGGGGGGGGGTTGCTGTAAATACAGAGGAAGCTTTGCTTGCTCACCTGCTGCTCACCTCCTGCTGTGTGGCCCAGTTCCTAACAGGCCCTTAGCCCAGGGTTGGGGACCCCAGCTATATGGCTTCCCCATAGAGTGGAATAATTCCATTATACCTAACATTAGTCCTAAGTTTCTTAAATCCCTAAGCTTTGCTGATTTCATTGACCACTTTCAAGAACACTGAATGGAATGGTACTTTGTCTAAAGCTCTGTGCTTGCTGCAGTGGAGAACTTAACAATGCTGCTGCTGCTGCTAAGTCACTTCAGTCGTGTCCGACTCTGTGCGACCCCATAGACGGCAGCCCACCAGGCTCCTCTGTCCCTGGGATTCTCCAGGCAAGAATACTGGAGTAGGTTGTCATTTCCTTCTCCAATGCTTGAAAGTGAAACGTGAAAGGGAAGTCACTCAGTCGTGTCCGACTTTTAGCGACCTCATGGACTGCAGCCTACCAGGCTCCTCCGTCCATGGGATTTTCCAGGCAAGAGTACTGGAGTGGGGTGCCATTGCCTTCTCAGGAACTTAACAATGGCAGGTCCCAATTTCATCTTCAAAGCAATTGACAAATGACAAAACGTATAATAAGAAAGCAAAATCCGGTACAAAGTTAGGTGTGGGCAAGTTTTTCCAGTGGTCATGTATGGATGTGAGAGTTGGACTATAAAGAAAGCTGAGCGCTGAAGAATTGATGCTTTTGAACTGTGTTGTTGGAGAAGACTCTTGAGAGTCCCTTGGACTGCAAGGAGATCCAACCAGTCCATCCTAAAGGAGATCAGTTCTGGGTGTTCATCAGAAGGACTGATGTTGAAGCTGAAACTCTAATACTTTGGCCACCTGATGCGAAGAGCTGACTCATTGGAAAACACCCTGATGCTGGGAAAGATTGAGGGCAGGAGAAGAAGGGGATGACAGAGGATGAGATGGTTGGATGGCATCACTGACTCAATGGACATGGGTTTGGGTGGACTCCGGGAGTTGGTGATGGAGAGGGAGGCCTGGCGTGCTGCAATTCATGGGGTCGCGAAGAGTCGGACCCGACAGAGCGACTGAACTGAACTGAACTAAAGGAGTAGACGCACTGAGTAAGGGGCTTCCCCGGTGGCTCAGTGGTAAAGAATCTGCCTGCCAATGCAGGAGACTCCAGTTCGATCCCTGGGTCAGGAAGATGGCCCGGAACAGCTAAGCCCCTGTGCACAACTACTGTGCCGGCGCTCTAGAGCCTGGGGACCGCAACTACTGAAGCCCGCTCACCCTACAGCCTGTCCTCCACAAGTGAAGCCACTGCAATGACAAGCCCGAGTACTGCAACTAGACCTGATCTCCACAACTAGAGACAAGCCCGCGCACAGCAGTGAAGACCCAGTGCAGCCATAAATAAGTAAATAATGAATCCTTAAAAAAAAAAAAGTAAGTGCTGAGTAAGAAGGAGCAGCCTGGCTTCTTTTAACTCCTTGCCTGAGTGGCACAGTTCAATACAAGCTTTTACTGAAATCTGGGGGAAGAGGGGCTGGAGGGACTGCTTTTAAATCCACAAACTCCCCCACGTATAGCCCATCAGTCCAGAATGTTGTTTCTTCCCAAGATAACTCAGACACAGCTATCTTGGCAACGACGCTGCATATCTGAGTTGAAATCATAGGTTCAACTCTAGCGCTATCTTCCTGGTAAGTTGGTTTCTCACCTTTCCCCCTCTCTGTCTTTTAAAAATGTCAGCCTCTCATCTTGGCTGTTAACAGAGTGTCTTAGGAAACTCTTCTCACACTGTATACACTTCCTCGGGGTTTCTGACTTCAGGGCACCTCGGCTAAGGCTAGTTGGTTAGAAGTGAGCCTAGATCCGACTGATTTGCAAAGTTCCTCCACTGCATTAACACACCTGCTGTGTATGTAAGGACTGAACTCACTAATTTTATGTGGTTGTTCTCAGAAATGAGTGTGTGATTGACTTCTTTGTGTCTGGCGTTATTTTTATTCAAACACTGGTTTTGGTTAGAAGTGAAGGCAAAAACTTCATTTCAGTGAAATGAACAAAGGTAATGACTTCCTTGGTGGCTCAGATGGTAAAGCGTCTGTCTACAATCTGGGAGACCTGGGTTCGATCCCTGGGTCGGGAAGATTCCCTGGAGAAGGAAACGGCAACCCACTCCAGTACTATTGCCTAGAAAATCCCATGGACCGAGGAGCCTGGTGCAGGCTACTGCCCATGGGGTCGCAAAGAGTCGGACACAACTGAGCGACTTCACTTTTCACTTTCAATGGTACGTATATGTGGGCTTCACAGGTGGTGCTAGTGGTAAGGAACCTGCCTGCCCATACAGGAGACATAAGAGATGTGCGTTCATTCCCAGGGTCAGAAAGATCCCTTGGAGGAGGCAATGACAACCCACTCCAGTATTCTTGACTGGAGGGTCCCCATGGACAGAGGCACCCAGAGAGCTAAGTCCATAGGGTTGTAAAGAGTTGGACACGACTGAAATGCCTTAGCATGTATGCAAGCAATGGTGTATGTATCATTAGATCTTGATATAAATATGCACAGAATATCACAGCATATCTTTTGCCCAGTAACTGGGGTCCATTAGTGTGGAACAATGTGAAATACAGGAAGCAAACCCAAAAGGATAAGAAACTTGCAAGGGAAGTTTCTGTGTTCTTGGGGGGACCTGTACAATATCAAGACAAGATGGTAATACGACTGCTTTTGGGGGCTAAAATAACACTGGAAGCAAAGGAATGAAAAAGAAACAGACCCACCTGGACAGGAGAGGGGAATAATGCTTGGGAGCAGGAGGATGCAAGGGACAAATTCCTGTTTTCTTAGGTCAAGAGGTATTAGAGTAGTAACAACAGCCACACACCACCACCACCACCATCATCATTATTATCACCATCGCTATCATCAGAATCACCACCACCACCACAACCGCCATCAATACCATCACCATCCCTGTCATAATTAGCACCACTACCGTCATCATCACCATCACCATCATCATAGTCACCACTGTAATCGGCACCTCTTTGATTCCTTATAACCACCCTACAATGTAAATAAAAACTATTCCCCTGCAGAAACTGAGGCCCAGAGCCAAAATTCAAACCAAACTCTCTATGAACTCAACATACTCACGAGACACCTTGAGAGCCAGGGGAGGGAGCAGGCAGCATCTGGTGTGCAGCTGGTGGTGAGGGCAGGGGCCACTGCCCCTTTAGACCCCACTCACCATGCAGTTACACAGAGCTCAGCACAAAGGACCATCATGCTGGAAGGGGCTTTGAGAGTCTAATGGTCCTCTAGTTTCATCCTTGTAGACTCAGAGAGATGAAGGACTCAGGTTTCCAGACTGCTGGTCCCAACCTTTTTTTTTTTTTTTTTTTTACTAATACTTCTCTAGAATTGTTTTCTTCTGCAATAGTTACAGTTTTCAGTTCATTTCAGTCGCTCAGTCATCTCCAACTCTTTGAGACCCCATGAAGCACAGCACGCCAGGCCTCCCTGTCCATCACCAACTCCCAGAGTCCACCCAAACCCATGTCCATTGAGACGGTGATGCCATCCAACCATCTCATCCTCTGTCATCCCCTTCTCCTCCTGCCCTCAATCCTTCCCAGCATCAGGGTCTTTTCTAATGAGTCAGCTCTTTGCATCAGGTGGTCAAAGTATTGGAGCTTCAGCTTCAACATCAGTCCCTCCACTGAA
>NW_011494897.1:4693184-4694215 GCF_000754665.1 Bison bison bison
CTTTTCTAATGAGTCAGCTCTTTGCATCAGGTGGTCAAAGTATTGGAGCTTCAGCTTCAACATCAGTCCCTCCACTGAACACCCAGGACTAATCTCCTTTAGGATGGACTGGTTGGATCTCCTTGCAGTCCAAGGGACTCTCAAGAGTCTTCTCCAACAACACAGTTCAAAAGCATCAATTTTTCTGTGCTCAGCTTTCTTTATAGTCCAACTCTCACATCCATACATGACCACTGGAAAAACCATAGCCTTGACTAGACAGACCTTTGTCGGCAAAGGAATGTCTGTGCTTTAATATGCTATCTAGGTTGGTCATAACTTTTCTTCCAAGGAGTAAGCATCTTTTAGTTTCATTACTGCAATCACCATCTGCAGTGATTCTGGAGCCCAGAAAAATAAAGTCAGCCACTGTTCCCACTGTTTCCCCATCTATTTCCCATGAAGTGATGGGACCAGATGCCATGAATGTTGAGCTTTAAGCCAACTTTTTCACCATCCTCTTTCACTTTCATCAAGAGGCTCTTTAGTTCTTCACTTTCTGCCATAAGGATGGTGTCATCTGCATATCTGAGGTTGTTGATATTTCTCCCGGCAATCTTGATTCCGGCTTGTGTTTCCTCCAGTCTAGCGTTTCTCATGATGTATTCTGCATATAAGTTAAATAAGCAGGGTGACAATATACAGCCTTGATGTACAACTTTTCCAATTTGGAACCAGTCTGTTGTTCCATGTCCAGTTCTAACTGTTGCTTCCTGACCTGCATACAGATTTCTCAGGAGGTAGGTCAAGTAGTCTGGTATTCCCATCTCTTTCAGAATTTTCCACAGTTTATTGTGATCCACACAGTCAAAGGCTTTGGCATAGTCAATAAAGCAGAAATAGATGTTTTTCTGGAACTCTTTTGCTTATCGATAATCCAGCAGATGTTGGCGATTTGATTTCTGATTCCTCTGCCTTTTCTAAAACCAGCTTGAACATCAGGAAGTTCACGGTTCACGTATTGCTGAAGCCTGGCTTGGAGAATTTTGAGC
>NW_011494897.1:4694375-4699015 GCF_000754665.1 Bison bison bison
GTGAGATGAGTGCAATTGTGCAGTAGTTTGAGCATTCTTTGGCATTGCCTTTCTTTGGGATTGGAATGAAAACTGACCTTTTCCAATCCTGTGGCCACTGCTGAGTTTTCCAAATTTGCTGGCATATTGAGTGAAGCACTTTCACAGCGTCGTCTTTCAGGATTTGAAATAGTTCAACTGGAATTCCATCACCTCCACTAGCTTTGTTCATAGTGATGCTTTCTAGGGCCCACTTGACTTCACATTCCAGGATGTCTGGCTCTAGGTGAGTGATCACACCATCGTGATTATCTGGGTCGTGAAGATCTTTTGTGTATTCTTGCCACCTCTTCTTAATATCTTCTGCTTCTCTCAGGTCCATACAATTTCTGTCCTTTATTGAGCCCATCTTTGTATAAAATGTTCCCTTGATATCTCTAATTTTCTTGAAGAGATCTCTAGTCTTTCCCATTCTATTGTTTTCCTCTATTTCTTTGCATTGATCGCTGAGGAAGGCTTTCTTATCTCTCCTTGCTATTCTTTGGAACTCTGCATTCAAATGGGTATATCTTTCCTTTCCCCCTTTGCATTTCGCTTCTCTTCTTTTCACAGCTATTTGTAAGGCTTCAGACAGCTGTTTTGCTTTTTTGCATTTCTTTTTCTTGGGGATGTTCTTGATCCCTGTCTCCTGTACAATGTCACGAACCTCATTCCATGTTCATCAGGCACTCTATCAGATCTAGTCCCTTAAATCTATTTCTCACTTCCACTATATAGTCATAAGGGATTTGATTTAGGCCATACCTGAATGGTCTAGTGGTTTTCTCCACTTCCTTCAAATTCAGTCTGAATTTGGCAATAAGGAGTTCATGATCTGAGCCACAGTCAGCTCCTGGTCTTGTTTTTGCTGACTGTAGAGAGCTTCTCCATTTTTGGCTGCAAAGAATATAATCAATCTGATTTCGGTGTTGACCATCTGGTGATGTCCATGTGTAGAGTCATCTCTTGTGTTGTTGGAAGAGTGTTTGCTATGACCAGTGCGTTCTCCTGGCAGAACTCTATTAGCCTTTGCCCTGCTTCATTCTGTACTCCAAGGCCAAATTTGCCTGTTACTCCAGGTGTTTCTTGACTTCCTATTTTGCATTCCACTCTCCTATAATGAAAAGGACATCTTTTTTGGGTGTTATTTCTAGAAGGTCTAGTAGGTCTTCATAGAACTGTTCAGTTTATTGAGCATTTATTAATCCACTAAGTTGCACAATTTATTTCACTGAATCCTCCCAATGTTTTATTAGTATCCATATTTTACCAATTAAGAAACTGAGGCTTGGGGGAAACCTCCTCTTTGTTTGATTAAAAAGTTAAAAAATTCTCTATGAAACCTTCAGAATCTTCTTGCCTCCTCTGACAAAACTCAATCCTTGATTATAATCCTCTTAGGCATGCAGGCCTCTACTATTTTATGCTATATGGGTCCTGTTGCCATTTATGAATTTGTTGTCTTTGTTTTACTTAATTTTGCATGAATGGCCCTTACTCACCACTGACTATATGCTTCTTTAGCCTATACCACATCACATGGTGCATGAAGTTACATAGGCAGTAAGTATTCAATCGGAGAAGGCAATGGTACCCGACTCCAGTACTCTTGCCTGGAAAATCCCATGGATGGAGGAGCCTGGTGGGCTGCAGTCCATGGGGTCGCTAAGAGTCGGACACAACTGAGCGACTTCACTTTCACTTTTCACTTTCATGCATTGGAGAAGGAAATGGCAACCCACTCCAGTGTTCTTGCCTGGAGAATCCCAGGGACGGGGGAGCCTAGTGGGCTGCCGTCTATGGGGTCGCAGAGTTGGACACGACTGAAGTGACTTAGCAGCAGCAGCAAGTGTTCAATAAATATTTTAATTTAGTGTTTACTATGAACCTACTATGTACCAAACTTTATGTACAGGGACCCTGCCCCTTCTAGACCCTACTCACAATGCGGTACACAGTACACAGTTTGGCACTTTACTCATGCCGTTTCCCTTACTTCTCACAGCAGTATTATGAGACAATATCATTTCCATTTGGTAAATAAGGAAATCCAGGTTCAGGATGGTGAAATAGCCAGCCAAAGCTTGTCTGATGCCAGTCAGGTCTGAAAAAAAGAGAGGACTGGTAAATGAGACCTCCAGTAAAAACCAAGAACCCCAAAAAAGAAATCTGTGTTACTCAAGTTAGATAAGGGCCTTCTGTCGTCCTAATGTTTAAATCAATCAGAAATTTTCATTGGCTAGGAAAATACACATTCTTCTTCAACCCACAGATCAAACCTAGGTCTCCTGCATTGCAGGTGGATTCTTTACCAGCTGAGCCACAAGGGAAGCCCAAGAATACTAGAGTGGGTAGCCTTCTCCAGTGGATCTTCCCCACCCACGAATCAAATAAGGGTCTCCTGCATTGCAGGCATATTCTTTACCAACCGAGCTATCAGGGAAGCCCTAAGATAATGTAAAACAATGGCCAAATATGATAAAACAATGATCAAAAATTCAGATCACATCTAGAGTAAAGATTACAAAACATGCTTAAATATACTCTCAGGCTAGGCTGTTCCACCCTGTTCTCTCTAGAAGGGACATTCATTAAGGTTATTCTATTCTCAGTTGTGTGGTTACTGTTCCTTTTGTACTGGTCAGCCAAAATGAAAGAAAAAATTCATTTATGATATCTAAAATGAGATCAGTGGGTATTCTATGCATCTTTAAGGGAAGAACTTGGGTAAGAGAATAAAAATGAGATACCCTAGGGGTCCATGAACCAAGGCTGCAGATCTATCCACACTGGAGTACTGACTTTCAGAGGATAAAAAGCTCCTATTGTGCCTTTACTGGGTATATTGAACTTTATACGGTTTTTAAACAAATGAGTGTGTGGGTCCCAGAGGAAGTCTTGGGGGCCTAACTTGGTCAGCCTGCCACCACGACTAAGAAAAGTTCTTGCCAGCAATTCAGTTGGTACTGCTGCTTTGTAGATGAAGGACAGAACAGATGCAAAGCCAATCCTCACTCATTTGAATTTCATTTGAGCATCAGACACTGTTGAGAAAAACTACTAGGTCTTCGACAATGGGCCAGGAAGCCCCTAGATGGATGAAGATGAATCAGCAAGGTTCTAGACTTTAAACAGCTCAAGGTCTGGTCAGGGAGGACTACTCTGCATTGGTGAAAAAATATGAATTAAAAATTAGTTTTTAAAGTCTTGATTTCCTTTCAGAAAAGGAAAAGCAGCCAAACTGAATGGATCAGTTAGAGATGTACATTCTTGAGTCCCACCAGCTGAATCAGAAATTCTCAGGGCCCAGAAATCTGCTTTTTAACCAGCTCTCTGGATACTTAGGGTGCAGCTAAAGTTTGAGAACTATTGTCTTCAAAACATGTGACACAGGGCTTGCAGATGATAAGCAGGTGGCACCAGGTGGCATAGCCTGGAAACATTTGTGTGACATGTAAGGAAATCTGGCAAAGAAATGGCACTGAGAAGTCTTCAAGCCAGAGAGTAACATGGTCCTGTTTGTATGTTAGAGACAGCAAGGATAAAAATGCACTGACGTTTTCCCTACTTTAATGATACCCACTTGTGGATATTCCCTCTATGGCTGGCCTGGCAGAAGCTCAGAAGGAACCCAAGCAATGCTGAAAGGCAACACTGGGGACTCCTTTGGACTCTAGGGTAATCCTTCAGGAGTAATTTAGAAGTTTAGCCATTTTGAGATTTAGATTACTTGTTATTTCGTCAGTGCAGTAACCATCTCAGAGCACGTTTAAATCAAGTGGTGGCCAAACCCATTCTAATGTGTCTGCAAGATATTCCACTACAGATGTCACCCTGGAAGCCCTTTATGTATATTTGACTCATCTATTTCTCACAACGACTTTATGAAGTGCTTTTATCACTTCCATTTAATGATAGGGAAACTGAGGCACAGAGGGATCAAGTAACTTGCTCAGAGTCACACAGCACAAAGATGAGCTAACTTGCTCAGAGGTCACATAGCTACTTTACAACAGAGCTGGGGTTTGAACCCACACTAGAGCCTAACTTTTTACCATTGCACCAAACATACCTTTCTGGTTTCTACTCTTTGTGCATGAAAATCAGTATGCCTGTGTCTTGCGTTGGGGCAAGGATGGGGGAAGAACAGGAATCCTGGAAGCATCTAGGCATTTGCTAGAGGGTGAGTGTGATTTATTCACACTATGTTTGAAGGCTTCCTGAGGCCCACAGGGAGCAGGCAGAGTCAACATCTCTAAGAAATTTTGTCCACTGGCTCATGATCTTAGCTTATTCACCTGTACTGGGAATCCCTACCAACCCATGACAGGTGCCTCACTAAAGGTGCCAGAGAGAACTGAATTCCTTCTGCTCTGAACAATTTCTAGATGCCCCAGGTAAGAGCCACAATCTCTCTCTCTCTTTTTTTTTTTTTTAATTTGAGGGTTCTTGCCTGGAGAACCCCCCTCCCTGACAGAGAAGCCTGGCAGGCCACAGTCTACAGGGTTGCAGAGTCAGACATGACCGAAGTGAGCCTGTGCACATAGGCAGGTGCAAGGCTTTTTTTGCCTGTGGCAGCTCCGCCCCAGTGAGAGTTGAGTGTGAAGGTGATGCAGCTGCTT
>NW_011494897.1:4699115-4705039 GCF_000754665.1 Bison bison bison
TGCTTGGCTTGTGGGGACCCTGGCAGCACCAACTGTGCAGGAATATGGACTGCCTCCACAGCAGGAGTTACCACCCTGTTGCAGTCTCTTTCCAAGCCTCTTGTAGCTGGTGATCAGAAGGCCTCTTTGGCCAGTCTTTCTCTGTGGCTTGGCCCATTCAGGCACTTAGAGGGCTCCCTTGCCTGGGGTCCTTCTCTGTTGTTCGGCACATTAGGCACATAGAGGGGTCCCCCTGACTGGGGTCCTACTCTGTAGATGGGCACATCAGCACTTAAAGGAGTACCCTGGGTGGGGTCCTACTCTGTAGTTGAGTACATCAGGTATTTGATGGGCCAGCCTCTCTTGTTCAGCCACCAATGCTGGCGTGTGGGGAGAGAGGCAACGGTGATGGCTCCACCCCCTCGCATGACTCAGCAGTATCGCCTGGCTTCCATGGCTGCCTGGCTTTCCTCCATGGGCATTTCTTACCACAATCTCCTCCCTCACATCCCCTCAACCCGTCTCTCCACTGTCAACAGCACCCTGGGGTTGCTCCACAATCCCTAAACTGCAGCTCTCAGCCGCTGCACCTTCCAGAAGACTTGCGCCCCTGTCCGGGGAATGTATAGCTGCATCAAGGACTGTCTGATTCTCATTCCATTTAGGCTGCCACAGATCAGCTGTTTCACTCTCAGCCTTAAATGGTTCTCCTCTGACTCAGACAATTGCCCCAATGTGGGGCTCGGACCCCTGCTTTAGTTTCCCCACTGCTGAGGGCAGGTCTAGTCCTACTAAAATTCCCATTCCCCCCCCCAGTTCCTTCATCCTACTGAGTTTTGCATGGGTCTATATATTCTCTTCCACTGGTCAGGTACTCCTGTCTGCTCTCAGCTGGTATTCTGCATGTATTCTGGGTGTCTGAAGGTGTATTCCTGATGTATCCATGGGGAGAGATATACTCCATATCCACCTACTCCTCCGCCATCTCGTTTTCCACTGTCTCTTCTGCAGAGTTTCCTGTGCATAAGTAGACCGTGGGTCAAAGTTGAAAGGGGCCAGTATCCCTAAGGACTCATTATTACCCATTCCTTCTGCTAAGCATTTTAAACAACATCTTATGCAATAATGACAACAATCAGAGAAAAAATCACTCTCTCTATTTTACCTGAGAACCTGAGGCTAGCTGACTTGCAGCAGATGATAAATAATAGACTGGGATTTGGAATTTAATCCCATCTAAAATAAACTAAGGGTCGCAACGAGTCTAACACAACGGAGTAGCTGAGCAAGCAAGAGCACACAAAATAAACTACTTGGGATTTCCCCGTGGTCCAGTAGTTGGAACTTCACCGTCTATGCAGGGGTTGAGGGTTCAATCCCTGGTGGGGGAACTAAGATCCCACATGCTTTGTGGCCAAAGGGTCAACACATAAAACAGAAGCAATATTGTAACAGGTTCATTAAAGACTTTGAAGATCCACATTAAAAAAATCTTTTCAAAAAAGCATAAAATAAACTATTTGCTCATTCAAATTACTGTGTTTGACAGATACTTTCACTTGTCTATCCAGAGCACTCCTATCCCCCACCCCTGCTGACAGGATCTAGTAATGTTCAGGGTCAGCAAAACTCCAGGTTAATTTGATCACAGCCAATCATGATGACCCTGATCCTGGATTTCTCAGCCTCCCTTGCAGCTGGAGGTGGTCATGTGATACACCCTGAAGTCTGCTGGGAAATATTTCTGGGAAAGTTTTTGTTTCCTTCATAAAAAGACACAGATGTGACTGACACGGATCCTTCTTCGGAGTTGCCTTCCTCCTACCTTGGATGGTGATACATAGCTGGGTGCAAAGAAGCCATCTTACAATATCAGGGAAAAGCCAAGGGGACTGGAGCCATGTGAGCACTAACATGATTGAACTGCTGCACGGGTACCAGAAATCACTTACTTTTTGACCTTCGTTTTAAAATTTTCCTTTTTTAAAAATTGAGATATAGTTGATTTACAATGTCTTATTAATTTCAAATGTATAGCAAACTTTCAGTTTTATATACATGCTATGCTATGCTAAGTCACTTCAGTCGTGTCCGCCTCTGTGTGACCCCGTAGATGGCAGCCCACCAGGCTGCCCCGTTCCTGGGATTCTCCAGGCAAGAACACTGGAGTGGGTTGCCATTTCCTTCTCCAATGCATGAAAGTGAAAAGTAAAAGTGAAGTCGCTCAGTCGTGTCCGACTCTTAGTGACCCCATGGACTGCAGCCTACCAGGCTCCTCTATCCATGGGATTTTCCAGGCAAAAGTACTGGAGTGGGGTGCCATTGCCTTCTCTGTTTATATATATCATGAGAAACGCTGGACTGGAAGAAACACAATCTGGAATCAAGAGTGCCGGGAGAAATATCAATAACCTCAGATATGCAGATGACACCACCCTTATGGCAGAAAGTGAAGAGAACTCAAAAGCCTCTTGGTGAAAGTGAAAGTGGAGAGTGAAAAAGTTGGCTTAAAGCTCAACATTCAGAAAACTAAGTTCATGGCATCCGGTCCCACCACTTCATGGGAAATAGATGGGGAAACAGTGGAAACAGTGTCAGACTTTATTTTTCTGGGCTCCAAAATCACTGCAGATGGTGATTGCAGCCATGAAATTAAAAGACGCTTACTCCTTGGAAGGAAAGTTATGACCAACCTAGATAGCATATTCAAAAGCAGAGACATTCCTTTGCCAACAAAGGTTCGTCTAGTCAAGGCTATGGTTTTTCCTGTGGTCATGTGTAGATGTGAGAGTTGGACTGTGAAGAAGGCTGAGCGTAGAAGAATTGATGCTTTTGAACTGTGGTGTTGGAGAAGACTCTTGAGAGTCCTTTGGACTGCAAGGAGATCCAACCAGTCCATTCTGAAGGAGATCAGCCCTGGGATTTCTTTGGAAAGAATGATGCTAAAGCTGAAACTCCAGTACTTTGGCCACCTCATGTGAAGAGTTGACTCATTGGAAAAGACTCTGATGCTGGGAGGGATTGGGGGCGAGGAGGAGAAGGGGACGACAGAGGATGAGATGGCTGGATGGCATCACTGACTCGATGGACGTGAATCTGAGTGAACTCTGGGAGTTGGTGATGGACAGGGAGGCCTGGTGTGCTGCGATTCATGGGGTTGCAAAGAGTCGGACATGACTGAGCGACTAATCTGATCTGATATATATATATATATATCAGATTCTTTCCCATTATAGGTTATTACAAGATAATACATAGCTATTTATGCTATACAATAGGTCCTTTTTTTTTTAATCTATATTATATGCAGTAGGGTGTATCTGCAGATTTCTTTTTATTGGAGTCTAATTGCCATACAGGGCTTTCCAGGTGGCTCAGTGGTAAAGAATCCACATGTTAATGCAGGGGACATGGGTTCAATCCCAGGGTCTGGAATATGCCAGATACTAGAGCGAGTTGCCACTCTAGTATCCTTGCCTGGGAAATCCCATGGACAGAAGAGGTTGGTGGGCTACAGATCATGGGGTCAAAAAGAGTCAGACACGACTTAACAACTAAAAACAAAATTGCTGTACAATTGCCATACAATGTTGTAAGATGTATAACATGTTGATTTGGTTCATTCACATATTGCAATATGATTACCATCATAGTTAGTATCTCTATCACCTCACATAATTATAATTTCATTTTTTTGTGGTGGAAATAATTAAGATCTAGTCTTTTAGTAACTTTGAAGCTTGTAATACAGCATTGTTGGCTACAAGCAGGATCCAGCAAATTAAATCTTCAGGACTTAGGACTTACCAACTTGGTTTTGAGTTAATACCCTTAAACAACATCTCCCCAATCTCCCCAAACATCTCTCTCCTCCTGCCCCAGCCCCTAGTAACCATCATTCGACTCAGTTTTCACAAGTTTTTCCTTTTGATTCACACATAAGTGACATTATTCAGTATTTTTCTTTCACTTACTTTTTATGCCAGAAGAATATACTACCATAAATCAGGGTTTCTTTACGTCCAGCCAAACACAATTTGCATATACTAAGCATTATTCTGCCACTGAGATCTCTCTTCCTGAAATCATATGTTCACTGAACTGTGATCACATATGACTCCTTTGGTCCCCAACATAAAGAAGTATTATCTATGGACAGGACAACACTATGCCTCACAGCCAATGAGGAGGTAAGGACCTTGCCCTTTGGAACCCAAATCTGGCTCCACAAAGATACTGTAGTTTATCAAAAGGAAGCCCAGATTTTCTTTCTGCAAAATATAAGGAAACACCAGGCATCTACTTTGCCATTACAACATCTTTTTTCCCCTTAATTCTAGATAGAATGTGCTTCAGTGCAACCAAGTAAAAGCAAGTTTTTGAAAGCAGAAGCAACTGGATGACATACAGAGGTATTTCAGCTTGCAGCTCTGCTCTCCTGATGCCATTTACGAGGGCCTTCCATTATGTTCCAACTAGATCTGTGCTCTCTGGTCCTAAACTCAAGGCAGGCCAGGAGTACATCCCCAGTTCTCACTGGGGATCCACCCATCGAGGGTGGTGCCTTCACAGAAAAAAGAAAACTCCTTTTTCGGTTTGTAGAATTCTTTAAAAAGGACATTTTCTGTCTTAAAAATTATAAAATGTGGATTTGAGAATAGCCTTGGGAGTCATTTGGTTCAATCTCTGATATCAGATAAATCAAAATGAAAATCAGGTTATCTTCATAAAAAAGTTCCTTGAGGAGACAGATAACACAATCATCTTTGGCAGTAGAGGTATTTCTTCCTTTGGCCTAACTGCACGTTTTTTCTTCAATTAAAAATGAAAAAAAAAAGGGGGGGGGAGAAATCAGAATGTTATTTATTCTCAAAATAGTATTTTTTAGATTGCAAATAAGTAATAATGTGCCTGTCTTTCTTTCTTTTCCTGAGTGGAATAAATCCAAATAAGAATCCTGTTTAAATCTTTCCACTTCCTCCACGGTTAAAAAGAATCAAAAAGGAGGAGAACAAGAGGGCGGAGGAGTAGGTGGTCATGGAGTGCATCTCTCTCTATGGATACATCAGGTATACACCTTCAGACACAGAAGTGCATGCAGAACACCACCTGAGAGCAGACAGGAGTTCCCGACCAGTGGAAAAGAATATGCAGACCCACACAAAACTCGGTAGGATGAAGGAACTAGGTGGGAAAACAGGAGTGTTAGGAGGACTGGACCTGCCCTCAGCAGGTGAGGGAACTGAAGCAGGGGTTCAATCCCCACATCCGGGCAGTTGTCTGAGTCAGAGGAGAACCATTTAAGGCTGAGTGAAACAGCTAATCTGTGGCAGCCTAAATGGAATGAGAATCAGACAGTCCTTGCTGCAGCCATACATTCTCCAGACAGGGACGCAAGTCTGCTGGAAGGTACAGCGGCTGGGAGCTGCAGTTTAGGGATTGTGGAGCAACCCCAGGTGAGGGCTGCTGTTGACTGCTGAGAGACGATCTAGGGGATGTGAGTGAGGAGAGTGTGATAGGAAATGCCTGTGGAGGAAAGCCAGACAGGCAGTCATCGAAGCCAGGTAATACTGCTGAGTCACGCAATGGGGTGGAGCCACCACCATAGCCGCTCTTTCCCCACATGCCAATATAGGCAGCTGAACAATAGAGAGCCTGGCCCATCAAACGCCTGATGCATTGAACTACAGAGTAGGACCCCACCCAGCGTGCCCCTTTAAGTGCCTGACATGCAGATCCACAGAGTAGGACCCTAGCCAGGGGGGCCCGTGTATGTGCCTGATCTGCCGAACAACAGAGAAGGACCCCAGGCAAGAAAGCCCTCTAAGTGCCTGAATGGGAGGAGCTACAGAGATGGACTGGCCAAAGAAACCTACTGATGGCCAGCTACAAGAAGCTCGAAAAAAGACTGTGATAGAGCCATAACACCTGCTGTGGAGGCAGTC
>NW_011494897.1:4705139-4707397 GCF_000754665.1 Bison bison bison
GGAGGCAGTCGTGTCCCTGAGCATTTGGCGCCGCCAAGGTCTATGCAAGCCAAGCAGCTGCACCACCTTCATGCTTAACTCTCACTGGGGCAGAGTTGCTACGGGCAAAAAAAAGTCTTACGTCTGTGCACACAGGGTCGCTTTGGTCATGTCCAACTTTTGCGACCCTGTAGACTGTGGCCTGCCAGGCTTCTCAGAGAGGGGGTTCTCTAGGCAAGAATACTGGAGCGTATTGGCCAATACTTGTTGCCATACACTTCTAAAGCACTATACTTCCTGCTCCCCTAGCCCCCAGCTCCCCTGAGTACCTGATGCTGCCAGAACTCCTGCAACTCAATCAGCTGCACCACCTCCACACCTGGCCCTCACAGGGGCAAACCCAAGTCTTCCAGGGCAGCCTCAGGAACAAACTCCAGTGGACGACCCACATGCAGAGGTGGAAATAAAAACCCAATTGAAACCCAGGGGCAGTGTGGCTAACAAAGAAGACCCAAAACCTTCCCACCAGCTGTAAAAGCTGCAGATTAAATCCACATGATCAACTAGGCAGGCTCTGTGTCTATGGAATATATAAAAGGTCATTGAGAGCTCCCACAAAAGAAAAACACACTGGTTCTGATAGCTGTGGACAATGGAGGCAAGAACACACCGGAGCAAGACCAGATTAGAATCTGAGCTGCCCGCATAGCAGGTCCAGAGACCAGCACAGTGTTGGAGGGCATCCTAGGGAGGTGAAGTGGACTGTGACTCCAAGCGAGGGAAAGGACTCTGACAGCAGTGACTCAAGAAAAACATTTATTATTCTTGTGTTTTGACTTGTTCTGTAGATTCTTTTCAGATTTTTTTTCTTTTTCCCCCTTTCCCCCCCCCCACCCCCCGCTCTGTTGTCGATTTTATTGGCACTATGAAATCTAAGCATTTGAGCTTTTTCTTTTTTTCCTCAGTCACATTTTTTATTGTTGTTATAAACCTCTGCCTCTACATTGGGCTTTTGCAGTTCTGTGGAGTTTTCCTTTTTTTTCTCTCTCTTTTTTTCATTTTAATTTTTAATATTTTAAACCTATTATTATTTTTCTACATTTATTCCTTTGTTTGCTTTTCCTGCTGTTCTTTTCCTCTTGCAGTTAATCTTTAATGTATATAAATCTTCTTTATCTGCCTCTATTTAATTTTGCATATCTATTCTTTCTTTTCTTTCCCCTCAACATATTTTTTAGTTTTATTTTCATTGCTTTATTCCCCAGTTGGCACCCTGCTTTAGTTTTGTTTTCCAGTTTGTGCTTTACTTAGTTTTGTTCTTAACTGGTAGATATAATTTTTTTGTTTCCTTTGTTTGCTGGGTCAATCTATTGTACTTTATTTTTATCGGATTTTTTTGATTTTGCAGATGTGTGTATATGTATATGTGTAAATTCAGTCACACTTTTTATTGTTATAAACCTCTGCCTCTACATTGGGCTTTTGCAGTTCTGTGGACTTTTTTTCCCCCTTTTTTTCTCTCTTCTTCCTTTTTTTTTTCTCTTTTTTATAATTTCAATTTTTAATTTTTGTAAACCTATAATATTTTTTCTACATTTATTCCTTTGCTTTCCTTTCCTATTGTTCTTTTCCCTGAGCAGTTAATCTTTAATGTATAGAAATCTTCTTTATCTACCTCTATTTAACTTTGTATATCTATTATTTCTTTCTTTTCTTTCCTCTCAACATATTTGTTCATTTCATTTTCATTACTTTTTTCCCAGTTGGCACCTTGCTTTAGTTTTGTTTCCCAGTTTGGGCTTTAGTTAGTTTTGTTCCTAACTGGTAAATACAATTTCTGTTTTCCTTTGTTCACCAGGTCAATCTACCATACTTTATTTTTCTTGGGCTGTTTCGACTTTGCTCATTGGTGTATATGTATATGTGTATATTCCATTATTTTTATTATTATTTGCCTGATTTTGTAAGTGCCATTTGTCTGGGGGTCATCTTTGGTTTCTCGTTTTTGGATATTTGTTTTAATCTCACTTAATGCCATAACACGGAGAAGGCAATGGCACCCCACTCCAGTACTTTTGCCTGGAAAATTGCATGGACGGAGGAGCCTGGTAGGCTGCAGTCCATGGGGTCACTAGAGTTGGACACGACTGAGTGACTTCACTTTCACTTTTCACTTTCATGCATTGGAGAAGGAAATGGCAACCCACTCCAGTGTTCTTGCCTGGAGAATCCCAGGGATGGGGGAGCCTGGTGGGTTGCTGTCTATGGAGTCACACAGA
>NW_011494897.1:4707497-4726170 GCF_000754665.1 Bison bison bison
ATGCCATAACAAACCACTTGTGGAATCTTTGTTCCTGACCAGAGATCAAGCCCTGAGCCTTTGGAGTGGAAGCACTGACTCCAAGACCCTAGGCTACCAGAGAACTAACCTTAGGGAGTATTAAATAGTGAGAACTCACACAAAGGAAACCACTTGAATACAAGACCGGGCATCACCCAACCACCAGTAGCACCCTGGGCAGGACACCTCATCTAAACAACAAACAAAGCAAAAATACAAACCCTATCATCAGCAGACAGCATTACCACCTCACTCAGCCTTGCCCATCAGAGGAAAAATAAACTAACAAACAGAAACTCAGCACTAATCTCACCCTATAGGAAGCTTACACAAACCACTGGACCAACCTTAGGAGGGCAGAAACCAAAAGGAAGAAAGAATTCAACCTTGAAGCCTGGGAAAAGGAGACCTCAAACACAATAAGTTAAAAAAAAATAATGAAAAGGCAGAGAAATATTATACAAATGAAGGAACAAACTAGAAACATAGAAGTCCAAATAAACGAAGAGGAAATAGGCAAACTACCTGAAAAAGAATTCAGAATAATGACAGTACAGATGATCAAAAACCTTGAAAACAAAATGGAGAAAATGCAAGAATCAATCAACAAAGACCTAGAAGAATTAAAGAATAAACAGACAAAGACAAACAACACAGTTACTGAAATTAAAAATACCCTAGATGGAATCAATCGCAGAACATCTGAAACAGAAGAATGAATCATTGAGCTGGAAGATAAAATGGTAGGAATAACTTCTGAAGAGTAGAATAAAGTAAAAAGAATGAAAAGAACTGAGGATAGTCTCAGAGACCTCTGGGACAATATCAAACGCACCAACATTCAAATTATAGGGGTCCAAGAAGAAGAAGAGAAAAAGAAAGGGTATGAGAAAATTTTGAAGAGATTATAGTTGAAATTTTCCCCAACATGAAAAAGGAAATAGTCAAGCAAGTCCAAGAGGCACAAAGAGCCCCATACAGGAGAAACCCAAGGAGAAACACACCAAGACATATACTAATCAAAGTAACAAAGACTAAATACAAAGAAAGAATATTAAAAGCAGCAAGGAAGAAGCAACAAGTAACATACAAGGGAAACCCCATACACTTGACAGCTGATCTTTCAGCAGAAACTCTGCAGGCCAGAAGGGAGTGGCAGGATATATTTAAAGTACTGAAAGGGAAAAATCTACAACCAAGATTACTGTAACCAGCAAGGATCTCATTCAAAATTGATGGAGAAATAAAAAGTTTTCCAGACATGCAAAAATTAAGAGAATTTAGTACTACCAAACCAGCTTTACAACAAATGTTAAATGGACTTATATAGTCAAGAAATACAAGAGAAGAAAAAAGATCTACAATCAACCCCAAACAATTAAGAAAATGGCAATAGGAACATATATATCAATAATCACTGTAAATGTAAATGGATTAAATGCTCCAACCAAAAGACACAGCCTGGCTGGATGGATACAAAAATAAGACCCATATATATACTGTCTACAATAAACACACTTCAGACCTAAAGACACATATAGACTGAAAGTGAGAGGATGGAAAAATATATTCCATGCAAATGGGAAGCCAAAGAAAGCTGGACTAGCAATCCTCATATCAGACAAAATAGACCTTAAAATAAAGAAGATTACAAGAGATAAGGAAGGGCACTACATAATGATCAAGGGATCAATCCAATAGGAAGACACAACAATTGTAAATATCTATGCACCCAACATAGGAGCACCTCAATACATAAGATAAACACTAATAGACATAAAAGGAGAAATTGACAGTAACACAATTATAGTAGGAGACTTTAACACCCCACTCACACCAATGGAGATCATCAAAACAGAAAATTAATAAGGAAACACAAGTCTTAAATGATACATTAGGTGAGATGGATCTCATTGATATCTTCAGGACATTCCACCCAAATGCAAAAGAATACACCTTCTTCTCAAGTGCACATGGAACATTTTCCAGGATAGACCACATCTTGGGCCACAAATCAAACCACAGTAAATTTAAGAATATTGAAATCGTATCAAGCATCTTCTCCGACCACAATGCTATGAGACTAGATATCAATTACAAGAAAAAGAACTCCAAGAAACACAAACACATGAAGATTAAACAACACGTTTCTAAATAACCAACAGGTTACTGAAGAAATCAAAAGGGAAATTAAAAAATTTCTAGAAACAAATGACAATGAAAACATGACAGCTCAAAACCTATGGGATGAATCAAAAGCAGTCCTAAGAGGGAAGTTTATAGCAGTACAAACCAACCTCAAGAAACAAGAAAAACATCGAACAGACAATCTAACTTTACACCTAAAACAACTGAAAAAAGAAGAACAAAAACCCCCAAAATTAGTAGAAGGAATGACATCATAAAGATCCAAGCAGAAATAAATGAAACAGAAGTGAGAGAAACAATAGTAAAGATTAATAAAACTAAAAGCTGGTTCTTTGAGAAGATAAAATTGACAAACCTTTAGCCAGACTCATCAAGAAAAAAGAGAGAAGAATCAAATCAACAAAATTAGAAATGAAAAAAGAAGAGATTACAACAGACAATGCAGAAATACAAAGGATTATAAGAGACTATTCTGAACAACTCTATGGCAATGAAATGGATAACCTGGAAGAAATAGATTCTTAGAAAAGTTCAATCTTCCAAGACTGAACCAGGAAGAAATAGAAAATTATGAACAACCCAATTACAAGCACTGAAATTGAAGCTGTGATCAAAAATCTCCCAAAACACAAAAGCCCAGGACCAGATGACTTCACAGGAGAATTCTATCAAACATTTACAGAAGAGCTGATGCCTATCCTTCTAAAACTCTTTCAAAAAATTGCAGAGGAAGGAACACTTCCAAACTCATTCTATGAGGCCATCACCCTGATACCAAAACCAGACGAAGACAACACAAAAAAGGAAAACTACAGACCAATATCACTGATGAACATTGATGCAAAAATCCTCAACAAAATTTTAGCAAACAGAATTCAGCAACACATCAAAAAGCTCATTCACTAGATCAAGTTGGGTTTATTCCAGGAATGCAAGGATTCTTCAATATATGCAAATCAATCAATGTGATATACCATATTAACAAATTGAAAGATTAAAACCATATGATCATCTCAATAGATGCAGAAAAAGCCTTTGACAAAATTCAGCACCCATTTATGATTAAAACTCTTCAAATAATGGGCATAGTAGGAATCTACCTCAACATAGTGAAGGCCAGATATGATAAACCTAGAGCAAACATTATTCTCATTGGTGAAAAACTGAAAGCATTCCCCCTAAGATCAGGAACAAGACAACGGTGTCCACTTTCACCACTATTGTTCAACATATTTCTGGAAGTCCTAGCTACAGCAATCAGAGAAGAAAAAGAAATAAAATGAATCCAGATTGGAAAAGAAAAAGTAAAGCTTTCACTGTTTGCAGATGACATGATAGTGTACATAGAGAACTGTAAAGAGAGTATCAGAAAATTACTAGAGCTAATCAGTGAATTTAGCAAAGATGTAGGATACAAAATCAATACACAGAAATCACTTGCATTGTTATATACTAACAATGAAAAATCAGAAAAAGAAATTAAGAAATCAATCCCACTCACCATTGCAACAAAAAGAAGAATTAAGTATCTAGGAATAAACTTACCTAAGGAGACAAAAGAACTGTACACAGAAAATTATAAGACACTTATGAAAGAAATCAAAGATGACATAAACAGATGGAGAGATATTCCATGTCCCTGGGTAGGAAGCATCCATATTGTGAAAATGACTATACTACCAAATGCAGTCTACAGATTCAATGTGATCCCTATCAAATTACCAACAGCATTTTTCATAGAACTAGAACAAAAAATTTCACAATTCATATGGAAACACAAAGACCCTGATTAGCTAAAGCAGTCTTGAGAAAGAAGAATGGAGATGGAGGAACCAATCTTCCTGACTTCAGATTCTACTACAAAGCTACAGTCATCAAGACAGTATGGTACTGGCACAAAAACAGAAATACAGACCAATGGAACAAGATAGAAAGCCAGAAATAAACCCATGCACCTATGGGTGCCTTATTTTTGACAAAGGAGGCAAGAATATACAATGGGGCAAAGACAGCCTCTTCAATAAATGGTGCTGGGAAAACTGGACAGCTACATGAAAAGGAATGAAGTTAGAACACTTCCTAACACACACACAAAGATAAGCTCAAAATGGATTAAAGACCTAAATGTAAGACCAGAAACTATAAAACTCTTAGAGGAAAACATAGGCAGAACACTTGATGACATAAATCAAAGCAAGATCTCTATGACCCTCTTCCTAGAGTAACAGAGATAAAAACAAAATAAACAAGTGGGACCTGATTAAACCTAAAAGCTTTTGCACAGCAAAGGAAACTATAAGCAAGGTGAAAAGACAACCCTCAGAATGCGAGAAAATAACAGCAAATGAAACAACTGGCAAAAGATTAATTTCCAAAATATACCAGCAGCTCATACAACTCAGTGCCAGAAAAACAAACAACCCAATCAAAAAGTGGGGAAAAGGCCAAAACAGACATTTCTCCAAAGAAGACATACAGATGGCTAACAAACACATGAAAAGATATTCAACATTGCTCATTATTAGAGAAATGCAAATCAAAACCACAATGAGATATCACCTCACACTTGTCAGAATGGCCATCATCAAAAAGTCTACAAACAATAAATGCTGGAGAGGGTGTGGAGAAAAGGGAACCCTCTGGCACTGTTGGTGGGAATGTAAATTGATTCAGCCACTATGGAATATGGTATAGAGGTTCCTTAGAAACTAGGAATAAAAAGCACCTTATGATCCAGCAATCCCACTCCTAGACATACACCCCAAGGAAACAAAACTGGAAAAAGACACATGTATCCCACTGTTCATTGCAGCACTATTTACCATAGCTAGAACATGGAAGCAACCTAGATGTCCATGGACAGATGAATGGATAAAGAAGTTGTGGTACATATACACAATGGAATATTACTCAGCCATAAAAAGGAACACATTTGAGTCAGTTCCGATGAGGTGGATGAACCTAGAACCTATTATACAGAGTGAAGTGAGTCAGAAAGAGAAAGATAAATATCATATTCTAACGCACATATATGGAATCTAGAAAAATGGTACTGAAGGATTTATTTACAGGGCAGCAATAGAGAAACAGACATAGAGAATTGACTTATGGACATGGGGAGAGGGGAGGAGAGGGTGAGATGTATGGAAAGAGTAACATGGAAACTTACACTACCATATGTAAAATAGATAGCCAGTGGGAATTTGCTGTATGGCTCCGGAAATTCAAACAGGGGCTCTGTATCAACCTAGAGGTGTGGGATGAGGTGAGAGATGGGGCAAGTTCAAAAGGGAGGGGATATACGTATACCTATGACTGATTCATGTTGAAGTTTGACAGAAAACAACAAAATTCTCTAAAGCAATTATCCTTCAATAAAAAAAATTCAATTTAATTAAAAAAATAATGAAATATTGCCATTTGCAGTGAATGGATGGATGGAGAGATTATCATACTAAGTGAAGTAAGTTAGAAAGAGACAAAGATATATGATATATGATATCACTTATAGGTTGAACCTAAAATATGACATAAATGAATGTATGTACGGAAAGGAAACAGACTCACAGACATAGAGAACAGATGTGTGATTGCCAAGGAGGAGAAGGGCTGGAGGATAAAGTAGAAGTTTGGGATGTGAACTATTATACACACAGTACATCAACAAGATCCTGCTGTATAGCACAGGGAACTATAATCAATATCTTGTGGTAAACCATACTAGAGAAAATATGAAAAAGAACATGTATGTGTGTTAACTCACGTCAGTCATGTCCGACTCTTTGCGACCCTAGCCCGTGAGGCTCCTCTGTCAATGAGACTCTCCAGGTGAGAATACTGGAGTGGATTGCCATGCTCTCCTCCAGGGGATCTTCCCCATCAGGGGATCAAACCTGTATTTCCTGCAGTTCTTGCATAGCAGGTGGATTATTTGCCGCTGAGTATGTACGTATACTCAGGGATATGTGTAACTGAGTCACTTTGCTATACAGCAGATATTGACACAACATTGTAAATCGACTCTACTTTGATAATTAAAAAAAATAATAATAATCCTTTCATTTCCCTCCCTCACAATTAGGTTCAGGTAATGTAAAATTGGGATGGGAGGTCCACACGACATACTCTGCTCACCTCCCAGCTCATTCTCCACACCTCTGTGTCCTGCTCTGCAGCCCTCAGCCTTCCTTCACCCTAAGCACACCCAGACACACATCTCCCGTGTTCTGGGGGATCCCCGGCTCCCTGTGTATCAGAATGGAGAGCGAACGTGCTTCCCTGAGACCATCCAAATATTCCCCACGGGCCTCCACACACTCAGCCTTCACCTAGTTTGGCTGTTTTCCTTTGACACTTTCCTTTGCTCATCTGCTCGTGGCCTCCACAATAACCAGAAAGATTGCTATTTCTTTTTCTTTTTTTTTTTTAACATAGTCATTCAAACCAGATAGGGTTTGGCTACATCCAAATGATAGAAGCCTGGTAATTTCTTACCTTCCCCCATTTTTAGATAATTGGTCTCTAACCCCTTTTTCAGTATGAGAAAATGCATCTGACCACCGACCCAGGTGGCTCCATCCATCAGGCTCGGTATTGTCAGGGTAGGAGAAAGAGAGTCTAAAAGCAGGGCTCATTTCAGAATTAAGTGCAGGCTGAGCCAATGTTATCGACAGCAACTCTCTCCCTCATAATTGGTCTGCAGATACACTCAGCGACTTGGAAGGCCTCAGGCTTTGAAGAGGAGCCACGAGGTACAGCTGTGTCCTGGCCCAGCCCGCCGTCCCTCTCTGAGCGGTGGGTGGGGCTAGACAGTCCTCTGTCAGCACTCTCCTTGCTGCCGTCCCCAGAGACCACAGCAAGTGCAAAAGCTAAGAAAATCAAGAACTCATTGTACAGCAGAAACTAACATAGCATTGTAAATCAATTATACTCCAACTTCAAAAAAAGAGAAAATAAAATTATTTTTAATTAAAAAAAAAAGCAAATGGATGTGATGAGGCATGTTCAGGGAGGTGTGCGTGCGTGTGTGTGTGTGTGTGTGCGTGCTCAGGCGTATCTGACTCTTTGTGACCCCCATGGACTGTAGCCCACCAGACTCCTCTGTCCATGGGATTTCCCAAGCTAGGATACTGGAGTGGGTTGCCATTTCCTTCTCCAGGGGATCATTCCAACCCAGGGATCGAACCCATGTCTCTTTCATCTCCTACATTGGCAGGTGGATTCTTTACCACTGAGCCACCTGGGAATCCTCAAGGTGATATGGTCACAGACAAATACTCTTATGTGGAATTCAACTTGTTTTTAAAAATGAAACAAATGAACTTATTTTTAGAACAGACTTACAGATATTGAAAACAAAGGGGAAATGTAGAGGGAGGATAAATCAGGAGCCTGGGATGAATACACATACGCTACTCTATATTAAGATGGGCTTCCCTGGTGGCTCAGACGGTACAGAATTTGCCTGCAATGTGGGAGATCTGGGTTCTATTCCTGGACCGGGACGATCCCTTGGAGGAGGGCATAGCAACCCACTCCAGTATTCTGGCCTGGAGAACTCCCATAGACAGAGGAGCCTGGCAGGCTATAGTACGTGAAGTCATAAAGAGTCTGACAAGACTGAGCAACTAAGTACAGCACAGCACTATACATAAGATAGATAACCAACAAGGACCTACTGTGTAGCACAGGGAACTCTACCTAATCTTCTAGGATAACCTGTATGGAAAAAGAATCTGAAAAAGAATGAACATATGTATAACTGAATCACTTGGCTATACACCTGAAATTAACACAACACTGTAAATCAACTCTATACCAATACCAAAAAAAAAAATAGCAAATGGATTCATTCTCAACATGTCACAGCAGATTCCTTCTTGGAATGTGGCTGATTTTCCTTTGCATCTCAGCCCACAAGAGAAGGGCCCAACTCTCTGTCTCTGAAGACAGAGTGTTTCTAATGTTATACACTCCCAAACCTGTCTTTTCCCTGGGGTAAACATTTCTCTTCTCTTTATTTACCTTTTCCCCAAGCAGAAAACTTACAGTGAACTGCAGTAAAGACCACGACATACATCTCTGCTTTTTATTGTCTGTGTCTTTCCCCCTTCTCTGGTGCTACTTTATCACAGTATCCATGAGGATTCTCACAATCTTATTAATATTTAACATTTATTGTTAGTCTCTTGAGCCACCACAGAGACATATATTATCTCTTTGCAAGATTTAATGTCACCCTTTGTGATTCATATTCTCCATGGTATGCTTTCTACTTAGGGGGAAAAAAAAATCTTCTTCATCTCCAAATTAAAGCATTCTGTGCCCAGCTGCAGTTCCAACACTTGGGCAGAAGGAACGGGTGATAGGCAATGAGATTATTTATACTTTGTCCACCAGGGATCAGAAGTTTTTTTACAGAAACTTTTGGGATTATTCAGCTCACATCCTGTATTATATTTCTTTTGAAGTGCCTTAAAATATAGACTTTAATTAAATTAAAAACTTAAAGAAGGCAGACTTATTTAACTTTGCACTGTCTTACACGCAAAGTTTGCTCAGCAAGCAAATGCATACTATAAACTCAATGTCATGGGACTGATTTACCTGTCAAAGGGAACAAATTATTTTTAATATTTTAGCAGAAGAATGTACCATAAGCATATAATTAAAAGGAACATTGTGAGAAGTTTTGAAGAATGAAATTATATTGGTGTTTTTTTCCCTTCTGAATTTGCTTCCTTTTTTTAAAGGTTTTTTTTTTGATGTGGACCATTTTTAAAGTCATTATTGAATTTGTTACAATACTGCTTCTGTATTTATGTTTTGGTTTTTTTTTTTGGTCATGAGGCATATGGGATCTTAGCTTCCTAACCAGACATCAAACCCACAACCCCTAAATTGAAAGATGAAGTCTTAACCCCTGGACTGCCATGGAAGTTCCCTGAATTTGGTTCTTAAATAAGCAATATATGAGAAAAATAAATGTATAATATCCCCTAATTATGAGCCCTACATAAGAATTGAAAAGTACCTATAAATAAAATAGGTGAAAAATCAGTATGTTCTGTGTTTTTAAATGTCAAAGTTTATGCAGGGTTACTTTGGTTATAATACAGTGATCATAAATGATGAAATTTAATAAACATTTTCTCTAACATTACAAAAACACTATATACCAACAATTAATATGCTTAAGTGAAAATGATTCTTCTTTATTCTATTGGCAGATCTCATTTGGAAATCAGTTGTTGGCTTACTTTGAGTAATGGGAATTCCAAAGACATAAGTTCTGCCTTTTTTTGTCCTTTTTTTTTTTTTCCCCCCACGCCATTTGGCATGTGGAATCTTAGCTCCCTGACCAGAGATCGAACCTCCATCGCTTGCATTGGAAGCTCAGGGTCTTAACCACTGGACTGCCAGGGAAGTCCAATCTGACTTATTTTTTAAAAATATTTTCTAGTGCTGATTCCTATATTCCAAATTAGTCAAATTTCCTATATTCCACAGGAATATACGAATTAGTCACAATTCTTATATTCCAAATTTGCCTCACTAGTGGTTTTGGGTTCCAACCCCATAATAAGAATGTGAATTTACTCTATGGTATATGCAGTTAAAAATGTCTAGATTTAGAGAGCAGGCAGGCCTTGTTCTAATATTGACCTCACATTTTACTTGCTGTATGACATATGTAACAAGCATTTAATCTTTTAAAAATATTAATTAGCATAATACCAAGATAATAACTGTACTTATTGAGCTATAACTATGTTTTAGTAACTTTCAATGGTGTGTCAGTGAGTCACTCCTGAGGGATGGGGAATGAGTCTGGAAACCTTGGCCACATCCCTGAGGTCTTCACAAAGCCACATTCTGACCCCACATTGCAGCAGTCTCTCCTGCCTCATGAAGACCAGATGCAAAGCTTGGTGTGTTTAATAAAGGACTGATGTTTCTCATGATCCAAGGTAAGTGTTTTGTTGCTTTAGGTAGTAAAGTCATTATCACTGTTTTTCAAGAGAACTACAATGAGACATCACCTCACACAGTCAGAATGGCCACGGTTAAAGTCTACAGGTAATAAATACTGGAGAGAGTGTAGACAAAAGGGCACCCTCTTACACTGTTGGCAGGAATGTAAATTGATGCTGTTACTATGGAAAACAATATGGAGGTTCCTTAAAAAAATACAGGTATCATATGATCCTGCAACCCTACTCCTGGGCATATATCTGGAGAAAACTCTACTTCAAGAAGGTACATGCATCCCAATGTTCATAGCAGCACTATTTATAATAGCCAAGACATGAAAGCAAACTAAATGTCCATCAACATATGAATGGATAAAGAAGATATGGTACACACATACAGTGGAATATTACTCAGCCATAAAAAAGAATGCCACAATGCAATTTGCAGCAACATGGATGGCCCTAGAGATTCTCATATTAAGTAAGTCAGACAGAGAAAGACAAATATAATATGGTATCACTTATTTGTGGAATCTAAAAATATGATACAAATAAACTTATTTACAAAACAGAGATATACCCGAAGACATAGAAAACAAACAAAAGGGATAGTTGAGGGTGAGCAGGGAGAGATAAATTAGGAGTTTCAAATTTACATATACACACTGCTGCTACTGCTACTGCTGCTAAGTTGCTTCAGTCGTGTCCGACTCTGTGCGACCCCATAGATGGCAGCCCACCAGGCTCCCCGGTCCCTGGGATTCTCCAGGCAAGAACACTGGAATGGGTTGCCATTTCCTTCTCCAATGCATGAAAGTGAAAAGTGAAAGTGAATCGCTCAGTCATGTCCGACTCTTAGCAACCCGATGGATTGCAGCCCACCAGGCTCCTCCTTCCATGGGATTTTCCAGGCAAGAGTACTGGAGTGGGGTGCCATTGCCTTCTCCACATATACACACTATTATATATAAAATAGGTAAAAAACAAACAAACAATGATCTACTGTATAACACAGGGAACTATATACTCAAATATCTTGTAGTAACCTATAATGAAAAAGAATCTGAAAAATAATATATGTAAATGTATAACTGAATCACTGCTGTATACTTAAAACTAACACAACATTGCAAATTAACTGTGAAAGTGAAAGTCGCTCTGACATTTTTCAACCCCATAGACCATACAGTCCATGGAATTCTCCAGGCCAGAATACTGGAGTGGGTAGCTTTTCCTTTTTCCAGGGGATCTTCCCAATCCAGGGATAGAATCCAGGTCTCTCGCATTGCAGGTGGATTCTTTACCAGCTGAGCCACCAGGGAAGCCCAAGAATACTGGAGTGGGTAGCCTATCCCTTCTCCAGCAGATCTTCCCGACCCAGGAATGGAACTAGGATCTCCTGCATTGCAGGCGGATTCTTTACCAACTGAGCTATCAGGGAAGCCCCAGATTAAGAAGCATCTTCTCTTTCTGCTGCTGCTGCTGCTGCTAAGTCGCTTCAGTCGTGTCCGACTCTATGCGACCCCAGAGATGGCAGCCCACCAGGCTCCACCGTCCCCGTGATTCTCCAGGCAAGAATACTGGAGTGGGTTGCCATTTCCTTCTCCAACGCATGAAAGTGAAAAGTGAAAGTGAAGTCGCTCAGTCGTGTCTGACTCTTTGCGACATCCTGGACTGCAGCCTACCAGGCTCCTCTATTCATGGGATTTTCCAGGCAAGAGTACTGGAGTGGGTTGCCATTGCCTTCTCAGTCTCTGCAGATGATCCTAAAGAGGGAGAGCATTTCACCTCCAACTATTCGGCCTGTGATTTAGGAGTATCTCTGTTATGTCTCGGAGAAGGCAATGGCACCCCACTCCAGTACTCTTGCCTGGAAAATACCATGGACAGAGGAGCCTGGAAGGCTGCAGTCCATGGGGTCGCTAGGAGTTGGACACGACTGAGCGACTTCACTTTCACTTTTCACTTTCATGCTTTGGAGAAGGAAATGGCAACCCACTCCAGTGTTCTTGCCTGGAGAATCCCAGGGACGGTGGAGCCTGGTGGGCTGCCGTCTATGGGGTCGCACAGAGTCGGACACGACTGAAGCGACTTAGCAGCAGCAGCAGCAGCTGTTACGTCTTCCTTTCCGTTCACTTAGGGCTCCCCTTTCATCTGGTGGAATTGGCTGTGGCATTTGTTCTTCTTTTAGATCTTTAAAATAAACTGCCCTAACCCCGAGAATTAGCCAGACAGATATCAGGAGTTTGAACAGAAAGAAAGCGGGCATAAGGGAACAACCTACTTTTCTGGATGTTCTCTCTCTTTTCATAGAGATTGAATTATCTGTCCAAGCTTACACAGCTTACAAGGGACAGAGCCAAGATTCACCCAGGACACATTGCCTCTTGAGCAGGAGTTTGTAAAGTTTAGCCCATCTTGCCTCCTTCTCTAATTAAGAAAAAGCTCACTCTAGCTCCTTTTATTTTCTCACTTGAGATTCTGTATCCTCCTCTTCAGTATACCCCATGGGAACAAATTAGCATGTTCCTACCAGTCTTTCCCACTTTTTTTCTCGATAAGTATTAGTTAGGGTTTTCTCAATATAGGTTACTCATAAATCGCCAGGGAACTGTACCTCCTCCAAACAGCTCCTTCATGGAATCATCCGAAATCTGGGTTTGTGGGGGAGGTTTGCATAAGTAACACACTTCTTGCTTTTCCAAGTTCATAACCAATTGTGATATGGATGTAGGAGACAGACCGACATGGATGCTAGTTGAGGTGTTTGTTTTTCTTGTTGAGTTTTATGAGTGCTTTGTAATTTGGGATACCAGTCATTTATCAGATGTGCATTTTACAAGTATTTTCTCCCAGTCTGTGGCTTGTCTTTTTATTTTTTTTAACAGCTTTTTTTTTTTTGCCAGGCAGCAATTTTTAATTTTAATGAAGCCAAATTTGTCAATATTTTTATTTCATGGATCCTGTTTTTTATGTTGTACCAAAAAAGTCATTACCAAACTCAAGGTCACCTAGATTTTCTCCTGTGTTATCTTCTAGGAGTTCTACAGTTTTGCATTTTACATTTAGGTCTATGATCCAGTTTGAGCTAATTTTTGTGAAAAGTGTAAGGTCTGGGTCTAGATTCTATTTTTTCCTTTGCATGTGGAGGATCAATTCAGTGGTTCCAGCAACATTTGTTGGAGTCACTGTCTTTGCTCTATTTTTCTGCCTTTGCTCCTCTGCCAGAGATTCATTGACTGTATTTAAGTAGGTGTATTTCTGGGCTCCCAGGTCTATTCATTGATCTGTTTGTCTATTCCTTCTCCAATATCACACTCTTTTGATGACTAACTTTATAGTCAGTTTTGAAGTCAGGTAGTGTCAGTTCTCTGACTTTCTTCTTCTCCTTCAATATCGTGCTGACTATTCTGGGTCTTTTGCCTTTCTGAATAAACTTCAAAATCAGTTTGTCAATATCCACAAAATAACTTGCTGAGAAGTTGATTGGGATTGTGGTGAATCTATAGATCAAGTTGGGAAGGACTGACATCTTGACAATACTGAGTCTTCTTATCCACATAGATGGCGTATCTCTCCATTTATTCAGATCTTCTTTAATTTCTTTTTATCAGAATTTTATATTCCTTTTCATATAGATCTCATCCATATTTTATTACATTTACACCTAATGCATCTTTTTGTCTTTGGTGTACATACTAATGGGGTTGTGTTTTAAATTTCAAATTCAAGCTATTCACTGGTGGCATATAAAAAAGCAATGACTATTGTGTATTAGAAATATATGTTAAAGATCAGATTTATTACTCAGCAAACCTGGATAGGGCTTCCCAGGTGGTGCTAGTGGTAAGGAACTCACATGCCTCAATGCAGGAGGCATAAGAGACACAGGTTCAATCCCTGCATTGGCATAGCAAGAGGGTACGCAACCCCTGGAGGAGCACAGGGCAACCCGCTCGAGTATCCTTTCCTGGAGAGTCCCATGGACAGAGGAGCCTGGCAGGCTACGACCCATAGGATTGCAAAGAGTCAGACACAACTGAAGTGACTTAGCATGCAAGCACACGCACCAAGCTGTGTATGATGATATGGACACAACCGAGACTTTAAAGCTGTGTAGTGGATTAGATCGTCTTGTCTCTCCACTTTGGACACAGTTCAACAGCCCCAGGTAATCACCAGACTGTCCCAGATAACCACCAGGGAGATCACTACAGGGAGGAGATGAGAATGCATCCCAGGGACAGGCCTTGGCATGGAGAGAGAGGAAACAGGAGGGGCAGAGTCAGCCTTACTGTCAGATAAGTCTCAGAGTCGGGAGTGGACTAGGGATTAAGAGAACCAAGAACAAGACTTTGTCGATTTGCTTTTGGCCATGCTGGGTCTTTGCTGCTGTGCAGGTTTTCCTCTAGTTGCAACCAGTCGGGGCTACTTTCTAGTTGCGGTGTACACGCTTCTCACTGAGGTGGTTTCTCTTGCTTCAGAGCAGGGGCTCTAGGGCTTCAGCAGTTGCAGCTCCCAGGCTCTAGAGCACAGGCTCAATAGCTGCAGCACATGGGCTTAGTTGTTCTACAGCATGCAAGATCTTCCTGGACCAGGGATCAAACCTGTGTCTCCTGCACTGGCAGGTGTTACTTGCACCAGGATTATTTGCCACTGAGCCACCAGGGAAGCCCAGGAACATGACTTTAGTAGGAGCTGCCCAGCAAGGAAACACGAGACTGCAGACTAGAAATTCCTCCAAAATTCCACACGAGTCCCTCCCATTTGAAAAGGTTTTTAAAAATCAAGACAGAGACCCAAAGCTAAAAGTCACCTCAAAATGCAATTTGCTGTTCTGTGTGTGCTTGTGTGTACATCCCTTACATCATGTACATCAAACATCCGCAAAAGGGATCCTATTTAAAATACAGTCTCCAAAGATATGAGCTTCTACATACATGGTAGCTCAGCAAAAGTTCTGCTTTTTTTCTCTATTTAAGCAATGTGCCACTTAATAATATATTATTAATCTTAATATGTAGACCCAAAAGCACAAATACGAATTAAAAAGCTACTTGCTGTATTACCACTCAGAGTTCAAAATTTTCTTCTATGCAGACATATATATATAACATGTATTTTTAAAAGAAGATTGTAATAGATGAAACAGAAATTCCCTCAGTCGTGTCCGACTCTTTGCGACCCCAAGGACTATACAGTCCATGGAATTCTCCAGGCCAGAATACTGGTATGGGTAGCCTTTCCCTTCTCCAGGGGATCTTCCCAACCCAGGGATATAACTCAGGTTTCCCACATTACAGGTGAATTCTTTGCCAGCTGAGCCACAAGGAAAGCCCTATTGTAATAGATATGTATTCTTAAAACCTGCTTTTTAAACCTCATATATTTTGAAAATACCTACATCATTAAACAGTCTTCTACAAGATGACTTTAGTGTCTGGGTAGTATTCTTTTATATGGATATGGGGATGTACTATAATTTATTGTCAACTCTACTGCTAGGCTATTAGATTGTTTATAGGTTTTTCTCTATCTTAAACAATCCAAGATGATCTACGTTCATAAATCTTTGCACAGTCGTCTAATTATTTCCTGAAGTTACAGTCCTAAAAATGAACTTCCTGTATCACTAGCCATGTCCATTTTTTTAGTCTTTCAAAACATACTATCCGATTCTGCTCTCAACCCTCTTCTCTCATTCTCTCAGTTCCCCAGTTATCCGCAGTTTGTAAATTTGCCACTTTTGGAAATGTTTTAGTCATTTGGGTCCTGTTTAGACCATGGAAACAAGGATTTATTAAAATCATGCTAGAAAAATAATAGAATTACTGTAGATTCTAAAATTATTAAGGAGTTAAGATACAGAGCTAGCATGCTGAATACCATGGTGCATATAAGTCTGTGCTTTTCTCCAACTTTCTAAACTTCTCAGAGGAATTGAGACTGCTTCTTTGGATAAAATGCTGTATGAGGAGAAACTCCTTAAGCTCTGAAATACCTTTTTACCTAGATCCTGATAGACAGCAAAATCTGTGGTGTGACAAATGGCATCTGACATCCAGGAAGGAACATATCCTGAAAAATAAATCCATATCTCTCATCCATCTCTAATTTCAGGGGACAGGCTCTCGTGCAAGATCCATATCTACCCCTGCCTTCCACAAACACCGCATTTTCCTTTCCTGGCCCTGTAATCAACTTGGCTGAAACACAGCTACCACCCAATCTGAGTTACACTTTGCTCCCGTGAGAGCCAAGATATAGTGCTTGTTAAAAACTGATTTCTAAAGAGAAAAATATAAGTAAGTCATCATTTAAAGAACACATATTTTTGCTGGGTTTTTAAAAAGGAGTTTAAAGAATCTTTATATTTTTCTTTCATGTATATAGTCAATATTTATAAAAGACATTGGGTACCTAGGACTGCTCTTGTGAGTAATTCAAAGCTCAGTTCTGTTAAAAATTAAATATATATTCATTCCATTTATAAAAATTATTGGCTTCCTATTATGTGGGCTTCCTTGGTGGTTCAGATGGTAAAGAATCTGCCTGCAATATGAGAGACCCAGTTTCAATCCCTGGGTTGGAAAGATTCCCTGGAAAAAGGAATGGCAACCCACTCCAGTATTCTTGCCTGGAGAATTCCATGGACAGTGAAGCCTGGCAGGCTACAGTCCATGGGGTTGCAGAGTCAGACATGACTAAGCGACCAACATTTTTACTTTCTAGTGTGTGCCAGTGTATATTTGATACTGGAGATAGTAAAATAAATAATATTTTTGCCCCAAACTTTAGAATCGCCCCATCTAGGTGAAATAATGCTCAACAGCATTAGTCATGAGGGACTCATGATGAGTTGAGGGACTCTTCATTAGGGAAAGCAGATCAAAACCACAGTAAGATAGCACTTGATCCTCACTAGGATGACTACAGTAAAAAAGGATGGACCTTAGCAAGTGTTGCCAAGGATGTAGTGAAATTAGAACCATCATGGGTTGCTGGTAGAATTTTAAAGTGGCGCAACCACTTGGGACAACAGTTTGGCAGTTCCTCAAAATGTTAAGCACAGATTTATCATGTGACCCAGCTATATACTCAAGAGAACTGAAAACATATGTCTATACCAAATTTGTACATGATTGCTCATGGAAGCATCATTCATAATAACCCCAAAGCAGAAACAACCCAAATTATCATCAATTGATGAATGAATAAAAAATGTGGGGGAATCTGTGCAGTGGAATATCATTTGGCAATGGAAAAGAATGTATACTATAATATGTTGTTGTTGTTTAGTTGCTAAGTCAAGTCTAACTCTTGGCAACACCATGGACTGCAGCACGCCAGGCTTTCCTGTCCTTCACTATCTCTTGGAGTTTGCTCAAACTCATGCTATGCATCTTATCCTCTGTCACCCACTTCTCCTCCTGCCCTATACTCTAACATGGAGGAGCCTTAAAAACTTTATGCTTAAGTGAAAGAAGCCAGCAAAAAAGACCACATATCATTGTATGAAATTGTATGAAATATACAGAATAGATACATCCACAGATTCCATTGTATGAAATGTACATAATAGGTGCATCCGCAGAGACAGAAAGGGATTTGGTGGTTGCCAGGAGTTAAGGGAAGGGGGAAGAGTGAGTGATAAAGGTTTGGGACTTGTTTTGGGGGGAGGTGGTAAAAATGGTCTGGAATTAGTGGTGATCAGTACTTAACCTTGTAAGTATATGAAATGCCACAGAACTGTAATCTTACAAAGGATGAAATCTATGATATGCGAATAGTATCTCAATAAAGAAGTTATTTTAAAAAAGTTTCCAGGATAACGTGATTCATTCTAGTACTAAAGTAGATTAAAAATAGGCTGGGGAGAGGCTTCATGAAGAAACTAGTATCTACCCTAAATATTCAAGGATGAGTAGGAATCAAGTTGATATAGGGAACAGAAAGGACATCTATGGATTATACAAGTACCTGTGCATGTGTCCTTGGTCCTGTCCAACTCTTTGTAATCTAACTCATGGACTGTAGCCTGCCAGGTTCCTCTCTCTATGGGATTTCCCAGGCAAGAATATTGCAGTGGGTTGTCACTTTCTCCTCCAGGAGATCTTCCCCACCCAGAACTGAAACCACATCTCCTGTGTCTTCTGCATTGGCAGGTGGATTCTTTACCACTACACCATCTGGGAAGACCACAAAAGCACCTCAGTTCAGTTCAGTTGCTTAGTCATGTCTAACTCTTTTCAACCCCATGAATCACAGCACACCAGACCTCCCTGTCCATCACCAACTCCCGGAGTTCACCCAAACTCATGTGCATTGAGTCAGTGATGCCATCCAGCCATCTCATCCTCTGTCGTCCCTTTCTCCTCCTGCCCCCAATCCCTCCCAGCATCAGAGTCCTTTCCAATGACTCAACTCTTCGAGTCAGGTGGCCAAAGCACCAGTTTCAGCTTTAGCATCAGTCCTTCCAAAGAAATCCCAGGGCTGATCTCCTTCAGAATGGACTGGTTGGATCTCCTTGC
>NW_011494897.1:4726270-4732258 GCF_000754665.1 Bison bison bison
AGAGAACTGAAAACATATGTCTATACCAAATTTGTACATGATTGCTCATGGAAGCATCATTCATAATAACCCCAAAGCAGAAACAACCCAAATTATCATCAATTGATGAATGAATAAAAAATGTGGGGGAATCTGTGCAGTGGAATATCATTTGGCAATGGAAAAGAATGTATACTATAATATGTTGTTGTTGTTTAGTTGCTAAGTCAAGTCTAACTCTTGGCAACACCATGGACTGCAGCACGCCAGGCTTTCCTGTCCTTCACTATCTCTTGGAGTTTGCTCAAACTCATGTCCGTTGAGTCAGTGATGCCATCCAGCCATCTCATCCTCTGTCGTCCCTTTCTCCTCCTGCCCCCAATCCCTCCCAGCATCAGAGTCTTTTCCAATGAGTCAAGTCTTCGCATGAGGTGGCCAAAGTATTGGAGTTTCAGCCTCAGCATTAGTCCTTCCAATGAACACCCAGGACTGGTGTCCTTTAAGAATGGACTGGTTGGATCTCCTTGCAGTCCAAGGGACTCTCAGGAGTCTTCTCCAACACCACAGTTCAAAAGCATCAATTCTTCGGCGCTCAGCTTTCTTCACAGTCCAACTCTCACATCCATACATGACCACAGGAAAAACCATAGCCTTTGTTTTGAATGAATTCATGATTTTGAAGAATTACTTGATTTAAAAATGTCATGAAAGCCACCTCTCCAGCTGGCACGATATGAGGCCATGCCAGACCACACAACTAAACACCATTCTTTGGCAGATTACACAATGACAAAGTTATGATCTTACTAGTTTCCTTTGATATAAAACACCTTTAAAGTTTCCTCTGTGTCTCTTAATGGATGGATCATTGATGAGCTCTTAGAAGAGATTATTGCTATTCCTTTTTATCCTAGAGTGTGTCTATTGTAGGACTTCCCAGGTGACTCAGTAATAAAGAATTCGGCTGCCAAACAGGAGATGAAGGTTCAATCCCTGGGTCAGGAAGATCCCTTGGAGGAGGAAATGGCAATGCATTCCAGTACTCTTAATGGGAATATCCCAAGGACAGGGGAGTCTGGCAGGCCACAGTCCACAGGGTCACAAAGAGTCAGACACAACTTAACAACAAAATAGCAACAGCAGCAGTGACTATCAGTAATTATAAAGTCAGATGAAATATGAAGCAAACACCAATCATCTCACATCATATACACAGGCAGAATTAAATTTATTATTTTCTAACTTCCAACCAGCTTTTTTTGAATAGACGACTGTAAACTCACGTCTATAAATTCTATACATTTTTAAAATTTTGAGTAATGTTATATAATCCACCACTAATCTCTTCTATTCCTAGATCTCAAGAACATTTAAACAAGTGAAATGTTCAAAATATATGAAAATGAAATTCAGAAAACACAATTTAAATACCAGAAAATTTTCAGCTATGGAAAAATTAAAAAAAAAAAAAAAAGAAACAGCCATGGTAGGAGATGGCAATTAAATGAAGTTGGGTGCTACATAATTTAACTTTAAGAAAACTGTAATTAACCTGCATATCATTCTATACAACTGATTATTTTTTAAGGAAGATTTGGGGCTGGGATGATAAGAAGAACCAACCTGGGTAAAGACATTTTACCTAGAAGAAACTGTCAGTGGTTTGCAAACATGAAGAGAAGAGAATAGATGTCTGAAAGGTGGGTTCGAAGGTAATAGGATTTTGCCCTACTATGGAAACTTAAGCTTCAGATTGGAAAGCTTTTATATGATATCGCCTTTTGAGTGACAACTGTCGATAGAAGCTGAACAGTGGTGAGGTCAGTATGGATTTTTTTTTCCAGGTCTCTCAGCTGCCATTACCTGTCATGAGACACTGCATGTCATTTTCAAATCACTTGAATACACTCAGCTATTTTCCTCTACCAGTATGTAGCAAAAACATTAGGGTAGTGATAATTATTTCAAAAATTTTTTATCTCAATGCATGTCAGGTTAGGAATCTCTCCGAATGCCAGTTAAAACCTCTTGCCTTAAAAATAGGTTAATAACCTGCAAGTAATTGTTTTTCAAAGATTTAGATAATTCAACCTTAGAGTGTACTTTGTGTTTCATTTAATGAACAGAAAATTACTTTTGTTTAAAAGATTTCCATTTACTCTATTGTATATTTTTCATCTGATGCAGAGAAAAATCAATTATTTTAAAAATTAAGTCCTTTCTGGCAGTTCATTTAAGTAAATCCTACTAAGTTAAATGACCATCAGTATTTTCCCCTTATTTATCAACTCCAAGAAAAGTGCTATAATGTACAGAAGTGGAATATAACTTGCTGTTGAGGAAATGGCATTGATTTTCCTGTCAGTTAAAGATTGCTAGTTGGAATGCAAGAATAATATGTTAACTTCTACTTGACAAAATTTACTTGATAAGAATTATTCTAGAATTGGAAAATGAGGTGGCTATTCCTAGATCTTAAATAACCAGCTTATGCCTGATGTAATAAATGCTCAGGTGAGAAGATTTGAGAATAAATGAACAGAGAAAGGATGTCAAGTTTGGAATGTGCTATGGCCAAAATAATAGCTTACAATTTATGTGTACATAATACTTTGAAATATTTAAAACACATTTATATGCATGACATAATACTAACACAGGAATTTTTTGTAGTCAGGTAACTGGATGGCTAAAGGGAAAGACTACTTTCATAATGTGAATTAAATTACATAATACATCTTGGGGCTTATCTGCATTTGATCAAAAGACATATACCTCTACCTGCTTCATTTCATGAGGTACAAGCATTTGATCAGATGTCCACAAAACTGTCAAAATATATCATCTATCAAAATAGAAAAGCTAGCCAAACATATAAACTTCTGAAGGGTGGAGAGCTTATCTTTTCATTTGTTGATTTTTCTCTACTTGTCCAGATATTGAAGTGACACGATCAGTAACCATTCTGTGTGCTATCCTTCTGCCCCTGCCAAAGACATTCAATCATGAGGACATATTTGTTGGAACGGTAGGGGGTTCCCAAAGAGCTGCCCTCGATTCCAGCTGGATTCAGAGTCAGTAGAAGCAGTTCTGGGAGAATGTGGTCAGTTGTGCAAGAACAATGGGCTTCCTGACTCCGTCACTTCCAGCCTCCGGGAAACCAAAGGACTCGGGTCTTGTTCACAGAGACAGAGCTGCTGAGGTAAAAACTATGGCACAGGGAGCAGAGGGGAAAGACATTCGTAGTGGAATGAGTCAGGCTTTAAGTCCAGTTTTTCCTCCCAAACTCAGCAATTTGATGTTTCAGAAGTGTGAGCAAGGTGGCAGAGAGAAGCCCAAGGAACTCAAGGGGTGTCCCTCCACATTAAAGTCTCACCATTTGCAAACCTGAGGCAAGCACACTATGGAAAACAGGATGGAGGGTCCTTAGAAAACTGAAAACTCAGCTACCATGCTATCCAGCAGTCACACCCCTGGTCATATATTCAGACAAAGCTACAATTCAAAAAGATACGTGCCCTCCTCGTTCATAACAGCACTACTCACAACAGCCAATAGATGGAAATAACCTAAATATCCATCAACAGGGGAATGGATAAAGAAGATGTGGTACGTATATACAATGGACTATTACCCTGGCATAAAAATAAGGATGAAATAATGCCATTTGCAGCAACATATATGGATCTAGAGAGTATTATACTAAGGGAAGTCAGTCAGAAAAAGACAAATACTATATGACATCACTTATGTGTGCGTCTAAACTATGACACCAGAGAAGGCAATGGCACCCCACTCCAGTACTCTTGCCTGGAAAATCCCATGGATGGAGGAGCCTGGTGGGCTGCAGTCCATGGGGTCGAAAAGAGTCGGACACGACTGAGCGACTTCACTTTCACTTTTCACTTTCTCGCATTGGAGAGGGAAATGGCAACCCACTCCAGTGTTCTTGCCTGGAGAATCCCAGGGACGGGGGAGCCTGGTGGGTTGCCGTTTATGGGGTCGCACAGAGTCGGACACGACTGAAGCGACTTAGCAGCAAACTATGACACAAATGCACTTACCTATGAAACAGGAACAGACTCACACACATAGAGAACAGACCTGTGATTGCCAAGGAGGAGAGGAGTGGGGAGGGATGGATTGCAAGATTACAATTAGCAGATGCAAACGATCATACATACAAGGTCCTACTGTATAGTACTTTGGCCACCTGATGTGAAGAACTCACTGCTTAGAAAAGACCCTGATGCTGGGAAAGACTGAGGGCAGGAGGAGAAGGGGACAACAGAAGATGAGATGGTTGGATGGCATCACCGATTCGATGGACATGAGTTTGAGCAAGCTCCGGGAGGTGGTGATGGACAGGGAGGCCTGGCTCACCGCAGTCCACGGGGCTGCAAAGAGTCAGACACAACTAACGACTGAACTGAACTGAACTGTATAGTACAGTGAGCTATGATCAACATCTTATGATAAACTATAATGGAAAGGAATATGAAAAAGACTGTGTATAGATACATATATGTATGTATAGCTAAATTACTTTGCTGTACACCTGAGACTAACAAAATATTGTAAATCAACTATACTTTAATAAAATAAATTAAAAAAAACCCTGAGGCATGCAGATGAGAGGGTACCCCTAATTACTATCACTTTTGTTGTTGTTATTTAGTTGCTAAGTCATGTTCGACTCTTTTGCAACCCCATTGATTGTAGCCATCCAGGCTCCTCTGTTCATGGGATTTCCCAGGCAAGAATACTGGAGTGTGCTGCCATTTCCTTCTCCAGGGGATCTTTCTGACCCAGGGATGGAACCCGTGTCTCCTGTATTGGCAGGTGGGTTCTTTACCATTGAGCCACCAGGGAAGCCCAACAGAAAATAAAGTTACATAACTATCACATTTCTTAAGCATGTAATGTTGCATTATGAGATGTGTCTTCAAAAATAATTTTGTTAGAGTGATCTCAGGGGATATTTTTACGTATTTGTAAAATATTTGATTAAGCAGTCCATGGGGTTGCAAAGAGTCAGACACAACTTAGTAACTGAACAACAACAACCCAACTATAAAAATAAAAAGAGATCCTATTAAGAATTCACCATCTTAAACACTAAAACTATTTAGTAGAAATACCTTTCTGGTTATTTCTTGCTCCGTGAATTATCTCAAGTCATGAGAAGTTTAAAATAGTTTGAAAATGTATATTTGAGTAGTCATAGGAGTTGGACTTCTCTGGTGGCACAGTGGATAAGAATACAAACAAAAAAGCTGAAAAATGCCTACTCAGTTTTGGGCCCAGGCTTAGAAGAAAAAATTTTTCTTAGAAAAGTCAGAAGATTTAGAAATTACATCTTTTAACAAAATGAGATGACTTCTCTTCAGTTCAATTCAGTTCAGTCGCTCAGTCATGTCTGACTCTTTGCGACCCCATGAATCGCAGCACGCCAGGCCTCCCTGTCCATCACCAACTCCCGGAGTTCACCCAGACTCACATCCATTGAGTCAGTGATGCCATCCAGCCATCTCATCCTCTGTCATCCCCTCTTCCTCTCGCCCCCAATCCCTCCCAGCATCAGAGTCCTTTCCAATGACTCAACTCTTCGAGTCAGGTGGCCAAAGCACCAGAGTTTCAGCTTTATCATCAGTCCTTCCAAAGAAATCCCAGGGCCGATCTCCTTCAGAATGGACTGGTTGGATCTCCTTGCAGTCCAAGGGACTCTCAAGAGTCTTCTCCAACACCACAGTTCAAAAGCATCAATTCTTCGGCACTCAGCCTTCTTCACAGTCCAACCCTCACATCCATACATGACCACAGGAAAAACCATAGCCTTGACTAGACGAACCTTTGTTGGCAAAGGAATGTCTCTGCTTTTGAATATGCTATCTAGGTTGGTCATAACTTTCCTTCCAAGGAGTAAGCGTCTTTTAATTTCATGGCTGCAGTCACCATCTGTAGTGATTTTGGAGCCCAGAAAAATAAAGTCTGACACTGTTTCCACCT
>NW_011494897.1:4732444-4741737 GCF_000754665.1 Bison bison bison
CTCCACTTTCACTTTCATCAAGAGGCTTTTTAGTTCCTCTTCACTTTCTGCCATAAGGGTGGTGTCATCTGCATGTATTCTCTTAGAAATGCTTTTTAACTAAAATTGTTGTTTAGTTGCCAAGTTGTGCCCGACTTTTTTCAATCCAATGGACTATAGCCTACCAAGCTTCTCTGTCCATGGGATTTTCCAGGCAAGAATACTGGAGTGGGTTGCAATTTCTTTCTCCAGGGGATCTTCCTAACCCAGGGATCAAACCCATGTCTCCTGCACTGGCAGATGGGTTCTTTACCGCTGAGCCTACAGAGAAGCCCAGCTAACTAAAATATACATGTTAAATAAAGGCCATGACATAGAGATCCTTAAAGACATGAGGCTTTGGAGTTTACCTTTGTAATGTCTTCTGAGATATGCTTTAGATCAAGCTTTCTTGGAACCAGTTCCTATCCCTTAAGGTAGTCTTTGAATTTTATTTGGAAATTAAACCAGGAACTCACACTGATAACTGGAGAGTGCCATCTGAAGACCAAACATGAATTAGAATCAACTCCCATCAAGCCACTGGTAATGTGTTGCCACGGTGTCTATCCCTTATCCTCTTTGGATAGTAAAGTGCTGGAGTTGAAGGGACCCTAGAGATTAGATAACTCAGAGGTTCCCCTTCACCATCAGAATATCAGAACCTCTTGAGAGATTTTTAAACACACATGTTCCTTGGCCCTAGAACAGATGCATCAGTGGGAGAAGCAGATACTAATTTCTAGATTTGAAATCCTGGAAGAGAGTTGAGTAACTGATTATGTTGCACAGAAAAACAAATCCTGTGCAGAAATTTTTAGCCTGTTTACATTTGCTAGTGGGCTTTAAAAATTCTTCTACTGGGGTTGGGTGTGCTGGTTTTCCCTGGTCTTTCTAGGATGTTCCATCTCTAGATGCTTCTAATGGAAGCATTTCTAAGAGAAGACATACAGTTCCAACTCCAATATTAATGCTTCTCTAACTCACTTCATGTAGCAAGATGAATCTCTGTGCCCATATATACAAAAAGACAGGTGACTTTCTCTACAACCCAACTTAATCTTCATTTCAAGTTACCATTCTACCAGGGCATGGAAATCCAGTCTCAGGCAGCTCAGAAATTCTAAGCACTTCAGGGGCTTTTTGAAACCCAAAGACTTCATAGTGGGGATGAGCATAGAATCCTGACTTCACAGCATCTACCCTGTTGGCATTCTTTATTCCTGTGGTCTATGGGCACCCCCACTTCTGCTTGCCACTGGCCATTTTCAGCTTTGGTTAAGGTCACCGATGCCCTCCATATTACTAAATTCAAGAGACATTTTTTCAGTCTCATCATACTTAGACACCCATCAGCTTTTGACCTAGTTGGCCGTTTCTTCTTAAACCACTTCCTTCCCTTGGCTTGCACACACCATCACCACCTCGTTTTCCACTGATTTTTCTTGCTATATTTTAAAAAGCCTATCTCCATATCCTTCAGGAGTGCTTCTGTTCTGCAAGTCTCCTCTCTCTCCATTTTCTCCCTAGATGATGTTTTTTATTCCCATTGCTTCAAATACAAATTAATTCTGATGACTTGGAATTTACATCTTCAGGCCAGCATGAGCATCTCAACTTTAGCCCTGTATATTTGATGACATTACATCTGTGCTTAGATGTCACAAAGACACTTCTGGAAACAAATCCAAAAGTAAATTCAGGCCCACTGAATCCATATAACGTGTTCCTCTTCTAGTTTTTCCAAGCAAATATTTTCTTGACATCTGTCCATTTCACTCCTTCCTCTAGACATGAAGCCCTATGACTTCTTTCCCTCAGATGTATCTTAAATCCATCCACATCTCTAACTCCATTACAATGATCTTGACTCTAGGCCACCCTGTTTCTTTTCTGAGCCACTGCAGTGGACTTCTACCTGGCAACCAACACTCATTCTTATCTTCCTCCAACTCCTTGTCTACAGAATAACTAGACTAATCTCTTAAAAATGACTTTAATCACAAGACAAGTCAATCACAATACAATCACAGTCGCAATACAACACCCTTTTAAAAATTCTTCACAAGACTTGTGATTGTACTTAGAATAATGTCTGACATTTGATAAAACCTACAAGGACCTGTATGATGTCATCCCTGACCGCATCTCCAGGATCACCTTGTGTTACTGATCTACCAAGAATCATGATCCAGACACACTTTCCCAACCAAGCTCCTACATATCTCAGAGTGCTGAAATTTTCCTTAAAGTTTTTGGCTTTCCTTTGTTGCAATGGTCTCCATTACCTTCCCTATTTACCTGGACAACTGCACATAGCTGGACTACCCTACCCATTGCTTGCTTCATTTGTGGCTAAGTCTTTCTCAAACCCTCAAGCTACACCTCTTAGCTTATACTCTCACAGCACTATAAGTACTGCATTTGTTTAATGTCTCACTTATGTATTACGATATACCTAGTAATGGGCTAGGTATGACTAGGGATATATGAATGTATGTAATGGCAGTAATGAATCCTCCTGCCAATGCAGGAGAAGCAGGTTTGATCCCTGGGTTGGGAAGCTCTCCTAGAGAAGGGAATGGCAACCCACTCCAATATTCTTGCCTGGGAAATCCCATGGATCAAAGGAGCCTGGTGGGCTACAGTCCATGGGGTCACAAAAGAGTTGGACACAACTTAGCCACTAAACAACAAAAACAAGTACCTATCATAGTACTTGGCAAATAGGGAGCACTCAGTAAATAATTATTTGGATACACAAATATGCAACCTGTAGAGTCTCTTGTGGGTGTCATAATAAATGACAAGAAACTTGGTAGCTTAAAACAGAAGAAATTTATCCTCTTGATTCGGAAGCTAGAAGTTTGAGATCACAGTGTCAGCAAGAACATGCTCCCTCTGAAGTCTCTAGGGAAGAATCCTCTCAGGCCTCTTCCAATTCTGGTGACCGCAGACATCCTTGGCTTGTGGCTGCATCACTCCAATCTCTGCCTGTCTCACATGGCTGTCTTCTCCTGTGTCTGTCTCTCTGTGTCTTCTCTTCTTCTCCATTAAAAAAAATTTTTTTTAATGTATTTATTTGGCTGTACCAGGTCTTAGCTGCAGCACATGGGATCTTTGATTTTCATCCCAGCATGTGGTATTGTTAATTGTGGCATGCCAACGGTTAGTTGCAGCATGGGGGATATTACTCCCTGACCAGGGATTGAAACCTGGGCCCCTTCATTGGAGCATGGAATCTTAGCCACTAGACCACCTGGTAAGTGCCCTCTCCTCTTCTTCTAAGGTATCAAGTACTGGATTTAAGTGTTGTTTAGTCTCTAAGTCCTCTCCAACTCTTTTGCCACCCTATGGACTGTAGCCTGCCCAGCTTCTTTGTCCACTGGATTTCCCAGATAACAATAGAGGAGTGGGTTGCCATTTCCTCCTCCAGGGGAATCTTCCTGACCCAGGGATCAAACCTGTGTCTCTTGCATTGCAGGTGGCTCTTTACCACTGAGCCACCAGTTAGTCCCACTGAATTTAAGACCCACAGTAAATCCAGATAATTTCATCCTTGATTAATTACATCTAAAAAGACCCTATTTCTAAATAAGGTCATATCCTAAGGGTCCAGATAAACATGAACTTGGAAGTCACTATTCTTGCTGCTGCTGCTAAGTCACTTCAGTCGTGTCCGACTCTGTGCGACCACATAGACGGCAGCCCACCAGGCTCCTCCGTCCCTGGGATCCTCCAGGCAAGAGCACTGGAGTGGGTTGCCATTTCCTTCTCCAATGCATGAAAGTGAAAAGTGAAAGTGAAGTCGTTCAACCGTGCCTGACTCTTCGAGACCCCATGGACTGCAGCCTACCAGGCTCCTCCACCCATGGGATTTTCCAAGCAAGAGTACTGGAGTGGGTTGCCATTGCCTTCTCCATCACTGTTCTTGGAGGTCACTAATTGCACAGTCCACCCCCAACATGTCTTGCTGTTCTCCTCTTTCTCCTGGCCCCTCATCAGCTGGAATTCATTAGAAAAGCTGACTCCATCGTTAACATTTACAGCAGGATCTTTCTCAGCTGCTCAATTAGAGCTTAATTCTTGAAATCAAAATAACACCTTAGGGGGGAAGAGTCCCCTGTGATTATTCTCATTGGTGAAACAGGGAATATCTTTAGAAAATAGATCTACTCTGGAGAAGGGAGAGAATTACTTAGCTTTCTAAGAGGCTGAGCATGCAAATGCCACATGATACTCTGATTTTATGTATCTCATTTCCAAACAAGAAGTGAACTTAAATATAATATGGATTTCAGTTGCATGTGTGAATGTGAAAGAAGTGTACACTTTTTGAAATCCACAGCCATGTAATCAGCTGTAAATAATGAAGGGAAGAAAAACTCTCGGTCCAAAAACAAGTAATAGTACAGCTAATTTTCCACTTTGCAAATGTGTCTTGGGATAAACACTCTATGACAAAGATCTTTCCATTGATAAAGATATCTAGTCAAGAGCACTCAGGGTACCAAATTCATTAAGGGCCCCTAAACTCTCTCTCTGCAAAGGTGCCAGACTTCCACCGTTGATGGTCATGTGTAACTATCACAAGATACTAATCACAAGGCAGGCAAGCAGATGGTGAACTTCTTCCATTCTTTTGTTTTGGTGGCAGTAAAAATCACTTTTAAAGTGATTTCAGGACATATCTTTTAAAAATATAAAATTAATGGTTTATGCCCTCCAAATTGAAGAGATTTAGAAACATTTAGACAGTATATTAAGAAGCAGAGGCATTACTTTGCCAACAAAGGTCCATCTGCTCAAGGCTATGGTTTTTCCAGTGGTCATGTATGGATGTGAGAGTTGGACTATAAGGAAAGCTGAGCGCCGAAGAATTGATGCTTTTGAACTGTGGTGTTGGAGAAGACTCTTGAGAGTCCCTTGGACTGCAAGGAGATCCAACCAGTCCATGCTAAAGGACATCAGTCTTGAATATTCTTTGGAAGGACTGATACTGAAGTTGAAATTCCAATACTTTGGCCACCTGATGCAAAGAGCCGACTCATTGGAAAAGACCCTGATGCTGGGAAAGATTGAAGGCGGGAGGAGAAGGGGACGACAGAGGATGAGATGGTTGGATGGCATCACCAATTCGATGGACATGAGTTTGAGTAGGCTCCAGGGGTTGGGATGGACAGGGAGGCCTGGTATGGTGCAGTCCATGGGGTCACAAAGAGTCGGACGTGACTGAACTGAACTGAGAAACATTTACTGGATATGAACTAGGCTTGGTGGTAGGCAGGAGGTGGACAGAGGTTAATGAGGACTGGCTTCTGACCTCAAAGAGCTCCAGTTCCATAGGGGCAACAGACATGAAGTGAAGTGAAGTGAAGTGAAGTAAAGTGAAAGTCATGCAGTCATGTCTGACTCTTTGTGACCCCATGGACTATACAGTCCACGGAATTCTCTAGGCCAGAATACTGGAGTGGGTAACCTTTCTCTTCTCCAGCGGATCTTCCCAACCCAAGTATCGAACCTAGGTCTCTCGCATTGCAGGCAAATTCTTTACCAGCTGAACTGAAAGGGAAGCCCTTATACCACAGAGGAAAATGTTAAATAATATAACTCTGCCCTGGCTCAGAGATGTTACCAAATACAACAGCAGCAACTCAAAACAACAAAGAAGGAATATGCTGAATCTGTGCACAGAGAAAGCTTCTCAGGAGAGGTATCTGCACAGTTTTAAAGGATGAATGAATATTTTTCCAGACAGGTAATCTGGCAGAGGAAAAGGAAAGAAAGCAGTGATGTTGGGAAAGGGTATTCCATTTGCAAAAGCAGGAAACAGGACTAACAGGAATTGTCCTGGGAACTGTGAATAACCTGATATTCCTGGGACATAAACTTGAATTTGGTGATCAAAGGATTGTCTTCAGAAGTAGACAAGGTTGGGTGTGAAGTCCTGCACATCATGCAAGGACCATGGACTTGGACCAATGAGGATTTATTGATGAGATTTAAGGGTGTGTGCATGTGTGTTTGGTGTGCGTATGGTGGTGATGGTGATTGGTGGTTAGAGAGTGATATGGTCATTTTTAACTCATTAATATCATTCCTGTACTACCAAAAAACCTCTAAAAAGGTTAAAATTCCTTTATTCATAATAATATAATGGTAGTCCAATAACAAAGTATTAAATTCTTACAAATCAAACTAAGGAAATATTATATTACAGTTGAAACATAAGATTTTATAGCCAAATGGCAAAAATTACATATTCTTAAGCATGTCTTATTATAAATAAAATGAGGTGCAGTACTCATAAACTGTGAAGTTATTCTTTTATCTAATTCTTTGATTTTCTATTGAATTTCAGATCTGTATATAAATGTCTTAGTGAACAAAAAATGTTTTATAGCCAAAGTTTATGGATACCATTTGTTAATAGCATTTTTTAAATATAAAATTCACTTTTTAAAAGAAAATTCTCAGCTGTTATCATATTCTCATCCATCCAAACATATTCAAATGTCTCTTGCTGTTGGTGCTAATGAATGATTATTGTCCCCTAAGTAACTCACTACACATATATGCATGCCCAAGAGAAATAAGTGAATATAAATCACAATGTTCAATTTATTTTATTTGTATACTGCTTTGAAATTTAAAAAAAAAAAAAAAGCTTTAACATACTTTTTTTCTTTTTTGGCCTTGCTAGGCAGATTTAGGATCTTTGTTCCCTGATCAGGCATCGAACCCAGGGTCTCGGCAGTGAAAGCATGGATTCCTAACCACTGGACTGCCAGGGGATTCCCAGTACATTATTAAAGCATGTGTCTAAGGTACAGGTATTTACCACATGAGTGAATTGTTTATTAAACAAGTTTAGTCCTTGTCTGGGAAATTAAGACTGGTTATTCAAGAACAGAATTGAGTTTGTCTGGGTTCCACCTTCAAACCAGTCTGAGTCCTGAGGCTACTGCTCCTTCAGCCCTTCTCAAAGGAATATGCAGTGTCTGAATTCTCCACGAAAGAACCATTATACATCCCGCCCTCCTGTATGGCTGAAATGAAGCAGGACCCATTGGATCTCCTGGGCACTAAAGCTTTTCTGTGTTCCCCATTTCTTGATTACAGGAAGTAGGCTTTATACAGCTTCCAAGACCTTCCCTGGGACCCAAAGGGCAGGTTCCAACAGTTGCTAATCAGGGAAAGGAGGGGACACAGAGACAAGGGAGGAGCAATAAGAAACAATAGTACAGCCTTGGGGCAGGGTTCTGGTTTCCCTTCAGGTGATACACATAACAATATCTTTGGGCTATTTAGCAGATACTGAAACCCCCCACCAGGTGGAACACCTTAACTGCATGCTCTCTACAAGCACATAGACCCCAGGCCATTTGGAGCCAGAAGGTTGATGATCCTGACTCCAGATTACCTCACCACCAGCCAATCAGAAAACTGTCCTTGAGCTGATCCCACTCTCCACTTTGAACTATTACTATAAAACTCCTCACTACTTCTTCCAGGTCAGGACACACAGTTTTGAGGGCATTAATCCAGGTGGCTCAAATGGTAAAGAATCTCCCTGCAATGCAGGAGACCTAAGTTCTATCCCTGCGGCAACCTAGTCCAGTATTCTTGCCTGGGAGAATTCCATGAAGAGAGGAGTCAAGAGTTGGACATGACTGAGTGATACACACAGCCCTCTCTAGTCCCCTCTGCCTGGCAAAGCAATAAAACTATTCTTTTCTACTTCACCCAAAACTCTGTCTCTGAGATTTAATTCGACCACGGTACAGAGACTGAATTTCAGCTACATGGCCTCTCAGGAGATTGGATGTTCACGCTGCCAGGAAAAGTCTCACATCATGATAGACTTAGTTTTTTGAATAGCAGTTCCAGTGAGTCAACTATAATGAGAAGGTCTACTAAGGTACTAAAATATCTATGATATTTTATTCATTTAGTCATTATAGTCAAGTATAATGAGAAGATCTACTAAGGTACTAAAATATCTATGATATTTTATTCATTCTTTCTGGGGATTTACTGGTTACCTAATAACACACAGCATCATGTCTGGAGCTAGAGGGGAGTCAAAAGAGATGTATAAAATTTCGTAAATTTACCAAAATTTTCAAATGGCACACTCACCATAGGTGAATTTCATGGGATGTAAATTACAATTCAATAGAGCTATTGAAGAAGGAGAGGAAGGGAAGGACAGATGGTGGGAGACAGGTGACTCCATTTACCCAATTGTTGCAGAGGGAATTCCAAAAGGAAGAGAAAAGTGTGGAATACAGTCATTTTAACCAAATTTTAATCATTCATTGGTAACTTTCCAATGTTCACCTTATCATTTAATATCTGTATTTTAATTTGTTGAATAGTTCTCTATTTGGGGCTATTATCATTTAAAAATACATATCATCTTTATTGTTAATAGTTCTTTCTAAGCCAGATTGTTTTTTTCTTACCTAAACTGGTTAATTTTGGAAGGAAAAAGAAAAAGAGATGGTTTTGCCCTCTAGGAGCTGACAGTGTAGCTAGGGGAGATAAGATACGTAAATGTGCATCCAGGTAAAGTAAATTGTATGACAAATCAAAGGTTTCCCTGGAGGTTCACTGGTAAGGAATCCACCTGCCAGTGCAGGAGATGCAGTTTTAATCTCTGGGTCAGGAAGATCCCCTGGAGAAGGAAATGGCAACCCACTCCAGTATTCTTGCCAGGAAAATCCCATGGACAGAGGAGTCTTGTGAGCTCAAGTCCATGGAGTTGCAAAAGAGTTGGACACAACTTAGCGACTAAACAATAAAGGACAGAAATGGTATGGACCTAATAGAAGCAGAAGATATTAAGAAGAAGTGGCAAGAATACACAGAAGAACTGTACAAAAAAGATCTTCATGATCCAGATAATCACAATGGTATGATCACTTCCACTCACCTTGAGCCAGACATCCTGGAATATGAAGTCAAGTAGGCCTTAGAAAGCATCACTACGAACAAAGCTTGTGGAGGTGATGGAATTCCAGTTGAGCTATTTCAAATCCTGAAAGATGATGCTGTGAAAGTGCTACACACAATATGTCAGCAAATTTGGAAAACTTAGCAATGGCCACAGTGGTTTTCATTCCAATCCTAAAGAAAGGCAATGCCAAAGAATGCTCAAACTACCACACAATTGTACTCATCTCACACGCTAGTAAAGTAATGCTCAAAATTCTCCAAACCAGGCTTCAGCAATATGTGAACTGTGAACTTCCAGATGTTCAAGATGGTTT
>NW_011494897.1:4742083-4742650 GCF_000754665.1 Bison bison bison
TTAAGAAAAGGCAGAGGAACCAGAGATCAAATTGCCAACATCTGCTGGATCATGGAAAAAGCAAGAGAGTTCCAGAAAAACATCTATTTCTGCTTTATTGACTATGCCAAAGCCTTTGACTGTGTGGATCACAATAAACTGTGGAAAATTCTGAAACAGATGGGAATACCAGAGCACCTGACCTGCCTCTTGAGAAACCTGTATGCAGGTCAGGAAGCAACAGTTAGAACTGGACATGGAACAACAGACTGGTTCCAAATAGGAAAAGGAGTACATCAAGGCTGTATATTGTCACCCTGCTTATTTAACTTCTATGCAGAGTACATCATGAGAAACACTGGGCTGGAAGAAGCACAAGCTGGAATCAAGATTGCCGGGAGAAATATCAATAATTTCAGATATGTGGATGACACCGCCCTTATGGCAGAAAGTGAAGAAGAACTAAAGAGCCTGTTAATGAAAGTGAAAGTGGAGAGTGAAAAAGTTGGCTTAAAACTCAACATTCAGAAAATGAAGATCATGGCATCTGGTCTCATCACTTCATGGGAAATAGATGGGGAAACAGTG
>NW_011494897.1:4742750-4771719 GCF_000754665.1 Bison bison bison
GTCAAGGCTATGGTTTTTCCTGTGGTCATGTATGGATGTTAGAGTTGGACTGTGAAGATAGCTGAGCGCCAAAGAATTGATGCTTTTGAACATGGTGTTGGACAAGACTCTTGAGGGTCCCTTGGACTGCAAGGAGATCTAACCAGTCCATTCTGAAGGAGATCAATCCTGGGTGTTCTTTGGAAGGACTGATGCTAAAGCTGAAACTCCAGTACTTTGGCCACCTCATGAGAAGAGTTGACTCATTGGAAAAGACTCTGATGCTGGGAGAGATTGGGGGCAGGAGGAGAAGGGGACGATAGAGGATGAGATGGCTGGATGGCATCACCAACTCGACAGACATTAGTTTGGGTGAACTCCGGGAGTTGGTGATGGACAGGGAGGCCTGGTGTGCTGCAATTCATGGGGTCGAAAAGAGTCAGACATAACTGAGCAACTGAACTGAACTGAACTGAAAGATTTATTATTTTATTTTGATATATAATATGAGAAAATAAATGATTTTTTAAATTCATTTATTTTAATTGGAGGTTAATTACTTTACAATATTATGGTGGTTTTTGCCATACATCAACATGAATCAGCCATGGGTATACATGTGTCCGCCATCCTGAAACCCCCTCCCCATTCCCTCCCCATCCCATCCCTCTGGGTTGTCCCAGAGCACTGGCTTTGAGTGCCCTGCTTCATGCATTGAACTTACACTGGTCATCTATTTTATATATGGTAATATACATGTTTCAATGCTATTCTCTCAAATTATCCCACCCTTGCCTTCCACAGAGTCCAAAAGTCTGTTCTTTACGACTGTGTCTCTTCTGCTGTCTTGCATATGCCATCGTTACCATCTTTCTAAATTCCACATATATGCATTAATATACTGCATTGGTATTTCTCTTTCTGACTTACTTCATTCTATATAATAGTCTCCAGTTTCACCCACCTCATTAGAACTGACGTAAATGTGTTCTTTTTTTTTTACAGCTGAGTAATATTCCATTGTGTGTGTGTACTACAACTTCCTTATCCATTTGTCTGCCAATGGTCATCTAGGTTGCTTCCATGTCCTAGATACTGTAAACAGCTCTGAAATGAATATTGAGGTACATGTGTCGCTTTCAATTCTGGTTTCCTCAGTGTGTATGTCCAGCAGTGGGCCTGCTGGGTCATATGGCAATTCTATTTCCAGTTTTTTAAGAAATCTCCACACTGTTCTCCATGGTGGCTGTACTAGTTTGCATTCCCACCAACAGCGTAAGAGGTTTCCCTTTTTTCCACACCCTCTCCAGCATGTATTACTTGTAGACTTTTTGATGACAGCCATTGTGACTGGCATGAGATAGTACCTCATTGTGGTTTTGATTTGCATTTCTCTGGGTTTAAAAGTTAATTTGCTCAAGTTGAAGTAGTAAGTGGCAAAGCTACTATCAAACCTGAGGAAGAGTGATTACAGAGCACTGTCTCTTAAACCCATAATGTTTCATCATAAATATCATTTTGACACTTAGTTTGAGATAGATACTTCCACTAAAGGAAACAGCTTTCTATTTCTAATCTAAGTCACTTTTAAAAATCATAGATTTATAGTGAATTTTATTAATCTCCTTTTATCATCAATTAAGCTATCTTTCTGTTATCCATTGAACCATCCTTACATTCCTAGAATAAATTTGTCTGGCCATATTATTTTTTAATATACTGATGATATGATTCACCTAAATTATTTTACAAATAGGCTATATCTTCCCTATTTTTTTCTGCTTCTCCTATCAAAAGTAAGAGAGAGATGCTGAAATTTCTTAAATGTAATGAAGATTAAAAAATGTATACCTCAATTTCTATCAATATTTACCTTTTACATTTTTAGGCTATTTTAATGGGGATGAAGTGAAAGTGAAGTGAAGTGTTAGTTACTCAGTCGGGTCTGACTCTTTGCGACCCCCATGGGCTGACTGTGACCTGCCAAGCTCCTCTGTCCATGGGATTTCTCAGGCAAGAATACTGGAGTGGGTAGTTATTCCCTTCTCTAGGGCATCTTCCCAACCCAGAAATTGAACCTATATCTCTTGTGTCTCTGGCATTGGTGGGCAGACTTTTTACCACCTGAGCCACCAGGGAAACCCATTTTAATGGAGATGAACAAATTTAAATTGTCTCGCTGGCAAATTAAGCCTTTTGTAATTAAGTAGTTGACCATTAATAATCCTTTTTGTCTCAAAGTTGGTTTTGTCTGGTAATGATATGGTTAAATTAGCTTATTATTATTCATGGGGTCGAGAAGAGTCAGACACGACTGAGCGACTGCTCTGATCTGATTATTTTTTTGAACGATAAATTTCTCCTTTCTTTTTCTTTCTATACTTTTTAAATGTTCTTTTATTTTTGGAGTGTCCATTGTAAATAGAATATACAGGATATTTTTGTCTACTATGACAATATATTTTAATGAGCCTGATCTCTTTAAATGTATTAAGAGTAATCATGTAGCTGAATATTGTTGAAATTTTTCTTCCGTCTATTCTCTGATTTCTATTTTACCTCTGTTTTTGTTTCTTCATTTTGTCCTCCATTCTTGATGTTGATTTATTTGTTATTTTTGTTTATTATTTTCTCTTAACCATTATTTTCCTATGTTAGTTTGGAAACTTTATACTTTGTCTTCTATTTTATTTTTATTTTTTTGGTTTTTTAAAATAAATTTATTTATTTTAATTGGATGCTAATTACTTTACAATATTGTAGTGGTTTTGCCATACATTGACATGAATCAGCCACGGGTGTATCCTTTGTCTTTTTTTTAAATGTTTATTCTACAAAATATATATGCATGCTATCTTGCCTCATACAACAACCTTAGCTCCATTGCCTCCCTTTGAATTATGACTATTGTAGTATAGTATTTTGGTTCTACTCTTAATTCTTCTATATATTAAACTTGTTATTATTCTATGCAGATGATGTTTTTTAAGTTACATATTTTGATTACTATTTTATATACTCACTATTTCCTTTTGTATGTCAGATGACATTTTTGTAAGTAATTTCTTTCTTCTCAAAATGTATTCTTAAAAGCTCCAGCAGCACAGGTTTATTGGTGGGAAATACTTTCATTATAAAATTATAAAGTAAAATGCTTTCATTATAAAAAAAATGTCTTTATTTTACCCTCATTTATGAAAGGTCATTTTTCTGAATACTCAATTATAATTTGATAGTCATTTTCTGTCAGCACCCTGAAATTATTATTCCCCGAATTTTGGCTCCTTTGCTGCTGTTGAGAGGTCTGTAGTCACTGTAATTGTCACTCTTTTCTAGGTGACCTTACTTTTCTCTGCAATTACTTTTGAAAAGCAATCTTTGTCTTTGGTGTTCTGCAGTGCCACTGTATCTACACTGTATCTACTGCTGTGTGTAGATACGGATTTCTTTTTATTTATTCTGCTTGAGAAGTGTTAAATTTCCTGAATGTATACTATGCTTATATTAGTTATGGAAAAATCCTCAGTAATTATGACTTCAAATTATTTTATGATCTTCTTTTGGAACTCAGATTGCTTATATATTAGAACTCATTATCTCTCTTAATTTCTATTTCATATTTTATATCTTCTTGTTAGTTTGTGCTGCATTTTTATTTTTTCAGAGGTATCTTTTGGGGAACTATTTATCTCTTTAATTGTATTTAATCTGCTGTTTAATCCATTTGTTGAGGAATTTGTTTGAAAATTATATTTTCACTTCTGAACCTCCATTTTTTTCCTTTTTAGATCTATGTAGTCATTTGGAGCAGAGAAGGCAACGGCACCCCACTCCAGAACTCTTGCCTGGAAAATCCCATGGACGGAGGAGCCTGGTAGGCTACAGTCCATGGGGTCGATAAGAGTCGGACATGACTGAGCGACTTCACTTTCACTTTTCACTTTCATGCACTGGAGAAGGAAATGGCAACCCACTCCAGTGTTCTTGCCTGGAGGATCCCAGGGATGGGGGAGCCTGGCGGGCTGCTATCTATGGGGTCGCACAGAGTTGACACCAGTCATTTGGAGATCACTGGTAGCTTGCCTATTTTTTTGTGATTCCATACTTCAGTTCTTCATGCATTTCATACATGACTACTGAATATGTTGTTTATGATGATTCAAGTATATGAAGACAAGGTAATCTAAATCTGTTGTTTTTAAATCCCCCTGCCTCTATTTTTTTTCCGCATTGGAATCTTTTTCTCTTTTGTGATGAATGATCTTTGTGAACTCCAAATTGTCCAATCTTTGTCTGTGGAGATTTTATAGGGTTAAATTAGAGATATTTTCTTTCAGATAAAATACGTATTTGTCTCTGCTATGAGCAGATGTTGCCATCAGTCAGTCTACCCTGTAGCTCCTTTCCAGGGTTCTGTCTTACTGAGAAGGTGTGCAGTTCCATCCTACACTTTGCTATTGACTCAAAGCACTGCCTCTTATTTGTAGGGTTGAGGCCTGTCATTGGTATTGCAGTCACTATAGCACCGATCCTCTGCCCACTCACTGTGCCTAGCAGTGAGTCCAGGGTTTGTCTCCGTGATTCGTTCCCCCTCTTCCAAAGTAGCATTGTGGGAAGAGACTTGGAAATTACTCCTTTTTCCTCTAAGCCCAGCAATCACAAGTGTGTTTTGCAGTAGGAAGTTCCCTCAGAATTTCTGGTGTGCCAAACCTCTGTATGTGGAAAATGCTTGTTTGATTTTCAGTAGGGAAATTATATACCTTGAATATAAAAATAAGAATAAAAGTTATCATTGGTATTGTGCGAAATAAGGTCCTGTTGTAACATAGTTTGAAATACAGTACAAATAATTTGACTCTGCCTGAATTATAAACTTACTTGGTGTGATTAAAAACACCTCTACTTATAAACAGTTTAGATTTTGAAGGCTTTTCCTAATTCCGTTCGTTGGCAATCCAATGTGACTCATTTCAATTGACTGGAGCATGCATGCCTGCCAAGTCGCTTCAGTCATGTCTGACTCTTTGTGACCCCATGGACTGTTGCCCGCCAGGCCCCTCTGTCCATGGGATTCTCCAGGCAAGAATACTGGAGTGGGTTGCCATGCTCTTCTCCAGGGGATCTTCCTGACCCAGGGACTGAACCCACATCTCTTGTGTCTCCTTACCTCTAGCACCACCTGGGAAGCCCTGATTGGAGCAGAGTACCTTGCTGTTTCACTTCTATTTCTATCACGATTGCTTACTTCTTCCAATCCTTTCACACTTTTTTACATTTCTGTTTGGCTCAATAACTCCCCAATATGTACAAAGGCAGTGGATATGCTATAGACTAACACATAGCTCAATGGCTAAAACTATACAATGTCTCCTTCTCGATAATCCTCTGTGAGGACAGTGAAGGCAGTGCTCTGGCCATAGCTTTATTCGAGCTACAACCTTCTTTACTTCTCATAGCCTCAAAACCAGACTTTTTAAGTGTTAATGTACAAACAGAGAAATAATAGCCCCTGGAGAAGCAGGGTAGGTACGAGCCAAGCTGAGTTTGGTCAGAGCACATGTATTGATACACCCTCTAATTACAAGTAATACGTGCTAAATACTATACTACATAATTACACTGACAACCTCTTTGGAAAGAAGAAGTATGCAGTATAAATCAGAATATATGAAGTATCTATAAGAACTATAGAGAAAAGATTAAAATATTAATTCTTTCCAGAATAAGGTATTTATATCCCCTACAGACTAACAGTGTATGCATTTTGGAAGCAGACAGGAGGCGATATTCATTTTGGGAAGAAAATCAAGGTCTAGAATGGAAATCTAAACTGAGCTGGGTTGACAAGAAATTATCAGTAGTTTTGTACCAATTCATACTGTTAAGAAGGGAACACTTCCCGCTCAATGTTTCCATCATTGCCAGTAAAACAAGATACTATAACTCCTGGTTCTTCTTCAAACCTCGACTCACTTTTAGGGCGGTGAAGTAACCACCATTAGAATTCGTTTCCAGTAGACAGAAGATGCTCCACTAGGCCCCTCCGTTCTCTATCGTGGGAGCAAGCCGCTCACAGGGAATGAGCATTCTCCTGGGCTCCAGCAGAGTGGTTCTTCTGTCATCACATGAAGGCTGGTGGCAAGAGATGAGGTTGTCATCATTCACCCCTGCCTGAGATCTGGCAAGTAAGCATACCTGATTCACTGGTTCAGTTAACAGGGCAGTTTGACTCAAAACACTGTACATTCTGCATTGCCAAACTCACCCTTTATCAGTCATAGAAGTGATATTTTTTGCTTCGATCTGTGGTCTCTTGTCTTCTTCTCCAACTGGCTCAGAGTTATGGAGGCAAGAGGAATGCTTTTCTTTTTTTCATCAGTAGTAGAACGCAGCCATTCTTTTTGTATTGTTTTGCTTTTTTATCTTTCTCCCGTGCAATCATAAACCAAAGTGCCATTTGTAAAAAAGAAACGTGCTGCAGGATCCCAATGTCAGCAGGCCTCGCTTCCCATAGTTGACCCTTTGTCTACGATGGTCAGCGTGTGCTTCTTAATTCAGTTCATTGTCTAGGCACCTCCAGCACTGTCCACATGGTTGCTTTGGTGTGGCCTATTTGATGCATTCTATCACTCCAGGACAGATTCAAGTTTGCTTTCCACATTCATTCTGCAACAAGAGCTCTTCTTGTTGCACCTCTAATTGTACTGATTGTCAGAACATTTAGAGAGAGGCTGCACTGATCATTTTTCTTATCATAATTTGTGGTAGTTTGAATATATTCCCTCTTGAGACAGGGTTTAGAGAAAAGCAGAGCAAAAATCGAATTTTATAGTAATAAATATAAGAAAAGATCTATAAATATTCAGATCCCAAGAACATTTCTTCACGGCTCAGGGTTTGTTGGTGGTGGTGTTACTTGCTAATTTGTGTCCAACTCTTTGAGACCCCATGGACTGCAGCACACCAGGCTTCCCTGTCCTTCACTGTCTCCCAAAGTTTGCTCAAATTCATGTCCATTGAGTCAGTGATGCTATCTAATCATCTCATCATCTGTTGCCCCCTTCTTTTGCCTTCGATCTTTCCCAGCATCGGGGTCTTTTCCAATGAGTCAGTTCTTCACATCAGGTGGCCAAAGTATTGGAGCTTCAGCTTCAGCATCAGTCCTTCCAATGAATATTCAGGACTGATTTCCTTTAGGATCGACTGGTTTGATCTCCTTGTAGTCCAAGGGACTCTCAGGAGTCTTCTCCAACACCACAGTTTGAAAGCATCAATTCTTCAGCACTCAGCCTTCTTTACGGACTCTCACATCCATACGTGACTACTGGAAAAACCACAGCTTTGACTATACAGACCTTTGTCAGCAAAGTGATGTCTCTACTTCTTAATATGCTGTCTAGGTTTATCACAGCTTTTCTTCCAAGGAGCAAGCGTCTTTTAATTTCATGACTGCAGTCAGGGACCTGTGTAACTCAATGAAGCTATGAGCCATGCCGTGCAGGTCCACCCAAGATGGATGGGTCATAGTGAAGAGTTCTGAGAAAACATGGTCAGCTGGAGGAAGGCATGGCAACCCACTCCAGTATTCTTGACCGGAGAGCCCCATGGACAGTAAAACAAGGGAGTTCCAGGAAAACACCTACTGCTCAGGGTAGTCTGTCTAGTTTTACGGCTGCAAAGAACTACTTGGGGAAGAGAAATATTTTTCCCATGGCTGAAAATTCTGACTTTTTCTGATACTCCTCAAATCGGGACTGTTAGTCTCTTTACATGTTTAGAAGCTGATTTCACCTTCAGCTGCATTTTGCTTTCGACTTCTTTTTCCACTTCACTGGAATGTGACACAGTGGTTCTGTTGTCTGTGGCAGAAAACCTTCCTTTGGCTTGTTAATTATCATAAGTGGGGTCTAATGGTTGTTTCATACAAGATATTAATTCAACTAGTTGATTTTAAAGTGGGATTACGGTACAATTGACCCTATTTTGCAGGGTCAGATGAGTAAATAGCCACCATACTGCTGATGCTAAAGCTGGCTCACCTTGGCTCTATATACTTAGCTTAATAGTTCAGTTCCATAGACATTCACTGAGTTATTATTACATGCCATACACAGTGCGAGGGCAGAAACAAACGTCATTCCCCTTGGTGTCAATCAAGTAAATGGTTACTTTTAAGTCAGTCTGATTTGTTGGCATTCTAAAAAAATATTTGTATCTGTTTAGGGATTTTCTTTTCTATTTCATGCAAACTGCAGCTAATTGCCATGCTCCTCGTTGTTTATCTGAAAGTTTTCCTATTATGGACTGGGTGAAGGTCAGTTCCTAGAGTTGCCAAGAGGGCTATAGATGGGCAATTTGGGGATTAAAATTTTTAGTTAGATGACAATTTCTAAATTTTTTTGGCTGTATTGTGTGGCTTATGGAATCTTAATTCCCCAAGAGGGATTGAACCCAGTACCACTGTGGTGAAAGCACAGAATCCTAACCACTGGACCACCAGGGAATTCCCTAGATGACATTTACATTTTCTTCATTTCAAACAAATTTGCGTTTGTGTGTGTTGTGTTAGTTTGTGTGTGTTGTGTTAGCCGCTCAGTCGTGTCTGACTCTTTTTGACCCTGTGGATTATAACTCGCCAAGCTCCACTGTCCGTGGAATTCTTCAGGCAAGAATACTGCAGTGGGTTGCCATTCCCTTCTCCAGGGAATCTTCCTGACCCAGGTATCAAACCCAGGTCTTCTGCACTGTGGGCAGATTATTTACAGTCTGAGCCACCAGGGAAGCCCTAGTTTAGCTTAAAATATAGGTTTCTGTGATTGTGTTTTATTTCCCATTGGGTTTCCAGTCTGTGAAGTATATCTATACACAAGAATAGCAAGAAGTGTGTATATACATACAAGTCTCAGTTAGAGACCTTGTCTAATGCAGCTGGATAGTGAGCCAAGAGACCCTCCTGCTTTTGTGTTTTACAGACAAAAGCACACACACACACACACACACACACACACCCCAGAATAAGTATGAAGAAAATAAAGTAAAATAAAGCTAAGAAACAAAAAACTAGTATTATAAGGGAAAAGATCAATAAATATTACTCTTTAAATGACCTTTTATGAGTCAAAAGACCACATAAACTTTCTCAAATGCCCATGTTCAAACACAATACAATGATCTAATAGGAAATTGAAACCATATTACTCATCATGTAATGAGCACTATTTCTTTATAACTGTTTTCTAGAAAAGGTGGAAATAATTTACCCATTCATTTACTTTTTCAACTTTTATTTAATATCCACTGTGTGCGAGATTTCATGAGAAATGTTGCAAAGAGAAAGTAAAATCAGCTTCCAAGCTGCAGGGGTAGGGCCCTCAAGACGGACAGGTCATGGTGGAGAGGTCTGACAAACGTGGTCCACTGGAGAAGGGAATGGCAAACCACTTCAGTGTTCTTGCCTCAAGAACCCCATGAACAGTATGAAAAGGGAAAAAGATAGAACACTGAAAGATGAACTCCCCAGGTCGGTAGGTACCCAATATGCTATTAGAGTAGAGTGGAGAAATAACTCCAGAAAGAATGAAGAGACGAAGCCAAAGAGAAAACAAAGCCCGGTTATGGATGTGACTGGTGATGGAAGTAAAGTCCAATGCTGCAAAGAACAATATTGCATAGGAACCTGGAATGTTAGGTCCATGAATCAAGGCAAATTAAAAGTGGTCAAACAGGAGATGGCAGGAGTGTACATCGACATTTTAGGAATCAGAGAACTAAAATGGACTGGATGAGAAAATTTAATTCAGATGTTCATTATATCTACTACTGTGGCCAAGAATCCCTTAGAAGAAATAGAGTAGCCCTCATAGTCAACAAAAGGGTCTGAAATGCTGTAGTTGGGTGCAGTCTCAAAAAATGACAGAATCATTTCAGTTCACTTCCAAGGCAAACCATTCACTATCACAGTAATCCAAGTCTATGCCCCAACCAGTAATGCTGAAGAAGCTGAAGTTGAATGGTTTTATGAAGACCTACAAGACCTTTTAGAACTAACACTGAAAAAATATGTCTTTTACATTATAGGGGACTGAAATGCAAAAGTAGGAAGTCAAGAAGTACCTGGAGTAACAAGCAAATTTGGCCTTGGAGTACAGAATGAAGCAGTGCAAAGGCTAATAGTTTTGCCAAGAGAACACACTGGTCATAGCAAACACCCTCTTCCAACAACACAAGAGATGACTCTACACATGGGCATCACCAGTATGTCAATACTGAAATCAGATTGATTATATCCTTTGCAGACAAAGATGGAGAAGCTCTCTACAGTCAGCAAAAACAAGACCGGGAGCTGACTGTGGCTCAGATCATGAACTCCTTATTGCCAAATTCAGACTTAAATTGAAGAGGGAAAACTACTAGACCATTCAGGTATGACCTAAATCAAATCCCTTATGATTATACAGTGGACGTGACAAATAGATTCAAGGGATTAGATCTGATAGACAGAGTGCCTGAAGAACTATGGATGGAGGTTCATGACATTGTATAGGAGGAAGTGATCAAGACCATCCCCCAAAAAAAGAAGTGCAAAAAGGCAAAATGGTTGTCTGAGGAGGCGTTACAAATAGCTGAGAAAAGAAGAGAAGCTAAAGGCAAAGGAGAAAAGGAAAGATACACCCATTTGAATGCTGAGTTCCAAAGAATAGCAAGCAGAGATAAGAAAGCATTCCTCACTGATCAGTGGAAAGAAATAGAGGAAAACAATAGAATGGGAAAGACTAGAGATCTCTTCAAGAAAATTAGAGATACCAAGGGAATATTTCATGCAAAGATGGGCACAATAAAAGACAGATATGGTATGGACCTAACAGAAGCAGAAAATATTAAGAAGAGGTGGCAAGAATACACAGAACCATACAAAAAAAGATCTTCAGGACCCAGATAACCATGATGGTGTGATCACACACCTTGAGCCAGACACCCTGGAGAGTGTCTTGTCTTCCAAGTGGGCCTTAGGAAGCATCACTATGAACAAAGCTAGTGGAGGTGACAGAATTCTAGTTGACCTATTTCAAATCCTAAAAGATGATGTTGTGAAAGTGCTGCAGTCAATATGCCAGCAAATTTGGAAAACTCAGCAGTGGTCACAGGACTGGAAAAGATCAATTTTCATTCCAATCCCAAAGAAAGGCAATGCCAAAGAGTGTTCAAACTACCACACAATTGCACTCACCTCACATGCTAGCAAAGTAATGCTGAAAATATGCAAGCTAGGCTTCAGGAGTACATGAACCATGAACTTCCAGATATTCAGGCAGGATTTAGAAAAGGCAGAGGAGCCAGCGATCAAATTGCGAACATCCACTGTGTCATCGAAAAAGCAAGAGAGTTCCAGAAAAACATCTACTTCTGCTTTATTGAATACGCCAAAGCCTTTGACTGTGTGGATCACAACAAAACTGTGGAAAATTCTTCAAGAGATGGGAATACCAGACCCCCTGACCTGCCTCCTGAGAAATCTGTATTCAGGTCAAGAAGCAATAGTTAAAACCAGACATGGAACAATGAACTGGCTTCAAGTTGAGAAAAGAGTTGGTCAAGGCTGTATATTGTCAGCCTGCTTTTTTAACTTAAGTGCAGAGTATATCATGCAAAATGCTGGGCTGGATGAAGCACAGGCTGGAATCAAGATTGCCAGAGGAAATATCAATAGCCTCACATATGCCACCCGTATGGCAGAAAGTGAAGAAGAACTAAAGAGCTTCTTGATGAAAGTGAAAGAGGAGAGTGAAAAAGTTGGCTTAAAACTCAACATTCAGAAAACTAAGAACATGGCATCTGGTCTCATCACTTCATGGCAAATAGATGGGGAAACAGTGGAAACAGTGACAGACTTTATTTTGGAGGGCTCCAAAATCACTGCAGAAGGTGACTGTAGCCATGAAATTAAAAGACACGTGCTCCTTACAAGAAAAGCTATGACCAACCTAGATAGCATATTAAAAAGCAGAGACATTACTTTGCTGACAAAGTTCCATTCAGTCAAAGCTCTGGTTTTTCCAGTGGTCATGTATGGATGTGAGAGGTGGACTACAAAGAAAGCTGAGGGCCAAAGAATTGATGCTTTTGAACTGTGGTGTTGGAGAAGACTCTTGAGAGTCCCTTGGACTGCAAGGAGATCAAACCAGTCCATCCTAAAGATTAGTCCTGAATATTCATTGGAAGGACTGATACTGAAGCTGAAACTCCAACATTTTGGCCACCTGATGTGAAGAACTGACTCATTGGAAAAGACCCTGATGCTGGGAAAGATTGAAGGCAAGAGGAGAAGGGGACAACAGAGGATGAGATGGTTGGATGGCATCACGGACTCTATGGGCATGAGTTTGAGCAAGCTCTGGGAGTTGGTGATGGACAGGGAAGTCTGGTGTGCTGCAGTTCATGGGCTCGCAAAGAGTCTGACACGACTGAATAACTGAAATGCACTCAAAGGTCTGTTAGGAAGCATGTATGTGTTAGTTGCTCAGTCGTGTTTGACTCTTTGTAACCCCATGCACTGTAGCCCGCCAAGCCCCCCTGGCCATGGCCTTCTCCTGGCAAGAATACCGGAGTGGGCAGTCATTCCCTTCTCCAGGGGAAATTTGTGACCCAGGGATTACACCCAGCTCTCCTGCATTGCAGGCAGATTCTTTACCATCTGAGCCACCAGGGAAGCCCCCATTTTGAAGGATAGACATCTAAGTTCACAGAAACAATTATATGTAATTTGAGCGATAAATATAGCTACTGATTTGTAAGTTGCTCAGTCATGTCTAACTTTTTGCAACCCCATGGACTGTAGCCCACCAGGCTCCTCTGTCCATGGGATTCTCTAGCCAAGAATACTGGAGTGGGTTGCCATTTCACTGATGACTGTTTAAATTTAATACATTCTATGCTTTGCTTTAAAATCATCAAAAACTCTGACTCAAAATAACCAGTCAGGAATGGAGAAACAGACATAGAAAACAGACCTATGGACATGGGGGAGGAGAAGAGGGTGATGGTGAGATGGAAAAAAAAAATCAGGAAAAGGTAATCATTACACACGTCCTTAATTCTAGGGGACTATGGAATTTTAATGGGGAGATTATTCTTCTTTAATTTTATAATCCCCCAAGGCTCCCTAAAATGGTTGAAAATGTACATTTCAACCTTATTTATACACCTGTACATGAGATCTTTGGGGAGCTGTGACTTTCTAGAAAATTGCCAAGTTTATTTTACACTTTTAACTACTACAACTAGCTTATATTTATTGAGCAATTATTATGTGCAAGCTTCTCTACACATAGAAGCTTAAATAAGATAAGCTTATTTAAGCCCTATAACAACTCTATAAAGTAGGATTTTTACAGATGAGATGCCTGAGGCTTGAAGAGATTGAGTAACTTTCCCAGGCTTCCACAACTAATAAATGCTGTACTTAGTTGCTCAGTCATGTCTGACTCTTTGTTACCTTATGGACCGTAGCCCACAAGGCTCCTTTATCCATGGGGATTGGCCAGGCAAGAATACTGGAGTGGGTTGCCATGCCCTTCTCCAGGGGATTTTCCCAACCCAGGGATCACACCCAGGTCTCCCGCACTGTAGGTGGATTTTTCACCGTCTGCCTGCTAAGTCGCTTCAGTCGTGTCCAACTCTGTGTGACCCCATAGACGGCAGCCACCAGGCTCCCCCGTCCCTGGGATTCTCCAGGCAAGAACACTGGAGTGGGTTGCCATTTCCTTCTCCAATGCATGAAAGTGAAAAGTGAAAGTGAAGTCGCTCAGTCGTGTCTGACTCTTAGCGACCCCATGGACTGCAGCCTACCAGGCTCCTCCATCCATGGGATTTTCCAGGCAAAGTACTGGAGTGGGTTGCTATTTACCGTCTGAGCCACTAGTAAATGGTGAAGCAAATAATTGAACCAGTGCTTGCCTTAGTCTAAAGTCTGCTCTTAATCACTAGATTTATTTCCTCCCATTTTGTACAGAAGCTTCCATCAGCTTCTCTGTAGTTCTGAGAAATGAGTGGAAAAATCTAAATGAAAGGAATGAAGTACACAAGTTCTGTTGGTAATTTAGTAAGTGAGAAGCTGTTTAAATTGCAGGGAACTACAAAAAGTACAAGGGCTTCCATTCATATGTATCTTCGTGGTAATTGATTGTTGTTTTATTGAAACACACATCTTTCTTCAGCCCAATAAAGCAAGAATTAGACTAGTGGTTCCTCTCAACCTTTTAGAAATGTCTCTGCACCCTTGGTTTGAGGAATGTAGTGGGTGTGAGGAGAAGGCAGTGGCACCCTACTACAGTACTCTTGCCTGGAAAATCCCATGGATGGAGGAGCCTGGTGGGCTGCAGTCCATGGGGTCGCTAAGAGTCAGACACAACTCAAGTGACGTAGCAGCAGTAGCAGCAGTAGCAGTGGGTGTGATGGTTTCAGATAATGTTGATCCAGAGTGAGATGTCTGATGGGAGACTTCAGTTCTCTGAAACAGATTGTTTATTATAATATCCAAGACAGGGCACAGGATGCACTTGGAGTTCTGCTTTAAGACCTGAAAATGGGTCTGGCTCGAGAGCCTATTTATAAAGTAAAGCTTTTGATAAAAATGTATCTTGCAGCACATCTGGTTTGATTTAGCAAAATCCACAGAAACAGTGTATTTTCCTTAGAAGCCTGATCCTTAGAGGTTTTGGCATACTGAATTATCTATGAATGTTATCCGGACATGAATAATATAATGTTCTTGCCTTTATTAGCTGCCTAAATCACTAGTCATGAGCATTTTTGTCAATGTTAGTCATAACATTTTGCTGCATCACGTTACTTTTCTGATGAGTCACATAACTTTATGGCACTCTTTGGCAGGGAAGAGGCATGTCATTTTGCTGAAATGAGTTACAGCTGGACACTGAAACATCCCATAAAATACAGTACCTATAATAGTTAGAAAACTCACCTGATCAATAGACCTAAAATATCAAATTGCAATGAAAAGTACAGGATATTTACGTTGTGAGAAAACAAATAGCCCTCATCCAGAACACTGTTCCCTCTGCAGTCCTTTCAAGGACTGAAAAGGACGCCAAGTTTTCAGATTCTAATACTCTCTTTTAACAATTCACTCTATTTTTAAAATATTTTTAATTCACGTATAGTTAATTTTCAGTGATTCAAGTGTACAGCAAAGTGATTCAGTCACACAGATTTTTTCATGTTCTTTTCCACTATAGGCTATTACAAGACACTGAGTATAGCTCCCTGTGCCACACAGTGGGTCCTTGTTGTTTATTTCATTTAGCAGTGTCAATCTGTTAATCCCAAATTCCCAATTTATTCTACCCCTTTTCCCCTTTAGAAACGATGACTTTGTTTTCTATGTGTGCATCTCCCTCTACTTTAAAACAATAAATTACCTCCCATTTCCCAAATGCAGAACAACATGTTCGATTAAAAAGAACCTAGTCTGGGGGCTTTCCTGGGGGCTCAGTGATAAAGAACCCACTTGCCAATGCAGGAGACAGGTTGGATCCCTGATCCAGGAAGATGCCACATGACATGGAGTAAATAAACCCGTGGGCCGTAACTATTGAGCCTGTGCTCTAGAACCCAGGAGCCCCAACTTGTGAAGCCTGTGTGCCCTAGAGTCTGCACTCCACAACAAGAGAAGTCAGCGCCATGAGAAGCCCAATCACTGCAACCAGAGAGTAGCCCCTGCTCGCTGCAACTAGAGAAAAGACCATGCAGTTAACACATATCCAGCGCAGCCAAAAATAAATTTTAAAAATTATTTTAACAAAGAACCTGCTTTGGAGTCAGAAAAACTAGGGTTCCAAATGTAGACAGGCCACTTACTAGTCCTGACTTCAGCTTCTACACCCTTCTCTGTAAAACTCTGCAGAGCTATCAAGTGTTTTGAAAGAGAGACTAGATGTAAGATGCCAAACACAACATCTAGGGTGGTAGTGAGTAAGTGGGAGCTATTTTATACTTTCATAGATCCATTAGCAGGTATCTCTCTCCATGCTTTATATTTGGTCAATTCAATCAACATTTTATTTCTCTTTTTAGACTATCAATCACGAAATTGTGGGAAAAAGTGATGCAGGCCAAAAACCATGAATCAGAACTGCTCCTAATCATGTGTGTCCATGAATGAGTCATCTGCTCATCTGGAATTCCATTTTCTCTATAATTTGTGGGAATTAGAGATAAGTCTCACCCCACTCCAGTACTCTTGCCTGGAAAATTCCATGGATGGAGGAGCCTGGTAGGCTGCAGTCCATGGGGTCGGGTCGCATAGAGTCGGACACGACTGAAGCGACTTAGCAGCAGCAGCAGCAGCAGAGATAAGTCTGAAGGTTCCTTCTAGCTCTGACTGGCTATAATTTTGTGATCTGAACTCTCGAAAGAGTTAAAACCAGATCAAGGAACAATTAAGTTCAGGTTACTCATTAAAAACTAATATTAGCTGGTTAGCGTTCGGCTCATGAAACAAGCCTATTTGATGAAAGATTCCCATAGTCAGAGAAACTTATCAGATGGCACAGGGGCCAGGCCCACAGCAAGGCTATAAGTGAGTGGGCAGAGACAAAGAAAACTATTCCAGATCCGTGACTTCTTGTCAGAATGGAAAATCTTACGGGCATGTTGAAAAGGAAGATAAGATCTTTGTTGGACAAATTGAAGTTGTCTACAATAATGGCTTCCCTGGTGGCTCAGTGGTAAAGAACCCACATGCAATGCAGGAGATACAGCAGGAGCTGAGGGCTCCATCCCTAGGTTAGGAAGATCCCCTGGAAAAGGAAATGGCAACCTGCTCCAGTCTTCTTGCTTGGGAAATGCCATGGACAGTCCATAGGGTCGAAAGAGAGTCAGACATGACTTAGTGACTAAATAACAACAATGATGGCTAATTGATACTCATAACAAAAACTTGATATAATTGACAGGAAGTGCTAAAAATGAAGACTAATAATTAGGTTCTATTCTGAGGCTCTATTCTTTCATCATTAGAATCAACAATAATGCTAGGGACTCCCACTGGACCAGTGGTTAAGACAACACACTTCCACTGCTGGGGGCATGGGTTCAATCCCTGGTCAAGGAACTAAGATCCCACATGACACATGGCATGGCCAAAAAATTAGAAAAAAAAAAGTAAATCTTATTATTTAAGAAGTATCAGCAGTCTTCAACACTGAGCATATTTTCCAACTGGCATGTTCACCAAAGAGTGTTTATTCTTTAAGGTAGAGCATTTCACAGAGAAAGTGAACATGGGTACCCACTGGATGAAGACTGTATCTTTAAGAAGAATCATATCCTGAAACATTAATCTACACAGGACTGAAACCCATGAGGGAAAATGCTACACTATTTAAAAGCCATCTGGGTGGTAGGACTCTGAAGTCCTGGAGAACTTTTTTCAGTGTCAACATTCTGGAGACATGACTTGCTAATGGGTACTTACAGTCTTGGTGATAATGTACTTAGCAGCACATTGGAAGCCTACTTTGATCTGTAAAATAAGGGATAGTAAGAGGATCTACTTTACAGGATTGCTAGGAGAATTAAATAAGATATAGCTTTGCCCATAGTAAGCACTCAAGAAGTGTGAGCTATTATTAGTAGTAAGATCATGTACTACTAAGGAGTACTTGGGAAATTTTCTATAAATTAAAGTTTCCCAAAGATCTCATATTCAAGGATCTAAACAATATATTTATAAGACTTGTAATTCCTCAACCACATTAGAATTTGGGGAGGTAGATCCTACACCAGCAGTCCCCAAGCTTTTGGCACCAGGGGCCAGTTTCGTAGAAGACAATTTTTCCATGGACTGGAGGTGGGGGAGGAAGGTTGCAGGATGATTCTTATTAGGAACAAACACGACCTGCATCCCTCCCAGGCACAGTTCACAGTAGGGTCCGTGGCCTTACGAGAATCTCTTGCCAGCACCACTGATCTGACAAGAGGCGGAATTCAGGCAGTAATTCCAGTGATGGGGAGTGGCTGTAAATACAGATGAAGCTTCACTTGCTTGCCTGATGATCACCTCCTGCTCTGCAGCCCAGTTCCTAACAGTCCATGGACAGGTACTGGGGTTGGGGACCCCTGTCCTACACTAAGGATACAGAGCAATAGGCCTCTTAAGAAGGTTCTGTGTGTACTCTAGAATTAAGAATATTCTTAATAAGTATGCCGCTGCTGCTGCTGCTAAGTCACTTCAGTCGTGTCCAACTCTGTGCGACCCCATAGACGGCAGCCCACCAGGCTCCCCTGTCCCTGGGATTCTCCAGGCAAGAACACTGGAGTGGGTTGCCATTTCCTTCTCCAATGCATGAAAGGGAAAAGTGAAAGTGAAGTCGCTCAGTCGTGTCCGACTCCTAGAGACCCCCATAGACTGCAGCCTACCAGGCTCCTCCGTCCATGGGATTTTCCAGGCAAGAGTACTGGAGTGGGGTGCCATTGCCTTCTCCCTTAATAAGTATAAATTTTGACAATTCTTTTTCTGAGAATCTATAATTTGGAAAAGGGCAGAGTAAGGGCAGAGTGTGGTACTTGAACTTGTTGGAGAAGTAAATAACAGTAATATGCAAAGTCTCTTAGGATCCTGTATAAATTGTAATGTAGGGAAGACCAGTCCTGGCTTCTGATTGGCCTTCTTAAATTTAGAGCACAAAGTTGAACCAAACTTTAAGGAAGGAATTACCTAAAGCAAGGTAAGCCCTAGCCTGTTTCTGTAATTCAGCTAAGGAAACAGCCCTACTAAAGAAATGGGTATCCCTTTATGTTAAAGAAATGTCACTGATTGTGAGAGATCTGTATAATGAAAGCACTTTTTTCCTACATAAGCTTTCTGAACAGTTAATTTACCACACTGAATTTGCTTCTGGAAATTCAGGTAAAACTAATAATCTGTTAGGAAAATTTCAAGCTGCATAATAAAATGTTGACTTACATCTGTCTTGAGAGCTGGGAAAACACAAGTGTTGGATGTCTGCTTCTTAAAAAATTGCTTACAAAATTTCATATCATTTGATAATAACAGAGAGAAAACCATTACCACACTTTGACTCAGAGATTATGAAACAGCAGAAAAGCACTAATAAAATTTCCTTTGCGTGTCCATACATAGTGATGATTGAAGAAATAACTGTTTGAATCAACTCAAACTGGATTTGAATACAAGAGTTGTTTATTGAAGTGACCTTTTTTGTCTTTTTAAACACAAATTATATGGCTCCCTTATGTGCTCATTTTGTAGAATTCTGGTTTTATTTTTTTCTCATTTTTCTCCAGGATTGAATGAGATATCTACAAGAGATTGGTAAAGGCACCCCAAACACTGCACTGCTTTGTCTTACCTGGCTCTGTTTCTAGAGCATCATCCTGATTGGTTCTTTTACAACTCCTCTGGGGCTTCCCTGATGTCTCAGACAGTAAAGAATCTGCTTGCAATGCAGGACACCTTGATTCAATCCCTGTGCCAGAAAGATCCCCTGGAGAACAGAATGGCTACCCACTCCAGTATTCTTCTCTGAAGAATTCCATGGACAGAGGAGCCTGGTCGGCCAAAGTCCATGGTGTTGCACAGGGTCGGACACGCCTGGGCAACTAACATTTTGCCTCACGTCATGATCCTTTGAATGTATAAAACTTGGAATCACAGAAGCAAAGATCATGTCATCATTGCTCTTGCAGAGAGAGGTAGAAGTCCTTCTCTTCTTTCCAGGGACCACCCAAACACCAGTTTCCACCAAGTGCCACATGGAGATATCCACTCTTTTACCCCTTTAAACATCAACAGACAAATGGATGTGTGCTATTAAATTTCACATGAGGTTGGGACATTCTCTTTTATAAATTCTGAATCCATCATAAATATTATATCTTCGTGGAGTATAAGTTGGGGCACTAGCTGTCAGTCACTGGGGTTTTTAGGGATCGTTTTTCGCTCTTTTGAAATGATTCAGTCATTTTCTAGGGAGTCAGAAACCCTAGACTAGAGCCTGCTGTTTTCCTAAGATCCTTAAGTAGAAAATATAATCCTAAAACACAATCTGATGTCTTTTTCAATTTCTGGTTGCTCTTAAAGTTTTCTCATTGGCCTATGCAGAGCTTTCCACTCACTAAATTAATATCGTTCATAGCTTCAAAGAGAAGGCAGGGTTTCTGAGTTTTTCAAAGCCCATAAAGAGATAATGATCTGAAAGCTCAGAGCTTTGGTTTGAAAGTGTCAAGTTTTCGAGAGAGATATGGAGACATGTTTGGTGTGGAGTCTAAAAACATGGTTTCCCTCATTTTGTCTTAAAACTGAGTCTAGGAATCTTTGGCCCATGGGTTCTATGTTTTCTCTGTACTCATTAATTATTGACGTGTATGGGCTGAGAAAGCCGGTGGCAGGAGGCAGGGGAGTGGTGTGTTGTTTCCTTTAGCTTGAAGCAGTAGACCATGAATATGGGTGAACGGAGACCTTTAACAGAAGATGAGGCTAAATAGGGAGGCAGAGGTCAGATGATGAAGTGTCCTTCATGCCATCCTAAGGAATTTGGATTTGATTCCCAAGAGTGATAGGGATCCATTGAAAGATTTAATGCTAAAGAGTAACATGAGACTTTCTTTCAGCAGGACTTCTCTGGCAATGGTGAGGGTAATTCACCGAGGGACGTGGGTGTTACTCAAGGCATTAGGAAGTGCAGTCAGCCAGGAGGGGGATGATTGGGGCCCAAATGAAGGCAATGGAACTGGAAGAGGAAGATGGTAGGGCAGATTCTTTAGGCATAAAATCTGTGGACCCCCGTGACTGAGAATGTAGGGGGGGAAAGGAAAAAGAATGACTCCAGTATTTCCTTCTCAACAACTGGTTGTCCCATTCATGGAACTGTGGAATGGAGGGCAGAAAAAGAAGTTGGTGGGTAGTATTTGGTTGAAGATGGTATGAATTTTGGACACCTTAGGTCTGAGTAGGCAGTTGAAAGGAGCTAAGGATTTAGATTTGGGAATCTAAATTTGGTGCCAGATAGCCAAACACCTGGGTGAGATTTTTGCCTATATACCCTCTCCTGCTCTGAGTCAATACTGTTTCTTTTTTTTTGATAAGAAATCACCTTCATGTTTTCATTCAGTGTAGAGTGGCACATATTTGGTAAACTGCTTTGAATTTCCTCAGGACATAGGAATCAGGTAAATATCCCCATTATTTTCCAAAACAATCTTTTTTATTATTATATCTGATTCATTCCAAGTCCTCCTAAGGTAGAAAAAATGCATCTGCATATATTTCAAGCATACAAACTATTTTTGCATGCCCAAACTTCATTTCTTTTTATGTTCATTTTTTGTGGTTTTTTATTTGCTTGTTTGTTTCCTGGCCTTCATTTAATTTTTTTTTTTTTTTTAGTTTCTAAGAATGAGTTTCGAATTGGACCCATATTCTAGTTAAATTCACTTTATAGGTGAGGAAATTCAGCCTTTACCTCAGTTCCCCTCCAAAATGTCATCCTGCAGCCAGGATTTCCTATTTTCTCTTCTCTGCTCACCTACAGCTTAGCTATTTCCACTTGCAGTTCTTACAACATTATGCATCTTTTTTATCTTTTTCTTTTTCTTCTCCCTCAATGCTTCTTCAAGCATTCTCTAGAACAAACTGTCCATCAATGAAAAATTAGATGATGACAATATGTGTCAATAATATTTGACATCTTTACAATGAAATGATGTTTCCTCTTTGAGTTATAATAAGTAAATACCTTACTTGCTATCCTTTAAAAATAAAAAAGAGCATTTTGAACCTACTATTTGTTATGACATAGCTCCATTTATGAATTCTTGTACACTGGAAGAGTCTGATGGGCGTTTTTATATCTACAACATGGTGCTGAAGTTGGGTCTGGATGATGTATAGTGGTACTGATATATTTTTTATGCTTCATGTACTAAATTTTTTAAAAGTTACACCTGCAGATTTTTATCTGTGTTCCATCAGCATAAACCCTCCAGGATCAGCACTTTTCAGTCCTCCCATGAAAAGTGATGAGGTCTCGCCAGGGCTGGGGTCATATGATCTGTCTCAGTGCTGTCTTAAATGGTGCCAGAAGCTAGGGCATAAAGTGAATGCTATTTTGGCCACACTTTATTGAATTCCCTCTCCAGATGCTTCACATATTTCACAGCAGAATTAGCAACAGCAATCATTGTGGAAGATCATAAATGTCCCAACTCCTCTCTCAATCCCCAAACTAGTTCACAGCTACTACTAGCTGAAGATAATGACAAACTTATTCTATCTACCTGACGGTGCAGGGGGATAAAAGGAAGGTTATAGGGAGTGTCATGGGAATGCAAGAAGTTTGGCTTTGAAGCCTGAGACTTTTCCTTGCTTGACATTCTGTAGGTTTTATAGGGCCTAAGAGGGCAGCCAATAACCCTCAACCAAGATTCCTACCCTGAGCCCCAAGCTGGACTTGTCATTTTCATCACAAATTCACATAACCCTCCCAGAAGCCATTGCAACAAAATCCGTTGTAGCAGGTAATTTACATAGCCAAACATTTCTTGAAAACTCTCTCTGGGGTGAGCTTACGTGGGAATCTCTATGGTGTCATCAGAAATAAAGTGACCAGGATTTTAGATTTCATTTAAAACTGCAATCTAGCTCAGCAGTTCCGTCAAAGTGATGTTAATGCAGAGTAATATTCATAAGAGCCTGTGTCTTGTGGGAAGGTATATTTAGAAGTTTTGCTTTCTGTGCAGCTATTTCCATCTCCTTAGCATGGCATCCCCTCAAATATAGTAAAAGACTGTCAGCAAATACATACTAAAGTCAAACTAGATTTTCATTTTCATGCTATAAGATGGAAGCAAAGCACACCAGAACTTCAGGACTGTGCAGTGGTCTTTCTCATTGGTTATTTGTGTGGCCAACATGACCTGCTGAGAGCCTTCAGATATGTTTCTCCAATATTTATTTTCCTCATCAAACTCTGAAAACTCTGAGCACTTTTCATCTCCATGTCCATCAATAATTTTATGTCTTCAGAACCTGACTTGTCTCTAACATCTGCCATCTGAAGAATCAGAAGTGCTAGGAGATTCATGATATGTATTTTAAAAACATCCTGTGTCTCTCTAATTATTAGCATCTTGGTATTTAGACTTTTGGAGTCAGACTAATTTTTGGCCAAAAAATGTAGGTTCTCTCATTATTTTAAGAGGTAGCCACTAATTTCCCCTAGCTATTTAGACTATCGACTATAGTGACCATCAAATCTTGGACTGTAACCCAGATGAAATTTGTCATGTGGAAAAAGTTTTGAGTTTAAACAAATTCAGATTACTGCCTGCTTGAGTCAATGGATTAAACCATTTAAGGTGCTGGAAGAAATGAATTGATGGAAAAACAAGTCACTATAGTGGCATTGAGTCACATTGCTTTCCATCTGATTTTAATTTGTTTACAAGTTCAACTCATAGGTTTTGTCTAATTACAGAAGAAATATGTTTTCCACCACCCTTAAATCTCTATTAGAGGACTTCCCTGGTGATCCAGTGGTTCAGAATCTGCCTGCCAATGTGGGGGACATGGGTTTGATCCCTGGTCCAGGAAGATCCCACATGCCTTGGGGCAGCCACAGCTACTGAGGTGGCGTGCTGCAACTGTTGAAGCCCACATGCCTAGAGGCTGTGCTCCAAAACAAGAGAAGCCACCCAATGAGAAGCCCCCGCACCCCAGTGGAGAGTAGCCCCCGCTGGCCCCAACTAGAGAAATCTCGCACACAGCAATGAAGACCCAGCACAGCCAAAAATAGTTAATTAATTAAAAAAATAAGAACATCATAGATTCTTTGACTTAGAAGTTATCTGGAGAAAATGCTCAGTCCATAAACTGTCTCCATTAGAAACACATTTATATCAGATATATATCTACCTGCTTTTCTTTTAAGCCTCAAGAAAGGGCAGTTTCACAGCATCCAGTGCCCATTCCAAGCTTTCTTTTCTACATCCAGAATGGCATGTCTTCTCTACTTTAAGGCTTGTGCTTCCCGTCGAGTAAACACACACACACACACACACACACACTCTACCCCACACAGTTGTAGCCAATTTCCTGCATTTTCATCCTTTACAGAAACCTTTGTATATAACACTGAGTTTACAGCGGTTGAAAATACATCCTAGGTTTCTTATCCAGCCTTCTCCTTTGGCTGGGGTGGTGAGGATGTCAATAGTGAAAGCTGGGGGTGGAGTGAGGCCCCTGTTATCATGCAAGCAATTGCTAACCGTGGACCTCTGACTTTGTAATTTGTTCTTTATGGACTCGCCTGCAGCCAATAAGCAAAATCAATAGTCTTTGCTGAAAAGTAAGCAAGTGCCAGCATGCTGCGTGGCAGGTGAAGATACATGTGCTTACCAGGGGTCAGGGGGCCACATCAAATTTCTCTCTGACTTCTTTTTCGAAAAGCTCAATCCATTTAGGGAGCATTCGTCACTGGAAAATGTTGCAGCAGGGAATCAGAAAGGCGGCTGCTCTTCTTTTCTCATTTAACGATGTTTGTTTTCAACAGCCTGTTCAATAATGTCACTGAGAAGAAATTATGTGAGAAGAATAAAGTGCTTAGAGTCTATTTATTTATTCATTCATTCATTTCTGTAGAATAACACTAGCTGTTGCTTTCTCATGTATATTAATACAGCAGCGGTTGTCCAAACATTTGTTTGTTCTATTCCCTCTCAAGAAATAGGTAAGTCTCTTTCTATTGCCATGCAATTGATTACCTGTACTTTAAGTCAGAGGGAAGGTTATATGAGCTTGATGGGAGACATACATATCTCTAAGCCAACATTATGGGAGAATGTAAATCTACTCAATAATTTGGCTTCTGATCAGATGCCAAGAACCTTTTCTGCTGTCTCCTCAGAACCATCAGACATCAGGCAATTTTGGAGAAGGATATAAAATAAAAGACTAATGAGTGAAAGTGGATTCAAAAGAACTAAAATAAAATGGGCTTTTAATCTCGGATATTTTATCACTGCGTTTCTCCATTTGGCTTCTCCTACTTCAATGTGTTCGAATGATCAGCTCAGAAAACAGGGTTTCACTCTGAGGCAGAATTTCTTTACCTGGTATTAAACTGAGACAAGTAAATGAACAGGGAATTTTCTCTTCTTTTTTCATTTAGGAAATTTTTGCAGAACCTGCAAACAACCATGAACCTACAAATCTAGCAGTAACCAGGGACTTCCCCGGTAGTCCACTGGTTAAGACTTTACCTTCTGAGGCAGGGGGTGCAGGTTCAATCCCTGATTGCCACATGCCAAAATCAAAATATAAAACAGAAGCAATGTTGTAACAAATCAATAAAGACTTTAAAAATGGTCCACATAAAAAAAAAAAATCTAGCAGTAACCAGATGAGGTTGTAAAAGGAGAGAGAGCTATGCAAAGGCCCTGTGGCCACCTGCTGGCAGGCTCTGATAACATGGTTTGATGGGCATGTAGTCTGCTACTGTGACTCAGAAGTTCTTCTAGAGGAAAAATTAAATTTAGGACATGTTTGTGTTCAAATATAGCTTGATTTTAGTGGCTTCTGTGGTTCATAGTAATTAATTTGATTTTGTTCTTGTTTAATCATCATAATCTGTATTTTTGCAGTTGTGTCATTCCAAGGGCTAACGTATATGCTTTGTTAAGAATTGACATAAAACTAAGGTAACAACCAGCAAGATCTGTTTTAGTGGTGTTGTGAATTGCTTTGAAATCCTTTGAAAAATCAAAATCATCTATGGCATCAGAATTGGTACTCAATACAAATACAAGTCGTCTCATTACCTGGACTCGTTACAATGAAAACGCTTCCTGGCCAACAGGACATGTAAAACCCAGCTAGTATCCTGCTTATTTCATGTTATATGTATCTTAACAAAATTCCAGTGTGCCAAAGTATTTTGGGCAGTATCTTAGAGCTCACTGGGGCCCCATGCATTTTTCCCTAAGTTAACAGTATAAATTCCTAGAGGAAAGGGACCATGTGGCTTCCATTTCTTTGTATCCCCTGTATTTCAGCTACCAATTCAGTCTCAGACGAGCAAAACCAGAATCTGAATTTGAGACTGACATCTGAATTTGAGACACACAAATGTGTCTGCTATACATAAAATATATATATGAGATACCTAAAGCTATGTCAAAGTAAGATGGTTTGTTTCTGAATTAGGTAAAGCTATATATACAAGCTCAACTTCCATTGACACATAAGAATTCTTACTTTGTATTTATACTGATAGTAACTATAATATTTGGAAATGGAAGAGAAATCTTAAGGGAATTCAGCACCCATTCCAGAAGGTTTCCTCCTGGAATTATAGAGGAATAATGGAGGAATTATAAAGGAATAGATACTCTTCTAATATAGAGATACATAAACTGCCAGAGAGACTATCAGTTCAGTTCAGTCGCTCAGTTGTGTCCGACTCTTTGCGACCCCATGAATCGCAGCACACAGGCCTCCCTGTCCATCACCATCTCCCAGAGTTCACTCAAGCTTATATCCATTGAGTCGGTGATCCCATCTAGCCATCTCATCCTCTGTCATCCCCTTCTCCTCCTGCCCCCAATCCCTCCCAACATCAGAGTCTTTTCCAATGAGTCAACTCTTCTCATGAGGTGGCCAAAGTACTGGAGTTTCAGCTTTAGCATCATTCCTTCCAAAGAACACCCAGGGCTGATATAAAGCTACATTAATCCAACGTGGCAGCCATATGTGGCCACTGAGCATTAGAAATGCAGTCAGTTAAAACTGACTGAAGTGGGAAATACACACTTGAGTTTGAAGACAGTAGGAAAAACACAATGTTAAATAACTCATTCATGATTACTTTATTGTTTCAATGTTGACATGACAGTATTTGGAAATCAGTTCAGTTCAGTTCAGTCGCTCAGTCGTGTCTGACTCTTTGCAACGCCATGAATCGCAGCATGCCTGGCCTCCCTGTCCATCACCAACTCCCGAAGTTCACCCAGACTCACGTCCATTGAGTCGGTGATGCCATCCAGCCATCTCATCTTCTGTCGTCCCCTTTTCCTCCTGCCCCCAATCCCTCCCAGCATCAGAGTCTTGTCCAATGAGTCAACTCTTCGCATGAGGTGGCCAAAGTATTTGAGATGTGTTCCACTAAATATACTTTAACATTAATTTCACCTGTTTCTTTTAACTTTTTGAAATATGGCTGCTAGAAAATTCAAAGTAGCCTATGTGGCTTCGCCTTTTATTTCTATTGGACAGAACTGATGAAGAATGACACCCAACTGAACACAGGTTGTCAGAACCAAATCGGAACAGCAGACCACTTGACCATTTATGAAGTTATCATTTCCTGTTCTTATGGACTCTTATAAGATGGTACATTTTTGTACATAGTTTCCCTTCAAAAAAAGACATCAAAATGAACAACTACATGTGGTTAAGTATTTCATTTTTAAGTATTTTAAATTTCATTAAGCTTGAATTTGTAAATCAAACCAAGAGTGTTACTTGGTGTTTGAGCTTCGAAGTACAAAAGTATAGATTCACCCTGGTTGCTTACAAACTTTTTCACTGACAGCTAGAAATCATCTGTGGGTTTCCTAGGTGGCTCCATGGTAAAGAGTAGGCCTGCCAATGCAGGAGATACAGGTTCGATTCCTGGGTCTGGAAGATCCCCTGGAGAAGGGCAACCCACTCCAGCATTCTTGCCTGGGAAATCCCATGGACTGATGACCCTGGCAGACTACAACCCAGGGGTCAAAAATAGTCATGTGAGAGTTAGTGACTAAAACAACAGAAATCATCTGTAGGTTTTTCTCGTATTAATGGTATATTTTTACCCTCCTCTCCTCCTCTGACCTTCAAGTTGTTGCTTCATGGTTACCACTAACAACAATATACCCTCAGAATCACTCCAAATGCTGGAAAACAATGTTTCATGTTTGTACATTTTTCAGTTCAGTCAGTTCAGTCGCTCAGTCGTGTCTGACTCTTTGCGACCCCATGAACCGCAGCACGCCAGGCCTCCCTGTCCATCACCAACTCCCGGAGTTCACTCAGACTCACGTCCATCGAGTCAGTGATGCCATCCAGCCATCTCATCCTCTGCCGTCCCCTTCTCCTCCTGCCCCCAATCCCTCCCAGCATCAGAGTCTTTTCCAATGAGTCAACTCTTCGCATGAGGTGGCCAAAGTACTGGAGTTTCAGCTTTAGCATCAGTCCTTCCAAAGAACACCCAGGACTGATCTCCTTCAGAATGGACTGGTTGGATCTCCTTGCAGTCCAAGGGACTCTCTCAAGAGTCTTCTCCAACACCACAGTTCAAAAGCATCAATTCTTCGGCGCTCAGCCGTTTTCACAGTCCAACTCTCACATCCATACTTGACCACAAGAAAAACCATAGCCTTGACTAGACGGACCTTTGTCGGCAAAGTAATGTCTCTGCTTTTGAATATGCTATCTAGGTTGGTCATAACTTTCCTTCCAAGGAGTAAGTGTCTTTCAATTTCATGGCTGCAGTCACCATCTGCAGTGATTTTGGAGCCCAGAAAAATAAAGTTTGACACTGTTTCCACCGTTCCCCCATCTATTTCCCATGAAGTGATGGGACCAGATGCCATGATCTTCGTTTTCTGAATGTTGAGCTTTAAGCCAACTTTTTCACTCTCCACTTTCACTTTCATTAAGAGGCTTTTGAGTTCCTCTTCACTTTCTGCCATCAGGGTGGTGTCATCTGCATATCTGAGGTTATTGATATTTCTCCTGGCAATCTTGATTCCAGCTTATGCTTCTTCCAGCCCAGCACTTCTCATGATGTACTCTGCATAGAAGTTAAATAAGCAGGGTGACAATATACAGCCTTGACATACTCCTTTTCCTATTTGGAACCAGTCTGTTGTTCCATGTCCAGTTCTAACTGTTGCTTCCTGACCTGCATAC
>NW_011494897.1:4771819-4780582 GCF_000754665.1 Bison bison bison
TCCTATTTGGAACCAGTCTGTTGTTCCATGTCCAGTTCTAACTGTTGCTTCCTGACCTGCATACAGGTTTCTCAAGAGGCAGGTCAGGTGCTCTGGTATTCCCATCTCTTTCAGAATTTTCCACAGTTTATTGTGATCTACACAGTCAAAGGCTTTGGCATAGTCAATAAAGCAGAAATAGATGTTTTTCTGGAACTCTCTTGCTTTTTCCATTTACAACTCTAAAATCTGATTGCAGTTTCTGACCTATGCCTTCATAAGTACTATACACAGTACTTATATACTATGTGAAAGTGAAGTCGCTCAGTCACGTCCGACTCTTTGCAACCCCATGGACTGTAGCCTACCAGGCTTCTCAGTCCATGGGATTTTCCAGGCAAGAGTACTGGAGCGGGTTGCCATTTCCTTCTCCAGGGGATCTTCCCGACCCAGGGATCGAACCCAGGTCTCCCGCATTGCAGGCAGACATTTTATCCTCTGAGCCACCAGGGAAGCCTCTATACTATAGCACAGGTTAATCGACAATCTCTTTCTTAGAGATAGGCAAATAATGTTCCTTTCTGCAGCTGATGGTGTTTTAGATTGGATCCAGTGTGGTGAGTCAAGTAGGGAAGCTTCATGAAGTAGAGCTTTCAAGGCTCTACTTCATACTTGTGCTTGTGCTCAGTCACTAAGTCATATCCAACTCTTTATGACCCCATAGGCTATAGCCCACCAGGATACTGTGTCCATGGAATTCCCCAGGTAAGAATACCGGAGTGGTTGCCATTTCCTTCTCCAGGGGATCTTCCCAATCCAGGGATTGAACCCACATCTCTGGTGTCTCCTGCACTGGCAGGTGGATTCTTCCACCTGGGAAGCCCCCTACGTCATACACGAGGAGCCATAATATTTGTGGAGTGCAGCTTGGTAACCTGCTCTCATTAAATACTCTCTCTAGCACCAGCATCTCAGGTAACAACGATCAGTTCTTGTTTATCATGGTGTAGGCACCCTCACAGACAATGTTCATTTAATCCATCTGCAAAATAATCAGTTAACCAATAATTTTTACTTAGTACAAATAATTGTTAGGCACTGGGCAGGCCATAAGAAGTAGGTAAGACAGCCTTTTTTTCAAGGAATTTATAATTTGCCTTTCACAGTGCAGTGGAGTTTTCCAGCATTTTCATGAAGGTCAAATACTATATACCTTCTGTCCGTCTTGATTATCAAACGGAAGCATTGTTCAGTGAAGAGCTGACTTCTGCCTTCATAACAGGACAAGATTGTCTGCTGATCAGTCTTGAGGGCAAAGTGCCTTTTGGTTAGAAGTGGAGACTGCAGGCCCAGGCGTGTGGCAGTGATGTAATTTGAAAGCTAGAGCACAAGCTACGCAGGAGGTAATGAGTTCCCATTTTTGACTTAATTAAGGTTTTAATGGTTATAAGGACCAAAGTTTCTCCTTAATTCCGTACCAACCGAGGACAGCAATTTCAGTCACTTTTATGATGTTGACCCAAGGTACAAAAACAGGGAAACAAGCCTGAAGTACTAAGGATCCCACGATATCCAGGTCACTCTGAGCCCTTGGCCAGGAGAACACTGCTATCCCATTGCTTAACTGATCTCTTCACTCTAACCCAGTGGCTGGATATTGGACCCATCAAGCTGCTAAGGCCCTCGAGGGGTCATTTGGAGGGAGATGAGAGCTCACATTCACAGAAATGGAGCTGGAATATGAAGCACTCTGATAACGCAGGCAGCTACCATAGATATTCTTTTGAACGTATTAGAAGGCCCCTTGTGTGGCATCCATTGAAGAGTGTAAGGAAGGAGCTTTACCTCCTTCCCAGGAGAAGTTTTCTCTTTGTCCCGTCACAGATAGTTGACGCTGTCCACTGGAGAGTCCTTTGGGCTAAGGTATTTTCTCCTCTGGCCTTCACATGCACTCAGTATTAGACTATCATGTCGCCTGTACCTTGAAGTGACATGCATTTGAATGAATACTTACTTATTCATTCAACCATTATTTATTGAGCCACAAGCACAGGTCACATTTGTGCTAAGCATTGGGTAGATAAGGTAAAGCAAAATCCAATTTGTTGTTGTTGTTCAGTTGCTAAGTAGTGTCCTACTTTTTGCAACCCCATGAACTGTGGAATGCCAGGCTTCCCTGTCCTTCACCATATCCCAGAATCTGTTCAAACACATGTCCATTGAGTCAGTGATGCCATCCAGCCATCTCGTCCTCTGTCATCCCCTTCTCCTCCTGTCTTCAATCTTTCCCAGCATCAGAGTCTTTTCCAGTGAGTTAGCTTTTCGCATCAGGTGGCCAAATTATAGCTCCTAATCTCACAAAGTTTATAGTCTAGTAGCAGGAACAGATAGTAACAGAAAAAAATTGCTTCAGTGAATGCAGGGCACAGCTAAACAAAAGAGAACGACATCATCTTATGCACTAGTCACTAGTAATTGTAAGGGACTTGAAACTAAATAGGAGGTCAAGGATGGAAAGCTTCTTTGAGAAAGTGTCCCCTGAACTCTATCTGAAATAAGAATAAAGATGTAGGAATTGCCTAGGTAAAGAAAAACAGCAGGGTTTGAGCCTAACTAGAAGGGATTTCAGCCCTCTTAAAGACAGCCTTTGTTTGATAGAATTTCTTATTGAAAAACCAAAGAGGATAGTATATAAAACATGAAAATATCTTTGTTGGAGAGATTATTTCTGGTGTTTTTGTGAAATGAAACTTGGCATATATAGAAAATTTGATAATTTAATTGTAGTTAATGAAAAGAATTTATTTAAGAGAGTAGAGAGTAGATAAAGCCTAGACAACAGAAATCTACAGGCATTACATAATATTTAAGAAAACACTTCATTCTCTCAACCAGAATTTTTTGGGAGCATATAAACTTAATGGGTGTGTGTGTGTTTCATTTCTAGAACAGAGCCTGCTGAAATAGGAAATGCCTGGTCAGGGAAGATACATCAGAGGATAAAAGCCCAGAAGAGAAGAATGTAAGGGTTAGAACAACCATTCTCATTGGTGGTGGAAGAAGTCAAAATTGAGAGAATAAGGGAAAATAGGAGATTCCAAGTCACTACTGATTGGATAGTGTAAGACTTTCCAAATAATGGAAATTGATACCGTTGAGTCACTGGTGCTCTATACATCTTCTAAATAGGGTAGCATGCAGAAACTTGTATTTTTTCCTGAATTGATCTAAATAGTGTATAGCCAGTATGTTTCATGGAGAAGGAAATGGCAACCCACTCCAGTGTTACTGCCTGGAGAATCCCAGGGATAGGGGGGGCCTGGTGGGCTACTGTCTATGGGGTCACACAGAATCGGACACGACTGAAGTGACTTAGCAGTATGTTTCATCTTATATGCCAAGTCATATAAATCAAAAGCATATGTATGGATGTGAGAGCTGGACTATAAAGAAAGCTGAGCACTGAGGAATTGGTGATTTTGAACTGTGGTATTGGAGAAGACTTGAGAGTCCCTTGGACTGCAAGGAGATTTAACCAGTCCATCCTAAAGGAAATCAGTCCTGAATATTCATTGGAAAGACTGAGGCTGAAGCTGAAACTCCAACACTTTGGTCACCTGCAAAGAACTGACTCATTGGAAAAGACCCTGATGCTGGGAAAGACTGAAGGCAGGAGGAGAAGGGGACGACAGGATGAGATGGTTGGATGACATCACTGACTCGATGGACATGAGTTTGAGCAAGCTCCAAGAGTTGGTGATGGACAGGGAAGCCTGATGTGCTGCAGTCCATGGAGTCACAGAGAGTCAGACATGACTAAGCGACTGAACTGAAGAAGTGAGTTTTGGATATAGAAACCATATCTGGGCTTAGCAGAAAAGAGTACCCAAACCAACTAGCAAAGCCTATCATAGACAAGGGAATTTGCTATTCCTGCTCTAAATAATCTCATTCATCTGCATTTTACATGCTTTTCTCTTTCTTTGAGCCACCTAGAGAGATTCCAAGCGATGAGGGAAAGGAAACCATTTTTTAGATTAAAAAAATTTTTTATTATTAAAGAACCAATATTAGCTCATCAGGATGGTTTTTCTTTTAATGATTCTACAGAAGAAATAAAATCAGCAAACAACAAAGGCATTTTCCATAACAAAAAGTTGGAAGTTCTAAAGAAATTTGCATTTTCAGTGGTGGGAAGTGTCAGATCTTTTTTGGACTCAGATCTCTTTATGTCACACCAGGGCACGAAGGGTAATGTTTATAACATCTGAATCTCTGAACCAGTGAATAAAAGATATCAGTGTTACTTAGTTGAGACGTGAATAAATATTCATAACAATGGCACATGCATAGCTAATTGAATGACTTTTGTTAATATTAAACTAGATATTCATGGACATGTGCCTTTTTCTATAATGAAAATACTGCCTTGGGCTACTTTTGTTTTTCTTGTCTAGAACAATTTATGGGCTTTCAGTGAAATGAATATAAACTCCTATTCTCATGACAAAAGAATTCACCATTAATTTGAGGAAAGAATTTCTTTATTCCCTTTGTGGTCTACTTTACTGAAAAAGCAAGCCCTAAATCTATCTTGCAATTTTTGTTCATGCATTATGTTTAATTTCAACAGCACATTTGATGTCTATAAATAGAGATTTCTAGAATTATTAGGACCAGATGTATTGTTATCAAGTACATAAGAGATTTTCTTTTGATTAATTTAAAAAATAATAAAAACAAAGAGAAACAAAATAAAATTCCTATGTGGCTGTTTATATGAAGCTTAAACCTAGTATTTTCCCTGCTTCCTCAGTCTTGTTTCCCCACCCTTTTCCCTTTCTCTCATTTATTTCCTTAGGTGCACGGCAATGGATATTTGCCATTTATCAGCTGCTTAGCCTTTATTCTCTCTCTGTAACAGGACCGCTCTGTTTTCTGCTTCCTATACCTCCAAGCTTCCTTCCTTGACCAGCCAGCCCTTTCTTATACCTCCAGCCCACTTGGTGAGCTCCCCAATATCCTCCCCACAAACTCCTTTTATCATAAAGTAGCCAATCTAAGAAACACTGATACATATTCATCCATTTCCTGCTCTGCTCTATTTCTATTGATCAATGGCATTCAGAGCTCAGCATCAAGGCTATATAGTAGGTTCCTGAAAGATCCCATCCCTAATATTTGCCTGACATGGCCTGATGAAAAAATTCCATGATCTGACTAATGCACTGAACACAGAGGTGTATAAAATTCACAGTATGAACCAAGGTTTCCTCGAATTCACAGTCACTCTGTAGTGATGGTAATTGAATTGAACTTGAAGCAGTTGAAGGAGCGAGACATATCATGCCAGAGCCTCAATGTCATTCCTTTGTTGTTTTCAGGGCTTAGAATACCAAGAGATAATCTATAAAGGCCTGAAACTATACACAGGGATTGGTTGCCGTAAAACCTGCTGTTTGGGGCTTGCTCACAGGACTTATTCTAGGACAGTGATTTCCAAAACTGGCTGGTGATCAAAATCACCTAAGAGCTACTGTAAAAACTCAAATGGAAAAATCCTGACTTGATTCAGGATATCCTGAGCCACTAGGTCAAGGGTGGAATCACTATGAGCAAACGTGTGCAATCTAAAGAGAGGACTAGAGTAAGGGACCCAAGATGAGATTATTTTAGTATTCCAGGGGTGAAATTTTAAAGTTCCAAAAGAAGGCAATAATAATAGGAGAGGAATAAAAGGGAATGAAGTATTTTTAAGAGGTAAAATAAGCCAGCTATGCATATGGTTAATGTTGAAATAAACAGGATCACACATGAAGACTTTGGCTTATATAACTGGATAAATAGTGTCTAATTTTGCAACAGAAAATACTAGAGGGAGAGAAACTTTAGAAAGAGGTATGTTTGGACTTAGTGGAAGTTTTTGTGTGGTGTCTAGGGAAAATGTTTAGCATGGAAGCATGGCCTGAAGCTCAGGTAAAAGATAAGTTCTAGAGAAACAAATCTGAGCACCAACTGCATACAGGTGATGGTTATAATTTTAGGAAGGATAAGATCATTCCAGGACGGTTTGGAAGAGGCAGAGTGCTGAGTCAGGATTAATCTTCAAGGAACACTCATATTTAAAGAGCATTAAGAGAAGAAACCTGGGGAGAGACCTGAGATGAAATGTCCAGAAGAAGTGAGAAAAAAGAAGCAAAACGCACAGAAGAGAAGAGAAGGCTATGAAAGAGGAAGCAGTCCCCAGTGTTGGTTACAGTGAAGGTCCATGAATGTAATGACTGATAAATGCAGGTTGAATTTGCGGAAGAGCTCAGTATATTTTTGACTAAGATTGTCCAGTGAAATTTTGGGAGTAAACTTTGGGTAGAAGAATCCCAGGGAAAGAGACTACACATGTAGGCAAGTCCTTCAAGAATTATCATGTATTTGATTCAGTTTAGAACTTCCATTCCATGTATGCTACTGCTAAGTCACTTCAGTCGTGTCCGACTCTGTGCGACCCCATAGATGGCAGCCCACCAGGCTCCCCTGTCCCTGGGATTCTCCAGGCAAGAGCACTGGAGTGGGTTGCCATTTCCTTCTCCAGTGCATGAAAGTGAAAAGTGAAAGTGAAGTCACTCAGTCGTGTCCGATTCTTAGCGACTCCATGGACTTCAGCCTACCAGGCTCCTCCATCCATGGGATTTTCTAGACAAGAGTACTGGAGTGGGTTGTCATAGGTCAATCCTGGGTTCACAAAATGTCAGATATCTAAATTCAAAGTTATTATTCAATCAGATACTGTCCTATAGGGTTCAACTCTGCAGCAGAGATATTTAGCTGTTCACCCAAAATTCATACTCCCCTTTTCATGCTATATCACTGTTCCTGGTTGACAGCTGTGGCACTACAGACATTTCCAGCAGCCTTTGTATTTAAGTGTGGTCATAAGACTAGAATTCACCAATGTAATGACAGTAGAAATGATAATTGTCACTGTCCAAGGCTTTGAAGAAGCAGGATTCTCCACTTTTCTTTTCTTTTCTGTCAGCTGTATGCAGAGGATTCCAAGACCCAAGGTCATGGCAGAGCACAAGATGGAAAGAGTCTGTATCCAGATCATTCAAGAAGAAAGCCATGAGCTTCTCTGATGGCTCAGTGGTAAATAATCCACCTGCCAATGCAGGAGACATGGGTTCCATCCCTGGCCCAGGAAGATCCCATATGCCGCAGAGCAACTAAGCCCATGTGCCACGACTATCAAGCCTGTGCCCTAGAGCCTGTGCTCCACAACAAGAGAAACCCCCACAGTGAGAAGCCCGTGAGCCACAATGAAGAGTAGCCCCCACTTGCCACAACTACGCAAAAGCCTGTGCAGCAATGAAGACCCAGCATAGTCAAGAATAAATGATTAAAAATGTGTGCGTGTGTGTGTGTGGCGGCTTCCCTGGTGGCTCAGACAATAAAGAGTCTGCCTGCAATGCAGGAGATCCAGGTTCGATCCCTGGGTTGGGAAGACCCCCTTGGAGAAGGAAATGGCAACCCACTCCAATATTCTTGCCTAGAAAATCCCATGGATGGAGGAACGTGGGAGGTTACAGTCCATGGAGTTAGAAAGCCATCAACCAACCAGAAACATCTGCATTGGGTTATTATATGTTAAGTTACTGAAATGTTGGTGTATATTTGTTTTAATAACTCTAAAACAAACTGTATCTGAGTATAATATGGGCCAAACTTGTAGATAACTGATTCTCTCTCTAAATATACAAATAGATAGAAAGTGTATACCATTTATATTTATTAATATGAAATATCTATCAAGAAGTATCATAGAAACATAGACTACAACATTTATTTGATACAAATCTGAGATCCATCTTCCAATTTATTGTTTACAAACTTTACTAATTTAAACTTTAGTGATTCTATTCAGAGGTAACGAATGGTGTTAAGCATTAAATTAACTAATCAATTAATTCAATTCAGAAAGCAAATTAAGATTGCCTGGTAAATAAAATCCTACTCTTTCCATTAGATGCTTATATCTTAATGATCCACCAATTATTATTTTCCTTGTTACAATAAGATATCTTCAACTCATTATTTCTACTCACATAATTGTTTGATAGTATGCTTATGTACTAAAAGAAGAGAAGATGTGATGTTCTTTTTTCTTAAATGCTGTAGTAAAAAGTAATGTATTAAAAAGTAATGCAAGTTTTTGCTCTTGAGTCAGGGCACCCATGTATAACTCTTCTCCATACAAGCGTGTGGTTGAGAGGTGCATGCAGGCTAAAGTTCTCTCCTGCTCCACTTAGAAAAGGACCCAGGCAGAGACTGCATCCTTGCAGGAGAAGGGAATATCTTTTTCTAATTTGTACAAAAGCAATATGTGGGCTTGCAATGACCTTTGACAGAGACACTTTCTTTCCCTCTTAATCTTGGAACTCATTTTGCACAAATACATTGAAAGCCACAGTTTCATTCTTAATGGCTTCAATAAGTTTGATTAATGGATATATTGAACTACTTTCAAATATTTGCTCTTATAGATAATATGCATTGAATAGCCTTGTACATATGTGTGAGGACTGCTCTAGAATAAATTCGTTAAACTGGAATTGCTGCATCATAGAGTCAGTGCACTTGTACATCAAGTTACATTCTGTGAAGGCTGGGCTAATTTACATCCTTCCAGCAATACATAGAAGCATCTGTGTAGTCTCACTTTCAGCAACTATTGTGCTACCTGGCTTTTGATCTTTGCTAATTTTAAGAGTGGACAGGCTCCTGTAGAGC
>NW_011494897.1:4780682-4801991 GCF_000754665.1 Bison bison bison
CAGTTTTATTTTGAATTACATTTACTATGAGGTTAGGGTCTCTTCATATGTTTGAAAACTAGTTTATCTCTTTTTCAGTGACTTTTTCTATTTGTGTGATAAGCTTTTGTTCATTCTTTCATTTTCAACCTTTCTTTGTCAGTGAGTTTTATGTGTATGGTATTCTATATATCATATGCCTGGATTTTACATTTTGATACAATTTGAAAGTCTTTATCTTTTTATAGCTGTTGATATAAAATATAACTTTCAGTTCTATGTTACCTTTCTATTCTTATTTTTGTTTTTTCCAATCTTTCATTGTACTATTTATTAATAATTTTATTTACTGTTGTTAAAGTTTCCTTCTGTATATGTGTATTTTATTTTTAATCCAGTGATAAAATTTATAATTAAAACTTATAAAAGATAATAAACACTGTTTCTTCAGACAGTATCTACTGTCTTCCTACTTCAACCAATGGTAAAACTAGTACATTTGTATTTCTTCCCACTGTTCATCCCTCCCCCCCTTAATTTTAGCTAATCATATCATTGTTACTAGGTTTTCTAGAACCTTCCTGGGTTTCTGTAAATATGTTTAAATATATACTACTTAATTGGTCAGACTTAGATCGTTTGACATCCACCTTCCCCCTTCCTCTATATGAAAGGTGAAAATATCAGTTTATATATATTGCCTTCTTCCTTCTCGTTGCTGTCTCAACTCACTATTATTCATTGTACTATATTGTTTTTGTTGGAGTGATTTGAAAGAGAAGAGAGAAAAGATATCTTTATTCTCCTGTTTTATATATAGGGTCTCAATTCATCTTTGTCTACTCCATAGTACGAGACACGTTGGTCTGCATGTAATAGTGACTCAGTACATCTAAAAGATTGAGCTTGACTTGTTCATGGTTGAATTGGCCTGGAAGAATGATTTAATCCATTTGAACATATACACTCAATTACAGGCAACAATTAGAGTCCTTCCCCTACAAGGCAGGGAATTTACCCTGAGCTTATCATGTGGCCAAAGGCAGACCAGTGTTCATACTCCCCACAGGCAGATAGATCCCAAATGTGACCCTCAACAGGGGCTGATCCCTGCAGTCCCACTTCCTTCTCCAAAGTCATCAGCCACATAATGGTAGGAGAAATCAGGCAGTGTGTAAGAGAAACCAAAAATTTCTTTTGCTAGAGAATCTCACCAGGAGAAGCAAATGTGCCACATACACACACCTGGCTCCTTTCCCTATCTTAGTATCTCACCTGCTTCCTATGGTTTTTGTTACACTTCCTAGCTAAACCAGGAAATAGCTAATAACTAATCACAATAAATAATTCTAGAAGGAAGGCAACATCCCTGTGTCTCCTGAATTGGCAGGGGGGGGTCTACACCACTGAGCCACCAGGGAAGCCATATGGGGATGTAATATCCCATAATGACTCCTCTTCTGGTCTTTGAGATTGCAATGGGCAGAATAATGACCCCCAAAGATTTCCACACTATGTCTTAATCCCTCAAACCTTGGACTATGTTATAGGAAAAGGGTCTTTGCAGATGTGATTGAGGTTACAGACCTTAAAATAAGAGATTATCCTGGATTATCTGGTGGGCTCAATCTAATCACTTGAGCTTTTAAAAGAAGGCAGAATGGTCAGTGAGAGGGATGTGGCAGAAGAAGAGGACACAGAAGAGAAGCAATTGTGTGGGAAAGGTTCAGTGCATTATTGCTGGCCCTGAAACGCAGGGAGCAACCTGTAGGAACTGCAGACAGGAGACCAGATGCTAAGGGCAGCCACTGGCATATAGCCAGTATGGAGATAAGGCATCCGTTCTACAACCACATGGAGCTGAATTTTGCCGACAACCAGAAGGAGACCTATAGCCTTCAAAAAGAAACATAGCCCTACCCACATCTTCATTTCTGTCCCATGACACCCTAAGCAAATCAGCCTGCTGTCCTCGGACTTCTGCCCTACTGAACTGTGAGGTAATAAATGTATGTTGTTTGTACAAGTTTGGTATGGGTACAAGTTTGTAGCCATTTGTTACTGCAACAATAGAAAACTATTACAGGGATAATTCAGGCATGGCTGTTCTCGAGATCCATGTAACCCAGCCTGTGATATGCAGACGCCTGTTGACAGGGAACTGCATAAAAAAACATGCAAGCATGACTATACTTGAAGATCAGGAGCTTTAAAGTTTCTCTGTACTCTTAGGAAACAACATAAATAAAAGCAATTGATAATTTCATCCACTCATTCAATTTCTTCAAACATCTTTTTTTTTAATTGTAGAAAAAGTCACATAAGATAAAACATACTTTTTAACTATGTTTAACCATACAGTTCAGCAGCATTCACATTGTTGCACAATTCTCACCATCATCCATCTCCAAATTTCTCACCTTCCTAATCTGGAACTCTGTCCCCATTAAACACTAAGTCTCCAACCCCCCGGAGGGTTCCCTGGAAGCCCAGGAACCCCTTGGGCTTCCCTGGTGGCTCAGACGGTAAAGCGTCTGCCTGCAATGAGGGAGACCCGGGTTCGATTCCTGGGTTGGGAAGATCCCCTGGAGAAGGAAACGGCAATCCACTCCAGCACTCTTGCCTGGAAAATCCCATGGACGGAGGAGCCTGATAGGCTACAGTCCATGGGGTCACAAAGAGTCGGACACGACTGAGCGACTTCACTTCATTCACTCCAAACCCCACCCAAACCCACCCCCCATAGCCTGGGCATCTACCAAGATACTTTCTGACTCTGAACTGGACTATTCTAGGTGCCTCGTATAAGTGGAATCAAACAGTATTTTTCTGCAGTCAGTTACAGGCTTTTTTATATGCAAATTTTAATTTCATGATATATAACTTTTGATAAGTCCCTCCTTCCCAAGCATCTCAACTAGTCCTGAAAGTAAGCTCTGTGCATGAGAAGAAAGCAAGGACCAGGAGCTGACCACATCATTTATCCTCAATTGATATCCTGCATTCCCCCAACAGTACTGCTAGCTGTGAAACTGTACCTTTCTATCCGCAGGGTGAGTTGACTTGGTCTTGGAAAATAAACCAAATCAGTAGATACTTTGTTCAGATGGCTAAATAATAGTGGCAATCTAAAAATAAGTCAAGAGGAAAAACCTTGCCTACCGGCCTAATCTCTCATGCTAGTATTATTATTAATTATATTGCTGCATATAAAATTACCCAAATGCTCTGCTTTGAAGCTACTTATTTCATTTCCATCTCTACAATATTCCTGAATGAAGATTACAGATGAGTATGAAAGCACAGAGAGGTTAAGAGCATTAACCAAAACACAGCAAGTTCCCAGCAAAACTGCAACAGCACATAGGTTTTCTTAATTCTGCCTGGTGTTCTTTCCATTTTGACAGTATTTTTTTCCAAAATAAGTAAAACGCTTGGTGTTCTTTAAAGGTGCAGTCAGATGGATGCCCCTAAAACCCATCCATTGCCTTTCGTTATCATCCAATATTTTACCAGCCCATACTATAACAATTTCTCTATTTCTCACAGTATAACAACAAAAAAAAATTGTCTCAAAATTTTGAGACAAACATTTTTGTCAATTAATAGATGTTTTCCCCTAAATTGATAATTATTATTAATATTATTGCTTCCTTAAAGGTCTTCTCTGGTGACTCAGTGGTAAAGAATTTGCCTGCCAATACAGGAGTCTCAGGTTCCATCCCTGGGTCAGGAAGGTCCCCTGGAGATGGAAATGGCAACCTGCTCCAGGATTCTTGCCTGGAGAATCCCATAGACAGAGCAGCCTGATGGACTACAGTCCATGGGGTCACAGAGTTGGACACGACTGATCGACTGAATGAAAACAAACTGCTTCCATGAACAATGATGATTTGTCAAGAATATTCATTGGAAGGACTGATGCTGAAGCTGAAATGTAAATACTTTGGCTACCTGATGCGAAGAACTGACTCATTGGAAAAGACCCTGATGCTAGGAAAAACTGAAGGCGGGAGGAAAAGGGGACAACAGAGGATGAGATGGTTGGCTGCCATCACTGACTCAATGGACATGAGTCTGAGTAAACTCCAGGAGTTGGTGATGGATAGGGAGGCCTGGCATGCTGCAGTCCATGGGGTCACAAAGAGTTGGACACAAATGAGCGACTGAATTGAACTGATGTGGGGAACTGATTGAACTGATTAGGCCTCATTGTTAGTTTCCTTCCTGCATATTATGTAGCACTCAACAACTCAATAGCTTTCAGTTTCTTTTTTGCTGATGGGATGCTATCTTTGTCCAGGACTCCCATGCAGAAAAGAATTGATTCCTTTAAATAAGAAGACAGAAGTGTAAAGAAGAATTCCACGTACACGAAACAGAAGATGTTTATAGTGATTTTTGTACCACGTAAAATCTGTTCTCAGAAGATATCTCTGAAAGGATAAACATGAAGATGTTTCCTGTATACCTTCTGGAAAATTTGAATTTTGTCCTATATGCAAACTATCACCCCCTCTGCAAGTAAATGAAACTTGAAAGTTTAAGAAGAAAAAATGAATCAAGATAAAAGAAGTTATGCAAACAAACAGAAAGATAGTAAACGATTTATCTTTTACTCTATAAAAAGAGGAGTATAACTCTAGCAGATATAGTGGTCTGCCCAGATTCCCAGGATCCCTTTCTACTTTGTCTGTGCCCCCTCACCATGCCCACGTTCTTCACACTTGCTCTTCTATGGACCGGTATCTGCAGCTCTGCCTTCCCGGTCCTTGGGCTGCTGGAGCCACTTTGTCACAGAGAATTGCAAGAGAATTGCACAGAGAATTGCAAGCATTCAGGGGTTTTACATTCCAGCTGGACTTTGTCCAGAGACAAACGGGTGAACAAGTACCATAGTCTAGCTCCTATCAGATTGGAATAGTGGTGAGCTGTCACTCAGAGTCCAGAGTTCCCCTCAAAGATCTACCTTCTGAGAGCCTTCTGCCGGAGACCACACCAGTGCTGGGCTTTTCCCCTTTTCCTATTCTATTTCCTACTCTATTACTGGTTTTCCTGGGATCATTTTTTTGGAAATTGTTTGCAAACCCACCCTCATCTCAGGAACTGCTTTTTTAGAACCTCCTAAGGTAGCTGGTACCCCCACTGGCCTTAGGAAGCTGACTCTAGGAGCCAGATTTGGAGCTAGCTATTCAATGGCTATCTGAAAACAAAGGCCCCTTTATTGGTGCTGGGTGGGCTGCTGACTCTTCCTGGCATTAGCCCACATTTACTAAGACTTTCACCAGTGTTAAGATGGCATAGGGATGGAAAGGATGCTCTGACACACAGAACACTGTGTGCATTTGAAAGATATGGGGCAAGTTGTAATTACAAAAGCTATGAACTGGTGAGTTGTTTCTGAGTGCTATCAATGCATCAAATCGAGGAAAATACAAGCTTACTGCTGCTAAGTCACTTCAGTTGTGTCTGACTCTGTGTGACCCCATAGACGGCAGCCCACCAGGCTCCTCCGACCCTGGGATTCTCCAGGCAGAACACTGGAGTGGGTTGCCATTTCCTTCTCCAATGCATGCATGCATGCATGCTAAGTCGCTTCAGTAGTGTCTGACTCTGTACAACCCTATGGACAGCAGCCCACAAGGCTCCTCCATCCACAGGATTCTCTAGGCAAGAATACTGGAGTGGATTGCCATTTCCTTCTCCAGAAAAATACAAGCCTAGGTCAGTCAGTTATCAACTTAAGGCACAGTAGGAAAGCCAGCAGGCCTTGAAGAGAGTTGAAGGAGACCCTCATAATACTGAGGCAGTGAAAGGGTGTACTGAAGACCAGACTTGGCTGTAAGAGTAACAGAACCTCAGAGAAGATGACTTAACCACAGCAAATCCCCTGCACCAAAATCAGGGCTCTACTAAGGAAGGAGGGGGACCCTGAGACTCAAGATAGGTAATCTGAGCAGGTGTGCTATGAAGCATTGATTTCCTCGAGTCAGCTGAACACGCTGAACCTGCCAGATTGACAAACTCTCTTTTTCCAAACAAAAGCAGTCCCCTATGAGCTTGGAGACTTTTCAGAAGCCTCTACTAAGACAGACACATTGAAAGGCGGTATTTGCTCTCCTTATGATCGCCCCCTCCCACCTTTCTTTTTGACTTCTAGATGGAAAACTAGGGTCAAGCTTCAGCATGACTTAACTGGGGAAATTTTGACCTTATTAAAGGAGAAAGAAATTATTTGCCAAAAGATCCATAGGACTTGGGGAATGTGTACTTCCTGGTCCTGGGAGAGCAGGCCTGGAATTCAGTATTGAGGATGCCAAACCAGAGTGGTTGATAAGGGACATTTTATTAATGTAAGGGCCACTGTCCTATGACTCAGTATTTAACACTCTGGCAAGAGCCCCTGGAGCTGGTCCTAATAAGCCACTGGAATGGCTCCTGGCAACTTGTAACAAATAATGACCTGGCAGAGTATTGAGAGAAGAATCAAAAGATTTAGGGTTATAAGTATGCCTCTGTTCCTTACGAAGGCCCAGTGAAAGGTTCTTTACTAGGGCAATGAAGATAGTGTCACTGTTACATTCAAGAGTGGTTGAGAGGGGACTTACCTGATGGTCCAGTGGCTAAGACTCCATGATTGCAATGCCCGGGGCCTGGGTTCGATCCCTGGTCAAGGAACTAGATGTTAGCATGCTGTAACTAAAACCCTGCATGGGGCAATGAAGATCCTGCTTGATACAGCTAAGACATGGTGCAGCTAAATAAATAAATAATAATAAGATCTTTATAAATAAATAACTTAAAAAAAAAAGAAAACTGGTCTAGAGGAATCTAGAATGGGTGGCAGAAGAGGGAGATGAGAAAACGTAATCCCTGTAGGGCCAGCTGCAGCAGGAGAGACTGTAGGGTGTTCAATGACTCTCACATTTAATATACAATTTTTATAATACAATTTGCCCCAGAAATTTTGAGCAACCTTCAAGAAGTTTTCAAAGAATGGAATGAAACTGACATGAAATGTCAGAGGGCCTGACCAAGAGCAAAGGGTGAACTGTAGCAGAAAATATTGGTGTTTTTTCCAGGTCCTCTCAGATTTCTTGTAATAGTTTCTGTATATAACCTACACTGCCTCTACCACTGACTTCTGTGTTTTAAAGTCTGGAACTTGAGATTCTGCTTTGGAGGACTGCCCTCAGACTATCGGAGCTGCTTTACTGTATACCAGGAATCAAAACATGCATGCCTGGGGTTTGCCTCTTCCCTGGACTGGCCCTTGACAAATGACCATCAGACATCAGAATGTGAAAGCTCAGCTCCCTTGCCTCTGTTCAGGACAATTCTGAGGTTTATTTATTCTCTAGATTTCTCCTGAGGGACAAGGCTGAAGCTTAAGCTCTGCAGTGTGAAAGCAGAGACATCACTTTGCAGACAAAAATTAGTATAGTCAAAGCTATGGTTTTTCCAGTAGTCATGTACAGATGTGACAATCAGACCATCAAGAAGGCTGAGCACCAAAGAATTGATGCTTTTGAACTGTGGTGTTGAAGAAGACTCTTGAGAATCCCTTGGACTGCAAGAAGATCAAACCAGTCAATTCTAAAGGAAATCAACCCTAAATATTCACTGGAAGAACTGATGTTGAAGCTGAGGCTCCAATACTTTGTCCACTGGATGTCAAGAGCTGACTCACTGGAAAAGACCCTGATGGTGGGAAAGATTGAAGGCAGGAGGAGAAGGGGACAACAATGGATGAGATGGTTGGATGGCATCACTGACTCAATGGACATGAGTTTGAACAAACTCCAGGAGATAGTGAAGGACAGGGAAGCCTGGAGTGCCTATAATCCATGGAGTTGCAAAGAGTCAGGCATAACTGAGCGACTGAACAACAATAAAACTCTACTTGGCTTCCTTCCTTTCCCTGTCCTGATTCTCCAGTCCTTACTGGTCTCCCCAGGAAACACTTCCTGCATAAATCACTTACACAGGATTTTCATATCAAGGTTTGCTTCTGGAGACCCCAATCTAGGACCTCAAACTTCAGTCTCATATATTCTATTTTTTTTAGTCTCACATATTCTTTAAAAATTGTTTTTAATAATTTATTTGTTAATTGAAATGCAGCTGATTTACAATGTTGTGTTAATTTCTGCTATACAGCAAGGTGACTCAGTTATACATATATCTACATTCTTTGTTTTTGTATTCTTTTCCATTATGGTTTATCATACAATATTGAATATACTTCTCTGTGCTCTACAGTAGGACCTTGCTGTTTATCCATTCTCTATATAAAAGCTTGCTTCTGCAAATCGCAAACTCCCACTCCATCCCTCTGCCAACTCACTCTGCTTGGCAACTACCAGTCTATTCTCTATGCCCATGATTCTGTTTCTGTTTCATAGACTGGTTCAGATGTGTCAGATTTTAGATTCCACATAGTCTCATATATTCTTGATGAAAGTAAATTTCAGGTCGTCTTTTTGAACAGTACTCTTTCACTTTGGCAATACTGCCAAAGACAGTCAACAGGCTTTAAAAGATGTGTACAACTGTTCAACTATCCCCCCCCATAAAAATATTTATGCAGTTAAGTTTGATGCAGTATGGTTTATAACAGCAAGGGAATCGAATGAAAACAATATAAATATATTTGTTGTTGTTGTTGTTCAGTCAGTCATGTCCAACTCTTTGAGACCCCATGAACTGCAGAATACCAGGCTTCCCTGTCCTTCACTATCTCCCAGAGTTTGCTCCAACTCATGTCCATTGAGTTGGTGATGCTATCCAGTCATCTCATGCTGTGTTGTCCCCTTCTCCTGCCTTCAATCTTTCCCAGCATCAAGGTCTTTTTCAATGAGTCAGCTCTTCACATCAGGTGGCCAAAGTATTGGAGCTTCAGCTTCAGCATCAGTCCCTCCAATGAATATTCAGGGTTGATTTCCTTTAGGATTGACTAGTTTGATCTCCTTGCTGTCCAAGAGACTCTCAAGTCTTCTCCAGCACCACAATTCAAAAGCATCAATTCTCTGGTGCTCATAGGAATCAGCAACTTAGTAGGCCATGATACATTCATATTATGAAATATCAATGATTGAAAGTTGAATTCTTTAAGAAACAAGAAACAGATGAAATGCAAAATTTTTTCCCATTTGTTCAGGGTGGTCTTCACCATCCAACTTGCCTACCTTGTATCTTCAGTTATGTGTAAATTAGTTCATTTGTAAATCTTATGGCATATAAGGAGGACTTTTAAATCATCTGGTTGTTAAGTGGGAACAAAACTGTACTTGCATTGCCAAAATCTTCACTTATATCCCAGTAATTCTATTTGCTGACTATGTCAATCCTTAAGCAAATCACTTTACTTTCATGGCTGTGAGAAAAATTAGTGTTTCTTCCATTATATGGGTAATAAACAACTGAAGTTTATTATTTGTCCACAAAAGGGTGGGCTGTCTTCATTGCAACAGGAGTTGGTAACCAAGATGTGTAGAAAATATTATCCTTGACTAATCAAATACTTTAAAAACATTATTTATTCAGGATGGCTTCCCTGGTGGCTGCGTGGTAACAAATATGTCTGGCAATGAACGAGATGCAGGTTCAAGCCCTGGGATGGGAAGACCGCCTACAGAACGAAATGGCAACCCATTCCAGTATCCTGGCCTGGGAAATCCCATGGACGAGGAGCCTGGTAGGCTACAGCCCATGGGATCTCAAAGAATCAGACACATCTTAGTGACTAAACAACAAAGCAACAACAATTTTATTCAGGAACATCCAAGGCCATTTGAAGGTGTGGGTGTAGGAGAGTGACTTTTTTCCCTTAATGGGCATTCTTTCCTCCTTGATGGTAATAGAACCTCTGATTCGGACAAAAGAAAAAAATAAAGACTACATTTCTCAGCTTCCTTTGTAGTTAAGGGTAGCTATGTGATTAAGGTCTTTCAATAGGATGCAGGCAAACAGAATGTGTAATTTCTGGGTGATGCCTTTTGGGAAGGGATCTTTTCTTATCTTGTGGTTGCAATGTGGACATTGTGGTAAGCTATCTTGAACTACAGAGAAGAAGATAATTTCCTATAAATGTTTTCGTTTGTAAGTATCCAAAAATACTAGCTGTTAACCCAAAGATTCTGGCACCTGGCACGTACTCAATAAATATTAGTTTATTTTTGTCTTTGTTTCTTCTTGGGCTGCCTTTACAGACTGTAACCAGCTGGCAGCTTAAACAACAGAAATGTATTTTCTCACAGTTCGAGGAGCCAGAAGTCTCAGCCAGTTTGGTTCCTGGTGAGAGCTCTCTTCCCAGCTTACAGACAGCCGCCTTCTCCCGATGTCCTCACACGGCCTTTCCTCTGGGCACAGAGAAACAGCACCACATCTCTTCCTCTTTTTATAAGTACCCAGTTTTATCAAATTAGGATCCCACCTTATAACCTCACTTAACCTTAACTACCTCCTTACAGACCCTAACTCCAAATACACACACACGCACACGCTTCCTGGACACCACAGGTCCATCTGGTCCCATCCTCCATCTTTTCCCTTCCCTTCTAGCTACTTGTCTGATACCACAAGCTGGCACTAGTCATAAACAATCCACCTGCCAATGCAAGAGACTGGGGTTTGATTCCTGGGTCAGGAAGATCCCCTTGAGAAGGAAATGGCAATCCACCCCAGTATTCTTGCCAAGAGAATCCCCATGAACAGAGGAGCCTGGTGGGCTACAGTCCATGGGGGCACAAAGCGTCAGACACAACTGAGCATCTGAGCACCACCACTACAAGTTGGCACCTCCTTGCCCTTCAATTTCAGCTCAGTTGTTGCAGGGGAATCTCTGACCTCCCATCAGTCAAATCCCCCTACTATCTGCTCTAATACCCTCATGCACCTCTTCTTTTTCAAGCTGAAACACAATTGTAATTTCACATATTTGGGTGTGAAAGTTTGATGAATATCTGTAACTCTACTAGACTGTGAGCTTGATTAAGGAAAAAGAGTGAAAGTGAAAGTGAAGTCACTCAGTCGTGTCCAATTCTTTGTGACCCCATGGACTGTAGCCTACAAGCTCCTCCATCAATGGGATTTTCCAGGCAAGAATACTGGAGTGGGTTGTCATTTCCTTCTCCAGGAGATCTTCCCAACCCAAGGATTGAACCCAGGTCTCCCGTATTGTAGGCAGATGCTTTACCATCTGAGCCACCAGGAAAAAGTGTATCTTCTTATTATTACTACTATTTTATTATTTTCACTATATACAGAATGTTTGTGTCTCCCAAAATTTGAATGTCAAAGCCCTAATATCGAATGTGTGGCATTTGGAAGCAGTAAGAATGAGATCTAGATGAGGTCATGAGGGTGGAGCCTCCAGGATAAAATTAGTGCCCTTCTAAGAAAAGGAAGAGACCAGAACCCTCTCTCTGTCTATCAGGTGGGGATGCAGCAAGAATGTGGCTGTCTACAAGCCAGAAAGCAAGCCCTCACCAAGAACCACATCTGTCCACACCTTAATCTTGGACTTCTCAACCTCCAGAACTGTGAGAAAGAAATGTCTGTTGTTTAAGCCACTTGGCCTGTGGTATTTCATTGTAACAGCAAGAGTTATAGCCACTTGACTAAAATAATTAGCAGTATTTCCTAGCCCCTAGTATATAATTCGGAGAAGGCAATGGCACCCCACTCCAGTACTCTTGCCTGGAAAATCCCATGGATGGAGGCGCCTGGAAGGCTGCAGTCCATGGGGTCGCTGAGAGTCAGACATGACTGAGCGACTTCACTTTCACTTTTCACTTTCATGCATTGGAGAAGGAAATGGCAACCCACTCCACTGTTCTTGCTTGGAGAATCCCAGGGACGGGGGAGCCTGGTGGGCCGGGGTCTATGGGGTCGCATAGAGTTGGACACGACTGAAGTGACTTAGCAGTATATAATTGGAGAAAAACATGACATTAGGGGTAAGGAACTGTGAATATTTAGATAGTCTCCATAAACTGAAGGCTCTGGTATGTCACATGAAAGCTATTATTTCAAATAATTAGGCTTTTCAGTGTCTTGGCCTTCTCTGGCACTTTTTGAGGTGGGCACCCAGCATGACCCTAGCTTTCTCTTATTATATTCCTGTAGCTCTTTGATTTGCCATGTGCCTGACTTGCTCTGAGCATGTCTCTCCATGCTGAATGTTGCCTGAAACAGCTTATTTCTCATGATGATCAGATGAACTTTGGTTACTGCAGATGGACTGAGTCTTACAGCTTTCCTCCACACAAGCTGGTCTGGATGCTCCTTCCATTTCTGGTTGAGAAGTCATTGTTGATCTACTTAAGGCTGAACCTGGGCATTCTTTTGTATCTTGAATCTCTTTTCTAGAGCTTGCTTAGCTGAACTAAGCAATGATTATGTATTTCTGGGTTTCTTACGAGTAGGTTGCCAGCCAGGCCAGGCTGCCTGCTGGGGGTTTGGAGAAAAATGTTAACTGGGACTGAGTCTGAGCTTGCCAAGTTCACTAAATGTACCCTGACATTTAGCGGAGACGTTTGGTGCCCTTATACGTCTCCAAGTGCCCCTGCTTCAGGCAGTATGATGATGAACTTCCTCCTTGCAGTGTACAGATCACTGAACCAAAGTACAAGCTCACAGCCTACATCTGGCCAGGGGACAGATTTCCTCTAGACATATTTTCTAGAACCTGGGTGGTTGGTCTCATGGGACCTGAGACCTTCTTGAAGGTCAGATGTCAGAACTATCTGCCACAATATCTTTGCATGTTATCAATCCTCCTTTCAGAAAAATGCAGGGGCATTTTGGAGTTTGCCATTAGGTGCCATGCAGCTCTGGCCTCCACTGTGGCTCAGTGCATATATAACCTCTGGTGAGAACAATTTAAATGCACCATTAATCCCTGGATGGTCACGAGTAGCTGTACCCTCTGGGGTTTCAGTGGCAAAGCAACTGGCATCCACTTTCTCATGATTTAGCAATGAAGCCAAACAAGCTCTGGCTCTGCATCTTCTACGCAGATTTATTCTTGATTCAATTTGTTAATTTTTTTTTCCCACAAGAACTTTCTTTGGCTTCACCTACTTGAGTGACAGTGCTTGGGCACACAGATAATATTGTTGCCTCCTCTAGACAGTGGGCATGTGAAGCAAAGGCCAGGGTCTTACGTTCCTCTATATCGCCTTAGTATAGCACTTGGGAAATTGTAGATGATCAGTTCCTATGTAGATATGAACAAAATCCTTTCATGTCTTCTAAAATTAAGGCTATTCCCTACTCTATTATATGGATTCCTTTAAGTAATCCAATCTTCTTCATTTCACAAAGGAGGAGACTGCTACCCAGACAAAATGACTGAAAATGTGAAATGACTTGTTTGAGATTACACAGCTAGCTGGTGATAGAGCTATACAGATTTCAGAAATTCAAAAGTTAATACAGTAAATCCTCTGCATATGAATGAGCTCCATTTTGAGAGCATGTTCATAAGTCCAACAAAGTTAGCATAGGTACCCAACTAACACAATTGGGTACATAGTACTATAGTGTAATAGGCTTAAAGTACTTTTCACGTATTTAATACATAAAAGACAAACACAAAACATGAAAGATAATATTTTTAATCTTACAGTATAGCAGGAGCCTGGCAGGCTACAGTCCATGGGGGTCCCAAAGAGTTGGACACAACTGAGCAACTGAGCACCCATGCATGCAACAGGACTTTGAAAGATGCAGTAGTGCAGTACAACAGCTGGCATACAAGGGCTGGCACTGAGTGAAGAGGCAAGAAGAGTTACTGCCTGGAGGAGGGAGAGGAGGTGGGAGATGGTAGAGCTCAATGATCGTCTGCAATGGGAGACAGAGGGCAAGCGGCGGCTGCACTCACACCTGATGCTGATGGAACACACATTGACATTTTTGAAAGCTCACAGCTTGAAGGTTCATACGTAGGGCACTTACTGTATGAGTAAAGTACCTAGAGGAGATCCTGACACGAGGAACATGTGGGCTTGATGGTCCACATTCAAAATAGGGACCAAAATAAGGTCCACATCCACATTCCTAAAACCTGTAAATGTTACCTTTCGGACAAAGGGTCTTTGAAATGCAATTAAGTTCAGGATTTTAACTTAACTGAGATGAGATCATCCCAGACTACCTGGGTGGGGCCTAAATCTAACAAGTGTCTTCTAAGAGACAGATGAGAAGATACAGATGACAAGGGGGAGATTAGATGGATGCAGCCACAAGGATGCCAAGAAACACAGTAGCTTGAAGAGCCAAAGGACAGGCTCTTTCCATAAGCCTCCAGAGGAGGGTAGCCCTGCTGACACCTTGATTTCAGACTTCTGGATTTCAGAACCAGGGACAATATTTTCTGATGTTTTGAGCCACCAAGTTTATGGTACTTTGTTATGATAACCACAAGAAACAGATACAGTGGTGTTACAGAAATAAGTCCTATTTGAAAATTCTATTGCCCACTTCTTCCCTCTGTGCCAGGATGTTCACAGATCACTTGTTATTTTAAGTAAAAGGCAGTTACAGCTCCCGGACCCCTGCTCAGCACTATGGCTTCCCTGGGACCCAGGGTAATGTAGTGAAGCAAGAGACCAGTTTGGCTCATTGAATCTTAGGAAATTTTTATCGATCTCATGATGCCTACTGGCATCTTGGGAGCAGGCAATAAAATATCACAAGTCCAGTTTCCAAGAAGAAATTTTCATAATGATTTATATTATTTCTGCCCCTGTTCATGTCATATAATTTTCCCAACTCATCCCACCCCATAATAACAAGGCATACCCCCATGCTAGTTTACAGATGATTTATCAGAAGATCTAGAAAAAATAAACATGCAATTGTGATCTATGCTTCCAATTCAGAGAAGATTCGGAATTGAGATTCCATTCCTTGTTGCTGCTTATGGGCACTTGGAATCATGTGAAAAATGAACTAGTTCCCAAATACTGGAAAAGACACCAGGTAGGCGTGGGTACTCTCCATACACGGATACACAGATACTCATATCCTTCCCAGAGCCCAGCATCATCAATGGACAAGATGGGTACTCAAATGCAGAAATCATACGTGCCAAATAAGGGAGAAGAAAAGAGCACTATTTCTATGACAGAAGTTCTAAGACAAAAAAGAATACCAGCTACCACCAATGTGGAGTTGTCAAATCATAAAGAACACTATTATCCTGGGAGGACAGAGTGCAGAATAGTCCAAGGCAGGCTGATTGCAAAGTTTGTCTCCCTAATCTAGGCAGGGACATCTCAACAGTTCTGAAAGCATTCATTCCCTTCCTTACTAATACCAACAATGATGGCAAGTGAAAGGGAGGGCTTCAGAAGGAATAGACAGGGATGCTAATGTCTGAGAGGTAGGGAGGCCTGTCTGAATAATGACTCACAGCTGAATAATGACCTCAATACAGCTCTTGACCAAGGCCCACTTACAGAGCTCCATGGCTGCCGATACCACGACACCAAGATATTCCAGAAAATAATGGTTGTTTTATATTTTCTTGGTGTTGCTTTGTAAGTGCAATTCTCTATAAAAGGACCCTAAGAAAGGATGGTCAGGCTTTTCTAATATTTCAGGAATGAATGAATAAATCTCATATTGTTCCTTTTTTGATTGTGCAATGTTATTCCTCGTAGGGAGTATGTCCTAAGGTGAACTTAAGATACAAAGGCATAAGTCATGTGTCTGTGAGCAAGGCAAGTAATACATAGATGACTATTTCCATTTCCCTCAACATTTAAGGGATATCTTGAATAAGAGACCCAGTTTTGAGAGAACTCTTGAATCTTTTGGTGAAGTATTCCAAGCACTTAAATTCTTCCCTAAATAAAAAGCTACCTAATAAATTGGCACAATTCAGTTTCAGGCTTTCCCAAAAGACTCTTATTCCCTGGTGGGCTCAACAAACTGCTGATGTTCATTAAATTAGGCTTACTATTTGGCTCTGGCAGACAAATGTGTTTCCTGGAGCAATGTTGCTTGTACATTCAGAGTGTTATATTGCTTTGTTTTAAAAGACATGAGACTGTTTCTTGGTATGTTACCAAGAGAGCAACATTAATCCTCATGGCCTCAAGTAAGAATGCTTTTCAGTAAATATAGCAGTGGGATTACATCATTCAGAGATATAGATCTACACATAATCCTGCCATAAATCTACATTTTCACAAGTTTTTATACTTTAACCAACAAGTAATAAAATTCTCTAAGACTTGCTGGTTCATTCATTCATTTATTCAGATAAACTTTTTTTTAAACCCTCAACACACATCCCTTCTTCTGAATGTCTTTTTTTCTTCCTTTAGTTCTGAGTACAAGTCCCCTGAAAATTTAATAGTAATAATCTGATTGACTTCTCTTACATGAGTAACCTAAGTTTACCAAGATTTTACTTTCTAGTCGTAACTTGACTCTTACTTCTCTTAGAATTGCTCTTCTCATCATCAAACTTCTGAATATTGCTTGTTGAATATGTTTAAAACAGTTTTCTAAGCCAAAATGAGAATTTTACATTTTCCTCTCAGAATGCCTCACAGCTCAATAATTTCCAGAGTGGCCTTGATAAATATCGGTAGCAGCTGAATTTCTCTGCCTTTATTTTTTTTTAAGTAAGACTTTCAGTTTACTTACTTATTTTATGGCCACATGGCATGTGGGATCTTAGTTCCCCCTCCAGGGATTGAACCTGTGCCCCTTGTATTGGAAGTGCAGAGTCTTAACCCCTGGGCCATCAGAGAATTTGCTCTCTTCCTTTTCTTTAACAAAAGGAAACTGGTATAAATTTCCTACTGTGTGAGTTGATATTGTCCTAATGCCCTGCTCAGAGTTACTAGTGTGTCAAATATTTATGGGCCAAGAAAAACTAGCTTTAGAAATAATGGGCCTTTCTAGCTTCTTCTGTTCTAAAGTCACTAAGAACAATACTGTTCCTTCAGGAGCAGCTGCTGAGGACTGATTCGGAAAGGAGGAAAACAAATCCTGGCCTTACTCAAATCAGTGAATCAGCTCAAGGGAAAAAAGACTGCATACCGGGTGCCATCTATGAACTAAATTCTACTTAAACACTCAGGAGCAGGCAGGCAAAGCTCTGGGGATAGGATGGTTAGATTTTTTGTTACTAGTTTTAAAAACTAAGATAAATAATTTTAGGGTGTATGAAAATTTTGGATTCAAAAAATTAAAGTTAAAGTAAGAAAAATTTTTACCATCACTGAGAAGATAAGACAACAAAAAGAAGAGATGAAGCCAGGATATGTGTGTGTGTGCGTGTATGTGTGTGCACGTGTGTGCATGCATGGACCCTCTCAGTCATGTCCAACTCTTTGCGACCCCACCAGGCACCACCATGGAATTTTCCAGGCAAGAATACTGAAGTGGGTTGACATTTCCTACTCCATGAAACCAGAATAAAAGAGTACAATTGATGAGGGCAATTTAAATGGGTTTTTATCAAATAGTCACATTGAAAAAATACTCGAATAAATCAACCAGCTTCATTTTTATGAGAAGCTGACACTAAATGAGGACATTCGACTAGACATCAGTCAGTCCTTGACAAACAGAATCCATCTTGTTTTTTCCTTCCTAAAGTGGTACACAGACATAGTTCAGCACATGAGTTCAGTGTTCCTGAATTCACTTAAACCAATCAATATTTATTCATCTCATTGCAACAGAGGTCAAAACATAACAGAGAGCTGTTTAAGTATTAAACTTGTATCTTACCCTCACAGATGACTTTTTTGCCTGCACTTGTGTCATGCAGACAAAGTAATTGGAAAATGACTATTTGGGGTTTTTTAACGGGTTGTATGCCTGGACACCAACAAATTTAGCACTGGTAAGGTCATGGGAGGGATACTAAAACAATCCTCTCTCTACCCTTTACTCCCACATCCAACCCATGCTCATGAGCACCCTGGAAACCTACTTCTTCCAAAAATCTCTGGCTGCTCCAGTGCACTGTGCTCTGAACTCTCCTAGCACTTGTCAAACGGAAGACTCATCATGGATGTGACATACGTCACCTGCTCTACTGCACTGTGTCCAGGTGTCTGTGTGCACATGCCTTATCACCTCAGTGTAACTGCTGGCTGCCCAAAAGCTGTAATCAGGTCTTACAAGTCCTGGTCTTCTGACCTGCCATAGGGACAGACACACACAAGATCATTAATTAATTAATTATCATCAATTCTTAAATATCCAATTATTTAATTATGTGTTGTGTTAGTCATTCAGTCTTGTCTGACTCTTTGTGATACTATGGACTGTGGCCCACCAGGCTCCTCTGTCCATGGAATTCTCCAGGCAAGAACACCGGAGTGGGTTGCCATTTCCTTCTCCAGGGAATCTTCCTAACCCAGAGGTTGAATCCAGGTCTCCTGCATTGCAGGCAGATTCTTTACCATCTTAGCTATCTGGGGTTGCTAAGTCACTTCAGTTGTGTCTGACTCTGTGCAACCCCATAGATGGCAGCCCACCAGGCTTCCCCATCCCTGGGATTCTCCAGGCAAGAACACTGGAGTGGGTTGCCATTTCCTTCTCCAATGCATGAAAGTGAAAAGTGATAGTGAAGTTGCTTGGTCATGTCCGACTCTTAGCGATCCCATGGACTGCAGCCTACAAGGCTCCTCCGTCCATGAGATTTTCCAGGCAAAAGTACTGGAGTGGGGTGCCATTGCCTTCTCCTCTTAGCATCAGGGAAGCCCAAATAAGGATGTATCAGAATTTGGATTCAAACCCACACCCCCATTATTCAGAGACCAGAAGCCCCAGTGGGGGAAAGCAGAAGCTTGAGTTTGGTGCCTTAGACCACTTTGCCATCCTGACACATCTATAGACAATTAATTAACAGTTAATGATAATTGTTCATTTACTCTATAAATATTCATAAATGATCTATGATGTTCTTGACACTATTATTAATACAATTGCTGGAGTTTCATAACTGATATATCTCTGCTTCCATGGGGCCTGTATTCTAGTGAGGAAGACAAAAATGAAGCAAATAGATAAAACAATGCCAGATCGTAATAAGGTTTATGAAGAGAAATAAAGTTGGGTAAGTGAAGGGAGAGAAGTGCACTCTTTTAGTTAGGACAATCTGACAACCTCTCTGAGAAGGTGACATTTGAACTGCAATCTAATTGGAAAAGCCAAATGAATATCTGGGCAAAGAGAATCTACCAGGCACTAGGCAAAATGAGCTTGGCTTATTTAAAGGACAGAAAGAAAATCCCAGTGGCTAGAGCAGAAAAGTGTAAAGGAAAATGATGGGTTCATATATATGGAATTATATATATATATACATAATATACATAAATAAAATCTTAGAAAAGTACAATTTTCCAAAACTGAACCAGGAAGAAATAGAAAATCTTAACAGACCCATCGCAAGCATGGAAATTGAAACTGTAATCAGAAATATTCCAGCAAACAAAAGCCGAGGTCCAGACGGCTTCACAGCTAAATTCTACCAAAAATTTAGAGAAGAGCTAATATCTATCCTAATCAAACACTTCCAGAAAATTGCAGAGGAAGGTAAACTTCCAAACTCATTCTATGAGGCCACCATCACCCTAATACCAAAACCTGACAAAGACCCCACAGAAAAAGAAAACTACAGGCCAATATCACTGATGAACATAGATGAAAAAATCCTTAACAAAATTCTAGCAATCAGAATCCAACAACACATTAAAAAGATCATACACCATGACCAAGTGGGCTTTATCCCAGGGATGCAAGGATTCTTCAATATCCGCAAATCAATCAATGTAATACACCACATTAACAAATTTAAAAATAAAAGCCATATGATTATATCAATAGATGCAGAGAAAGCCTTTGACAAAATTCAACATCCATGTGTGATAAAAACTCTCCAGAAAGCAGGAATAGAAGGAACATACCTCAACATAATAAAAGCTATATATGACAAACCCACAGCAAACATTATCCTCAATGGTGAAAAATTGAAAGCATTTCCCCTAAAGTCAGGAACAAGACAAGGGTGCCCACTCTCACCATTACTATTCAACATAGTTTTGGAAGTTTTGGCCACAGCAATCAGAGCAGAAAAAGAAATAAAAGGAATCCAAATTGGAAAAGAAGAAGTAAAACTCTCACTGTTTGCAGATGACATGATCCTCTACATAGAAAACCCTAAAGACTCCACCAGAAAATTATTAGAGCTAATCAATGAATATAGTAAAGTGGCAGGATATAAAATCAACACACAGAAATCCCTTGCATTCCTATACACTAATAATAAGAAACTAGAAAGAGAAATTAAGGAAACAATTCCATTCACCATTGCAATGAAAAGAATAAAATACTCAGGAATATATCTACCTAAAGAAACTAAAGACCTATACATAGAAAACTATAAAACACTGGTGAAAGAAATCAAAGAGAACACTAATAGATGGAGAAATATACCATGTTCATGGATTGGAAGAATCAATATAGTGAAAATGAGTATACTACCCAAAGCAATCTATAGATTCAATGCAATCCCTATCAAGTTACCAACGGTATTTTTCACAGAGATAGAACAAATAATTTCACAATTTGTATGGAAATACAAAAAACCTCGAATAGCCAAAGCAATCTTGAGAAAGAAGAATGGAACTGGAGGAATCAACCTGCCTGACTTCAGGCTCTACTACAAAGCCACAGTCATCAAGGTGGTATGGTACTGGCACAAAGACAGAAATATAGATCAATGGAACAAAATAGAAAGCCCAGAGATAAATCCATGCACCTATGGACACCATATCTTTGACAAAGGAAGCAAGAATATACAATGGAGAAAAGACAATCTCTTTAACAAGTGGTACTGGGAAAACTGGTCAACCACTTGTAAAAGAATGAAACTAGAACACTTTGTAACACCATACACAAAAATAAACTCAAAATGGATTAAAGATCTAAACGTAAGACCAGAAACTATAAAACTCTTAGAGGAGAACATAGGCAAAACACTCTCCTACATACATCACAGCAGGATCCTCCATGACCCGCCTCCCATAATATTGGAAATAAAAGCAAAAATAAACAAATTGGACCTAATTAAAATTAAAAGCTTCTGCACAACAAAGGAAACTGTAAGCAATGTGAAAAGACAGCCTTCCAAATTGGAGAAAATAATAGCAAATGAAGCAACTGACAAACAACTAATCTCAAAAATATACAAGCAACTCCTGCAGCTCAATTACAGAAAAATAAACGACCTAATCAAAAAATGGGCCGAAGAACTAAATAGACATTTCTCCAAAGAAGACATACAGATGG
>NW_011494897.1:4802091-4818719 GCF_000754665.1 Bison bison bison
AAAAGGGAACCCTCTTACACTGTTGGTAGGAATGCAAACTAGTACAGCCACTATGGAGAACAGTGTGGAGATTCCTTTAAAAACTGGAAATAGAACTGCCTTATGACCCAGAAATCCCACTGCTGAGCATACACACTGAGGAAACCAGAATTGAAAGAGGCACATGTACCCCAATGTTCATTGCAACACTGTTTATAATTGCCAGGAAATGGAAGTAACCTAGATGCCCATCAGCAGATGAATGGATAAGAAAGCAGTGCTACATATACACAATGGAGTATTACTCAGCCATTAAAAAGAATACATTTGAATCAGTTCTAATGAGGTGGATGAAACTGGAGCGTATTATACAGAGTGAAGTAAGCCAGAAAAAAAAAAAAACACCAATACAGTATACTAATGCATATATATGGAATTTAGAAAGATGGTAACAACAACCCTGTGTAGGAGACAGCAAAAGAGACACTGATGTATAGAACAGTCTTTTGGACTCTGTGGGAGAGGGCAACGGTGGGATGATTTGGGAGAATGGCATTGAAACATGTATAATATCATATAAGAAACGAATCGCCAGTCCAGGTTCGATGCAGGATATAGGATGCTTGGGGCTGGTGCACTGGGATGACCCAGAGCAATGGTTTGGGGAGGGAGGTGGGGAGGGGGTTCAGGATGGGGAACACGTGTACACCCATGGTGGATTCATGTTGATGTATGGCAAAACCAATACAATATCATAAAGTAATTAGCCTCCAATTAAAATAAATTAAAAAAATAAAAGAAAATGGTGGGTTAATATATATGGAATTATATATATATACATAAATAAATATTACAAATACATACATTACACATATTATATATGTATTTGTAGTATATATTTATTCTATTTAAATTATATACACATATGTTTTGACATATTAGAAGATATATGTATGTATATTAGAAGATATATGTATGTATTTGTAATATATATTTATTCTATTTAAATTATATACATATATGCTTTGATATATTGGAAGAAAAATTCAGAAAACTGTTTTCCAAGAAATTTCTCACAACTTCATTGTTTATGAAATATGCTTTTTGCCCTCATCAATACTTCTTTTCCTCTCTCTTTTGGGGGGAGAGGAGCATGCCATGCATCAGTGAGGAACTTAAATCCCTTCACCAGGGATTAAACTCACAGCCCCTGCAGAGGAAGCATGGAGTCTTAACCAATGGACCATCGGGGGAGTCCCATGCCCTCATCCATACCTCTGATGTGTGTTGGTTCTGATCTCCCAGCCTTTTGCCTCCTCCTACATTTAACTCTGTAGGCATTCTTAAATGCAGACCAACCACCTCAACTAGAGAAAGACAGAAGCCCAGAATCTCTTTCCTGCTGGACCATCTCTCAACTTATCCAAACCTAAATAAGTCTCATCAATCATTTTATTCACTCTTGCTCCCAAGTTGGTATAAGGTTGCTAGAGAAAGTCTCCATAGTGTGTACATGGATTCTACATCAACCTGTGAACAAAGATCTAGAATCCTTTCACTCAGTTCCCTTTAACTCCTGTCCTAGTCTGAGGTTCCTAGTGAACAGAGCCTGAAACAAAGATTGCATGCTAATGATTTATTTGGGAAGTGATACACAATGGCAATAGTAAGAGTACAGCGAAGCAGAGAAAGGTGAATAGCAATGTGAGGGATGCATTAGTTATGGTCACTGCTTCATGAAGGGCCATAGAGAAACAGTGGTGGGAATGTCCAATGGCTCAGCGGGATTCAGAGTAAATATTTAACAACCAGCTCTCTAGGGAGGGGCTTCCCTCATAGCTCAGTTGGTAAAGAATCCACCTGCAATACAGGAGACCCCAGTTCGATTCCTGGGTCAGGAAGATCCGCTGGAGAAGGGATAGGCTACTCACTCAAGAATCTTGGGCTTCCCTTGTGGCTCAGCTTGTAAAGAATCCACCTGCAATGCAGGAGATCTGGGTTCGATCCCTGGGTTGGGAAGATCCCCTGGAGAAGGGAAAGGCTACCCACTCCAGTATTCTGGCCTGGAGAATTCCATGGATTGTATAGTCCATGGGGCCGCAAAGAGTTGGACACGACTGAATGACTTTCATTCTCTTTCTCTAGGGAAGAAGAGTCCTGATTTCTAGTGTCTGCCAGTTTCCCTAGTGTAAATACTCCTAACACAGTTGATTTTAAGCTACCAAGTGACATCACTGAATGCAAACTTGGGAAGAGATGCATACAAACAATTCTTGCAAAACTGTAAGCCAGAGAAAGACAGATATCATATGATATTACTCATAGGTGGAATCTAAAAAAAATGATACAAAGAAACTTATTTACAAAACAGAAATACACTCCCAGATATATAAAACAAATTTAAGATTACCAAAGAGGAAAGTGGGAAGTAGGGGCAAATTAGGCATTTGAGATTAACATATACACACTGCTATATATAAAATAAATAACCAACGAAGGCCTACTATATAGCATAGGGAACTTTACTAAATACTCTGTAATAACCTATATGGGAAAAGAACCTAGAAATGAGTGGATATATGTATATGTATGACTGAATCACTTTGCTGTACACATGAAACTAACACAACATTGTAAATCAACTATCCATGCATGCGATTTCCCGGGCAAGAATACTGCAATGGGTTGCCATTTCCTCCTCCAGGGGATCTTGCCAACCCAGGGATCGAAACTTCAGCTCCTATGTCTTCTGCACTGTAGGCAGGTTCTTTACTGCTGAGCCATGGGATATTCCAATATAAAATGAAAAGCTAAAAACCCCACAGAAAACTGTATAAGCTAGCTTCATTATACCACTGAGGAGGCTGCAGAGACTGGATTCCAATAGGCCATGGAGAAACTATGCTTACAATAAATTCCTTATCTGCTTGATTCCTTCTCATCTCCTTCTGTCATTGATCAAATTTCACCCCATAAGGAGATAACCACCTTCTACTTCTGGGCAGAAAACTGGGCCCCTTTGGTAGCAGGAGAATCCAGATTCCCCATTCGGCGAGGCTGGCTGATATCCCCAGAACAGGTTATTCTGTCCAGCTGATACAATAGTGAGACTCTTGGTGACAAAAGAAAGGTTTTCTGAGTGAACATCAAACTGAAGTACAAAAATCCTAATATTTGGAGACCACCTTCCTGGGTCCTGTCACCCAGCTCTTTCATAGCCCTCCTTCTTACTGATTTCCAGTATTCCTCTGCACAGACCCCTGACCAATTAGGCAAACCATTTGCTCCTGCCTAGGAATCATATGGCAAATCAGTTCAGTTCAGGCGCTCAGTCATGTCTGATTCTTTGCAACCCTACGGACTGCAGTACCCCAGGATTCCCTGTCCATCACCAACTCCAGGAGCTTACTCAAAGTCATGTCCATTGAATTGGTGATGACATCCAACCATATCATCCTCTGTCATCCCCTTCTCCTCCCACCTTCAATCATTACCAGTATAAGGGTCTTTTCAAATGAGTCAGTCCTTTGCATCAGGTGGCCAAACTATCAGAGTTTCAGCTTCAGCATCAGTCCTTCCAATGAATATTCAGGACTGATTTCTTTTAGGATGGATTGGTTGGATCTCCTTGCTGTCCAAAGGACTCTCAAGAGTCATCTCCAACACCACAGTTCAAAAGCATCAATTCTTCAGCACTCCGTTTTGTTTATAGTCCAACTCTCACATCCATACATGACTACTGGAAAAATTGTAGCTTTGCCTAGATGGACCTTTGTTGGCAAAGTAATGTCTCTGCTTTTTAATATGATGTCTAGGTTGGTCATAGATTTTCTTCCAAGGAGCAAGTGTCTTCTAATTTCATGATTGCAGTCACCATCTGCAGTGATTTTGGAGCCCCCCCAAAATAAAGTCTGTCACTGTTTCCATTTTTTCCCCATCTATTTGCCATGAAGTGATGGGACTAGACGCCATGATCTTAGTTTTCTGAATGTTGAGTTTTAAGCCGACTTTTTCACTCTCCTTCTTCACTTTCATCAAGAGGCTCTTTCAGTCCTCTTTGCTTTCTGCCATAAGGGTGGTGTCATCTGCATATCTGAGATTATTGATATTTCTCCTTGGAATCTTGATTCCAGCTCATGCTTCATCCAGTCCAGCATTTCTCATGATGTATTCTGCATATGGCAAATAGAAGGGGAAAAACTGGAAACAGTGACAAATTTTATCTTCTTGGGCTCCAAAACCACTGTGGGTGGTGACTGCAGCCATGAAATATAAAGACACTTGCTCCTTGGAAGAAAAGTGATGACGAACCTAGTCAGCATATTAAAAAGCAGAGACATCACTTTGCTGACAAAGGTATAGTCAAAGCTGTGGTTTTTCCAGTAGTCATGTACAGATGTGAGAGTTGGACCATAAAGAAGGCTGAGTGCCAAAGAATTCATGCTTTCGAATTGTGTTCTTAGAGGCTAGAGAAGACTCTTGAGAGTCTGTTAGACTGCAAGGAAATCAAATTAGTCAATCCTAAAGGAAATCAACCCTGAATATTCACTGGAAGGATGGATGCTGAAGCTCAAAGACCCTGATGCTGGGGAAGACTGAAGTCAAAATGAGAAGAGAGCAGCAGAGGATGAAATGGTTAGATAGCATCACTGACTCAATGGACGTGAGTTTGAACAAACTCTGGGAGATGGTGAAGGACAGGTGTGCTGTAGTCCATGGGGTTGCAGAGTCAGGCATAACTCAGTGACTGAGCAACAACGAGAATCAATACATACTTTGTATTTTGGAATTCAGACCACTTCCCTTCATACAAAGGGTACAACTAAGTCTATGTCTCAAAGCTCCACCTACTAGGAAGATTCCCCTTTCCTCCTGTCCTCCAGGGCTCTCTTAGGTGTGGCTGTTATGCAAACCATTTCAATCACAGCCAACATTTTTTCAAGCCTATTAACTAGCCCTATGTCTTTTTTGCTATTCTGTTGGTTGATTATAAGCAAATCACCCTTCACCCAATACACACACACATATCAGCAATGAAGGCATGGTATAGGGTGAAGGAAGCTCCATTGTGGAAAAGCACAGGTGGGTTATGAGGGAGCCTGGACTGTCTCTGCATATAATTCATGTGTGCTTTCTGGATCTGCTTGAGCTGGTTCTGGATGCATCACTTCCATACCATAATGAACCGCTGTTGGGTCCATCCCAGTGTATAACTCAGTGAATCTAATAATGCTGAATTCATAATGGGTGGCTCTGAAGAGTCACTTGAGCCCAGTGATCAGATGTTCTGTGTCCTTGATGACCAAGTAGTCAATCGGGAGCTGTTCTAAAAACACAGAATGGTACTTCACCACATGCAGTTCTTATCCCAGTACCCTAAGGTTCTAACCTTGACTCTCCTCCAGGAGCTTGCTAGAAATGCCACAGAGCAATCTCATCCATTACAGACAGCTGGGGCACCATAGGGTTTGCTGATATAGCCTAGGCATCAGAGAAGCTAACCCCACTGAACCACACAGAACTCCCTCTTGCACTGTGCTTGATTCAAAATCAGAAAAATTGTAAATGGATCACAGCAGTATTCCCAAATGTGGTGTAATCTTGCTTCCGGAATTCAAAGGGATCTAACGGTTACTTGGCTTCTTTCTTAATTGTAAGTGTGGAAAGTAAAGTGAAAGTCACTCAGTTGTGTCTGACTCTTTGAGATCCCATGAACTGTATAGTCCTGAATTCTCCAGGCCAGAATACTGGAGTGGGTATCCTATCCCTTCTGCAGCAGATCTTCCTGAACGAGGAATCGAACCAGGGCCTGCTGCATTGCAGGTGGATTCTTTACCAACTGAGCTATCAGGGAAGCCCTTCTTAATGGTAGAAGTAACAAAGTACTACAGTCTTAGAGAGGATATGCCAGCATGCCCAAGGTGACTAAACTCCTAAAATCTTCCCCAGTGTGGTAGGTTCATGGATCTTCATGGTTTTCTCATACTCTGTGGCAGGCAGATGTCTTACCAAGACTATAACTATTTCCTATTTTCTCAAGGCCAGTTAGCATGATATCATCAACAGGGTACACTTTGTGATATTATATACAATGTAAAGATGATTAAGGTCCCCATGGATTATGTTATGTTAAAAAAAGCAGGATAAGTTAAGAGATCAGGACAAAGATAATAAAGGTATACTCCTGTCCTTGTCATGTAAATGCAAACTGCTTTTAATTCTATTAGAGTTCTGAGAAAAAATAATTTGTCAGTTAATACATATGTACCAAGTACAAGGGGCTGTGTTGGTTCATGTTCTTCAGTGATGATACCATATCCAGATAATAGCTGCAACTTGAGCCTATCAACTAGTTTACAGAAGTTCACTATCATCTGTTAAGATCCATTAGGTTTTGGTGAGACCAAACAAGTGAACTAAACAGATAGATGAGATACCACCGTGCTCTATCTTTCTAGTTTTTAATGAGATTACTCATCTTTGAGTCTGCATCAGGAACATGATCTTGACTTGGGTGGGGAGTAGAGAGAGGCACTTTCAAGGAAGTGGTCATTTCTTGGTCATTTTCCTATACCTACAACCCTTATTTGCTGGTTAGGGAACAAATGGGTTACAGAACCCACTATATTGCTTTGCTAGAATTACCATAACCAAATACCATAGATGCAGTGGCTTAAACAAGGTAAATGGATTTTCTTACAATCCTGGAGGCTAGAAGTCCAAAACCAAGGTGTCAGCAGGTTTGCTTTCTTTTGAGGCCTCTCCCGTTGACTCGAAGACGGCCGCCTTCTCGTTGTGTTCTCTGTGCTGCACGCATCTGTGTCCAAATCTCTTCTTATAAGGACACCAGTCATTGAATTAGGGCCCACACTAATGAATTAGGGCTTGCCCTGATGGCTCAGGTGGTGAAGAGTCTGCCGGCAATGCAGGAGACCCACGTTCAATCCCTGGGTTGGGAAGAACCCCTGGAAAAGGAAATGGCTACCCACTCCAATATTCTTGCTTAGAGAATTCTATGGACAGAGGAACCTGGCGGGCTACAGTCCATGCGATTGCAAAGAGTCAAACACGACTGACTGAGCGACTAACATGCTAACACTGGTGACCTTATTTAACTTAATTCCCACTTTAAAGACTTTAGTGCCAAATATGATTACTTTGTGAAATACTGAGGGGTTAGAGCTTCGAGAAATGAATTTTTTGCAGGGAGGAAACAATTCAACTCATGCAAAGTCTTAGGTTGTCTTCTAAAATCCCATTATTATGAAATCACACTTAAAAATTCAATTTCAAAGAAAATTTTGAAGCTAGTTCATTTATTTTAGGGTTAGGTTGCTCCTGTTTCATTCAAAATCAGCTCATTCATAAATAGCCTAAAAATAAATTCTTAATTGGGCTCATGGCATGTATTTTTAAAAACACCAGATGGTGTATGCTGCCTAGTTCTTCCTCATACTCCCTGGCATTCTCTGGGTGCAGATTTATTAAAATCTGTGAGCCTGGGTCAGTGTGTACAAATGGTTTTTCTAACATCTGGGTGCTGGAAAATTATTACTGAGGGAGCCAACACATGATGGTCCCCAGGTGTTCCTGAACAATGGAGTCCCGTGCAGTTCCCAGGAAAGCTAAGTCTCACTGCTGGTGTTCGCACAGTGAAAGCAAAGAGGAGCACTGAGTCAATTACCTGAATAATTACAGCTTGAATGAGCCCATCTTCTCCTTATCTAAGGATTTCAGGAGACTCTGAGGGCAGGGACTTAATATGAGATGTCTGGGAAGCTGTCCCACTTCTTCACTTTGCTTCCGGTATTCACACAGTCTTGATGACAATGGTTCTTAACAGGGATGTTTCCCGCCCTTCCCTCCCACCCTCAGCCGGGGACATTTGGCAGGGTCTGGAGACATTGTTGATTGTTACAACTTGAGAGAGCTACTGGAATCCAGCAAATAGAGGCAATGAAGGCTGAAAACCAGCCTACATACAATGCACAAAACAGTCTCCCACAATAAAAGAGTTCCAGTGCAAGAGGTCCATATTGCCAACCATGTACTCTCTACAAATCTAGCTACAGTTCTGCATTGTGACACCCAAAGAGTTGAGTGGGAGCCCTGGGGGCAATTAATAGGGTTCGTTTGTTCCTTGCTGATATTTGCTGAAATTACAAAACACAGGTACTCAATAAAAAATGAAAAGAAAGGCAATCTTAATGTACTCCATCCATCCCAAGTCGCTTCAGTTGTGTCTGATTCTTCACGACCCTATGGATAGTAGCCCACCAGGTTCCTTTGTCCATGGGATTTTCCAGTCAAGAACACTGGAGTGGGTTGCCATTTCCTTCTCCAGGGTATCATCCCAACCCAGGATATACTGTATCTCACTAATTTGGACTAGAACAAGAGTCCCAGAATACATATAGGAAACTCATTCAAAATTGCAATTGTAAGTTTATTTTTAACAAATGAACCACACATTTGAAATCAGAGCATAATGCTATAGATATGCGCCATCTCTTGGGTCAAACTTTGCACAGATTTAAGTGTTTCTGCCCTATGCCTAGTTTCATATTACATATCTGAATTCTATATCTTAAAAAATCTTAATCTTGCGAAGCAACTATCATTTTAAGAAAACTACACGTTGTGTAGAAGAACAGGGAGACTGCATCCTTCAAACCAAGTCCAGAAATTTTCCTGGGGCATTAATTTTTCCTTAATGAAATGGGGGAAGTGATTTTACCTGTTGTTGTCATTCCTACCATAAGAAATTCAGCCATGTGTTTATGAGAAACATAATAGCCAGTCCTTAGATTGTGTAGCCTCATGAAATTGGAGAAATCCTACATCAAAGAATGTGATTTGTGGGACTCACCTGGTGGCCCAATGGTTAAGACTCTGTACTTCCACTGCAGGTGGTGGGATTAGATTCCTCATCAGGAAACCAAGATCATACTTGCCTCACAGAGTGACCTAAATTCACTCACAGAGTGAAATAAAAAAAAGAAATGCAATGTGTGATTCTTGCCTCACATTCTCATTTCACATCTCACAGAAGAAAGCATCCCCTGGTTCAAAGGAAACCGCAGGTTTCATTCATTTCTCTAGGGCTTCCAAATTTGTCAGATTATAAGGAACAGTGGAGGTGCTTAGTCAAAACACATTTTCACAGAGCTGTGGGTATTGTAAAACAAGCTTTCCGGGTGATGCTTATGATAAACAATGTTGGGAAATACCACCCTAGGGCATGGGTCCACAAACTACAGCCCAGGGGCCAAAACTGTCCTAGCACCTATGTATGTAAATAAACTTTTATTGGGACACATCACGTCCACTAATTTACTTACTGTCTACAACAGCCTTCACATCATCACAATATAGCTGAGTAGTTGCATATGCCCGAGAAACCCAAACTCTTTACTTTCTGGCCCTTTACAGAAACTGTTTGCTGATACCTACTTCCCACAAGGGGTAAAGCAGGAAGTGACTGGAATGGAGAAAACTGACTCCTCTCTCCTAAGACTGCAAAAAAGCACTTGCTCTGAAAGAGTCATTTATTTAATTTCCTTGGGAGTCAAGCAACTTGAAGGAGCTAATTTGCTACTTCAATTCATCAAGACTTCTTCTGAGTCCAGAAATGCATTCAGAAATGTTTTAAAACAGGAAGATCTCTGGCTTTGGGGAAATTGGCCAAATATAACAGAGAGAAGTTCCTTAAAGCAAAATCATGTGCTCATCTGTATGCTACTTACTAGAAAATCATGTAAAGAAGATAAGATGAGGTAAGGAAGGTATTGCAGTTAGATTTGAGATTATCCTGGGCATGGAAGGGATAAGTAGTAAATATATGCTCAATTGGTTGACTGCTTGATTGACTAATTTATTGGTCAATACATGTCATGAGGGGCTTCCCTCGTGACTCAGTGGTAAAGAATCTCCCGGCCAATGTAGGAGACGCAGGTTCGATCCCTGGTTTGGGAAGATCCCCTGAAGAAAGAAATGGCAACCCACTACAGTATTCTTGTCTGGGAAATTCCAGGGACAAAGGAGCCTGGAGGGCTACAGTCTATGGGGCTGCAAAAGAGTAGGACATGACTTAGTGACTAAACAACAACACATGTCACGAGAATTTGTATCTTGATGAGCAACAGGGAATAAGATTCCCAAACATAATCCCCAATGAATCCCGCAAGTGGCTTAAAGCAACAAATGTTTATTATCTCACACATTTTCTGAAGGTAATGATCTGGAAAGAGTTTAGCCTCCTGGTTCTAGTTCAGGGTCTGTCATGAGATTGAGGTCAAGATATGGCCGAAAGTTTCAGCTGAATGAAAGGGGGCTAAAGGACCCACTTCTAAGATGGCTCACTCACACGGCTCTAGGTGGGGAACCTCTCTCTCTAGCTGGCAGTGTTGTAGCCATGCTTCCGGGAAACAAACTCACTCAGATAGACAATGGAGTGCCATTTATTACACCAGGGGCCCAAGGCAGAGTCTCCTCTTAGCCAAGGACCCCGACCAGTTTTTGTGAAAACTTTATATACCCTAAGTGTACATGCCCAAACCCACCTCCCCAAATTCCCTGAAACTAGTCTGAACAAAGGAAGAGAAAGATACAATCAAAGCTAACTTGTGATTCATATGCCTTAAACCTTGGTAGTTAACAGTGGACAATTATCAATGGGCCTGTGGTCATACCCCAACAAGCATAATAGAATTTATAATTCTATTTGGTTACACAGATAATTAGGGTATTCTTTTAGGTGACCGAGAGTCTACGTATGAGCTCTGGGGCTCTTCCATCTGGGGGGGTCTGGTTTTCCAGTTGATACGTCACTTCCATAGATACTGGACGTGTAGCTCAAAGTCCACAGTCTGGCCCAAGATGGAGTCCTGCTTTCAAGATGGAGCCTGTTCTGTCTGTTTTTTCCTTCAGCAGTAGGCAGAGGGCCTTTGTTTCTTAGCACAGGACTGCATCACAGGGCTTCTGAAGTGTTGTTATCAAATGGCCACTGGCTTCCAGCACAAGGTCCAAAGGAGAAAGAGAAATCAAGGAGGAAACTGCTATACCTTTAATGACCTAAAGGAGGTATATGATCATGTTTGCCATCTTCTATTTGTTAGAAGTAAGGCCAAGACATATGCAAGAGGATGGGGACTGGGCTCCAACATTCAGAGGGACGGGCTTCCCTGGTGGCTCAGCACCATCTGAGAATCCACCTGCCAATGCAGGAGATGCAGGTTTGATCCCTGGGTTGGGAAGATGCCCTGGAGAAGGGAATGGCAACCCACTCCGGTATTCTTGCTGGCAAGTCCCATGGACAGAGGAGCCTGGTGGTCTACAGTCCATGGGGTCACAAAAGAGTTGGACATTACCTAGCAACTAAACAACAACAACAAAAATATGTAGAAGGAGAAGTGTTGAGGAACTTATGACCATACTGCAAAACCACCACAGATATTGTCAGTAGACACGAGTGAAAAGCAAGAACCTAGGACTAGACTAAAGAATCGACAATCTTCTCAGCAGGGTCAGGAAGATGTAGTTTGTTTACATTTGTAAATTCCAAAACTTCCAGCCATCATTAATCAACAGATTATCTTGTGGATTTTTCAACTGGCCTCTTGTCATAAACCAGCACAAGGATGTTGTCTCTGGATTTAACAAGATAAAGAAAGGTGAGTCCTATGACTTTCTCTTTCTACATGTTCCTTCTCTATTGCCAGAGAAAAATGGGAGGTGAGGAGGGAAATGCAATGTTTTTTCCCTTTCATGGCTCCAATGTGTATATTGTTAAATTATGCAGGAAAAATAGAAACGTAATGATAAAATACTATGAAGACAAAGGATATTGTCTTGGAAGTCATTTACAGTAAGAGGTATGAAATCCTTATTTTTCACAGGCATTTAATAATAGACTTTACAGGTAAGTAATGAGTTGCATTTACGGTATTGAATTGGTATTTATACAGTCGTATCTTTATTCTTAAAACTTTCAAAAGTGTCATCATCCATTAACATATGTGTTTAATATTATAAGTCATTGGTGATGAATTACAGTCACAGCCCAACTTACTACCACATTTTAAAAGATGTTTCTAATAGTACCATTAACTAATTAATTTATTCAACCATTTCTCAAATCTGTTTTCCTGGCCTCTATCTGTGGTTTTGGTCATACAGTACTTTCACACCACTCTTTTGGGGAACTATTTCCTCAAATTCTTTCAGAGAAATCACTTCTGGCAAACACTTGAAGACTTGCTTGAGGTTGATACCATCCTTAATTCAAGGGGTGAACTCAGATAGCCTTCAGTCAATCAGTGTATCCTACCCCTCTGGCCGCAGAGATAACAGTGAGCTCGGGACCCTAATCAGGTCAATGAGAAACAGGATCTAGGCTCTTTTTCAATTATTGTGAAAAATAAAAAGCTTAGCTCATTTCCTTGGGAGGCATTTTGGTGTCATGTGGGAGTGTCTTGCTCTGAAGCGAAGAATAAGGATGAAGTTAACACACAGTTATGGGCTTCCCTGGTAGCTCAGGTGGTAAAGCAATGTGGGAGACCTGGGTTCAATCCCTGGGTCAGGAAGATCCCCTGGAGAAGGAAATGGCAACCCACTCCAGTACTCTTGCCTGGAAAATTCCATGGATGAAGGAGCCTGGTAGGCTACAGTCCATGGGGTCGCAGAGTCAGACACGCACTGGTTAACACACAGAAGAAGGAGCCGAGGGACAAAGAAGTGGATCTTACTAACACCAGATGAGCCCCTGGATCAAGACTTAACTAAGGCCAGAGTTGAATTTTCTTCCACTTAAAAGATAGCAAAATCCTAACTGATAAAATATTTGTTTCATTTAATTGGGCTCTTTTTATGTTTGTCCATATATTCGCTTATAATTTGCATATAATCTTCATGTGAAGATAGCACACATAATATGACCGGGCATTCCCTGGGCCGTGTCTCAAGACTGGTCCAAGTAAATATGACCACAGTTGCATTGTCTCGTTTTTATGTGCACTTGGAATGGGAGAGTAGGAATTGTTTTTTAGCACTATCTCCCTGTGAGACATGCTGTTTGAGGTTTGCGTTTGTCATGCTTATAGTGCATTCAAAAACACTCACTAAATTCAATCTTTGAATTAAGCTGTAACCAAGCTTGTATATTCATTAGAGAAGAAAAATTCTCCTTGAAGAAGTTCAAATTGTTTATTGATTTTCATTTCTGTGTTCAAAGGAAGCCTGGGTAAGTCTGTCTCAGCACAGTCCCCATGAGACTAAAGAGCCAACAAGTACATCGCATTGAAACCCAACTGAGCAGCTACCAACCCGAATGGGAGGATTCTTCTAAAACTGTATTAATAAATAGTAAGAGGATGAGATTTCCCGTTCAATAAAGTTTATTCTTAACAAGGAATAACACATTTGACACCAGTGGCAGTAAATGACAATTTAAGAGAAAGCTTAGGGGGAAAAATGAAAATAAGAGAAGTAGAAACCATTTGGGCAGCTTCCTTTGCCTATGACTAGCAGCAAAAAGAGGAATTTTAAATAAATCACTTCTTTTTTTTAATGATTTACCTACTGGTCTGGTAACTCCACTGCATCACCCATTGGGAAGGGGTATAAAGTGGTTCACAAAGGCAAGAATGTGACTGTCCCACTTGGTAATGATCACACATTTCTAAATGAATACCATCTAGGCATCTCTGAAAATGAGATTTACTAGTATATGAAAAAGAGTACAAATATTTTTGGTATCTTGGACCAAAATCCAAAAATTAGCTTTTAAAACTGAACATGAAGGTTGTTGAATTTTTATGACTCCTTGATAGATGTTTACTATCAAAAAAAGTCACCACACCCTGATACACAGATGATGCAAAATATCCTCCTTGTGCCTTAATTTCTTTTTAAAAATAAAATTAAACATGTCTCATCTTATTAAGTATAAAACTAGGCCTAGAAAGATACATCTTTTCTCGCAGATTCAAGATTATAGCTAACAAGGTTTTGAAAAAAAAATCTACTTTTGAGTTTTTTCTTGCTTCTGAAAGATTCAAGAAGATAATGGGCCAAAGTTAGTTCTAAAAGCAACCAAATTTTGTATTAGAAAATTATATAAACCAAATGCTTGCCTCTGATATATAAAATAAGAAAGGACCCTTGCCTGTTCTATTTCTTGAAAAGTCAGTCTTTGAAGTCCGAGGTTTTTAGGCATGAGCTACCCATTTTCCTTGTTGGCCCTGCAACAAATTTTTCTCTTCTCCAAACAAATATAACAAAAAAGAAAATAAAAAACAGAAATCTCAGTTTTTAGCTCAGTTCTGCCATATAAGACTTGGAGAAAAATATTTCATCTCTGTGACTGTTTCCTCATCTGTAAACCAAGGGGAAAAGCATTGGTTATGGCTCAAAGGGATGTTGTGATGATGAAATATGATAATGTTGGCAAAAAATTTTACAAAAACAAAGGCATGCAGAACTATAAATTTCACAAGCAGGAAACAAGCCGGTGTTATATTGTTATTGTTGTTCAGTTGCTAAATCATGTCTGACTCTTTATGACCCAATGGACTGCAGCACACCAGGCTTCCCTGTCCTTCACAAATTCTTGGAGACTGTTCAAACTCATGTCCATTGAGTTAGTGATGCCATTCAACCATCTCATCCTCTGTCATCCCCTTCTCCTCCTGCCTTCAATCTTTCCCAGCATCAGGATATTTTCTAATGCGTCAGTTCTTTGCATTAGATGGCCAAACTATTGGAGCTTCAATTTCAGCATCAGTCCTTCCAACTAATATTCAGGACTGATTTCCTTTAGGATTGACTGGTTTGATCTCCAAGGAACTCTCAAGAGTCTTCTCCAACACCACAGCTCAAAAGCATGAATTCTTTGAAGCTCAGCCTTCTTTATGGTCCAACTCTCACATCCATACATGACCACTGGAAAAACCATAGCTTTGACTATAATGACCTTTGTTGGTAAAATAATGTCTCTGCTTTTCAATATGCTATCTAGGTTGGTGATAGCTTTTCTTCCAAGGAGCAAATGTCTTTTAATTTCATGGCTGCAGTCACCATCCACAGTGATTTTGAAGCCCCCCAAAATAAAGTCTGTCACTGTTTCCATTTTTTCCCCATCTATTTGCCATGAAGTGATGGGACTGGGTGCCATGACCTTAGTTTTATGAATGTTGAGTTTTAAACCAGCTTTTTCAGTCTCCTCTTTCACCTTCATCAAGAGGTTCTTTAGTTCCTCTTCACTTTCTGCAGTAGGGGTGGTGTCATCTGCATATCTGAGGTTATTGATATAATCAGATTGATTATATTCTTTGCAGCTGAAGATGGAGAAGCTCTATACAATCAGCAAAAATAAGACTGGGAGCTGACTTACTGCAAAATTCAGACTTAAGTTGAAGGAAAGAAAACCACTAGGCCATTCATGCATGACCTAAATGAAATCCCTAACAGTGGGAGTGACAAATAGATTCAAGGGTTTAGATCTGATAGACAGAGTACCTGAAGAACTATGGAGGGAGGTTCGTAACATTGTATAGGAGGCAATGGGAAAAACCATCCCAAGAAAAAGAAACGCAAAAAGGCAAAATGGTTGTCTGAGGAGGCCTTACAAATAGCTTAGAAAAGAAGAGAAGTGAAAGGCAAAGGAAAAAAGGAAAGATATACCCATTTGAATGCAGAGTTCCAAAGAATAGCAAGGAGAGATAAGAAAGTCTTCCTAAGTGAACAATGCAAAGAAATAAAGGAAAACAATAGAATGGGAAAGACTAGAGATCTCTTCAAGAAAATTAGAGATACCAAGAGAACTTTTCATGCAAACATGGGCACAGTAAAGGACAGAAACAGTATGGACCTAACAGAAGCAGAAGATATTAAGAAGTGGTGGCAAGAATACACAGAGGAACTGTACAAAAAAGATCTTCATGACCCAGATAACCACGATGGTGTGATCACTCCCCTAGAGCCAGACATCCTGGAACATGAAGCCAAGTGGGCCTTAGGAAGCATCACACAAACAAAGCTAGAGGAGGTGATAGAATTCCAGCTAACCTATTTCAAATCCAAAGTGCTACAATCAATATGCCAGCAAATTTGGAAAACTCAGCAGTGGCCACAGGACTGGAAAAGGTCAGTTTTTATTTCAATCTCAAAGAAGGGCAATGACAAAGAATGCTCAAACTACTGCACAGTTGCACTCATTTCACATGCTAACAAAGTAATGCTCAAAATTCTCCAAGCAAGGCTTCACCAGTACGTGAACTAAGAACTCCCAGATGTTCCAGATCAGATCAGATCAGATCAGTCACTCAGTCGTGTCTGACTCTTTGCGACCCCATGAATCGCAGCACACCAGGCCTCCCTGTCCATCACCAACTCCCGGAGTTCACTCAGACTCACGTCCATCGAGTCAGTGATGCCATCCAGCCATCTCATTCTCTGCTGTCCCCTTCTCCTCCTGCCCCCAATCCCTCCCAGCATCAGAGTCTTTTCCAATGAGTCAACTCTTCACATGAGGTGGCCAAAGTACTGGAGTTTCAGCTTTAGCATCATTCCTTCCAAAGAAATCCCAGGGCTGATCTCCTTCAGAATGGACTGGTTGGATCTCCTTACTGTCCAAGGGACTCTCAAGAGTC
>NW_011494897.1:4818819-4836442 GCF_000754665.1 Bison bison bison
CACAGGAAAAACCATAGCCTTGACTAGACGGACCTTTGTTGGCAAAGTAATGTCTCTGCTTTTGAATATGCTATCTAGGTTGGTCATAACTTTCCTTCCAAGGAGTAAGTGTCTTTTAATTTCATGGCTGCAGTCACCATCTGCAGTGATTTTGGAGCCCAGAAAAATAAAGTCTGACACTGTTTCCACTGTTTCCCCATCTATTTCCCATGAAGTGATGGGACCGGATGCCATGATCTTCGTTTTCTGAATGTTGAGCTTTAAGCCAACTTTTTCACTCTCCACTTTCCATTTCATCAAGAGGCTTTTGAGTTCCTCTTCACTTTCTGCCATAAGGGTGGTGTCATCTGCATATCTGAGGTTATTGATATTTCTCCCGGCAATCTTGATTCCAGCTTGTGCTTCTTCCAGTCCAGCGTTTCTCATGATGTACTCTGCATAGAAGTTAAATAAACAGGGTGTTCCAGGGGATTTATAAAAAGCAGAGGAACCAGAGATCAAACTGCCAACACCCTCTGGATCATAGAGAAATCCTATGTAGAAAAAACATCTACTTCTGCTTCATTGATTATGCTAAAGCCTTTGACCTTGTGGATCGCAACAAACTGTGGAAAATTCTTAAAGAGATGGGAATATCAGACCACCTTGCCTGCCTCTTGTGAAACCTGTATGCAGGTCAAGAAGCAAGAGTTAGAACCAGATATGGAACAATGGACTAGCTCCAAATTGGGAAAGGAGTACATCAAGACTGTATATTGCCACCCTGTTTATTTAACTTATATGCCGATGAAGTTCAAGCTGGAATCAAGATTTCTGGGAGAAACATATGTGTGTATATATATATATTTTTTTTTTCATATCCTTTTCCATTATGGTCTGTTATAGGACATTGAATATGTTCCCTGTGCTATAGAGTACAGTCTATTTTCTTACTGGTACCAACCACCAAGAAGCTCTGTGATCTCTTCACTATCCCACCAGCCTCATCACCAGACCTGCTTTCCTCATCCTTTATGCAGGAGGGTATCAATCAGTATACAGTTGTCTTCAGGCATCACACAAGGTTCTTTAAGGTCTTTGAGCCTGGCTATGTTGTCTGAAGGCTTGGCCCAGGGATCCTCTTGCCTAGTTTTCATCCCCCTGACACTTCTCCACCGGCCCTTCCCAGACTGAGCTAAGGACCTCTGGCCCTGCACACACTGCCCTCCAGGCCATCAGAGTACTGGCCCCATGCTAGTGACAATACGTGCTAGCACTTCTGCCTTTCTCAGAAAGCTGTATGTGCTCTTGAAAGAGAGAGACTGTTTTTTGATCCTTGATTCTCCAACAACTAACAGGATGGCTGGGATATTATAGATAGTCAATAAATGCTTCTTGCAATGAAATGAATTAAACTCCTGCCCTTCCTCCACACTTAACTCTTGAAATTCTCCAATCTGAAGCCGCTAAGCAAGCAGTCTTCTTTCTTTGTACCACAGAAACTCTTTATCCCCCCAGGAGGCAAACTCCACGAGGACTTGGCTGAATCCCCGGTGCCTAGAACATCCAGGCATATATTAAGTGTTTAAATATTTATGGAATTTCAATACTGCATCTAAATTTATGGTTTTCCAATATTAGGTGGGCTCAAAACATATCAGAAATTTTTCTGGCACTTGAACAAGCTTTTTTTTTCCATCAGAGATTCTCCAAAATGCTTTTAATCCCTCGTGCTTTCTAACACACCTCCAACTGACATCCTGCTCTCCCCTTTCTTAGATAAAACGGAATGATGGAGTATGTATTTCTCCAGTCTCCCTTATCATAATTCATTAGTGGTTCTACATTTATTGTTGTTCAGTTGCTAAGCTATGTCTGACTCTTTGTGACCCCAGGGACTGCAGCACACCACACTCCTCTGTCCTTCACTATCTCCCAGAATTTGCTCAAACTCGTGTCCATTGAGTCAGTGATGCTATCTTACCATCTCATTCTCTGTCACTATAAAGCACTATATGATCAGAGGTACCCTACATCTACGTAAGATATGGTAAATTCATTTCATAAGAAAAACTTACTCTGCTAAGTACCAGTGTTTTCATCAATGTACTTATTGACTCCCACTAGTATTTTAACTTCATGTCTTCAAACAAGTAATATAATTGTGTCTATTGAAAAGTTCATTTGCATTATTAAGAATTATTTCTTACTAACTCATCGTAAACAACAAGCTCTATTTCACCATTGTTATCTGTTAATAACTCATATAATCTGCACACAAATATGTCTGATCAAGTGCATTAACATAAAAAAATGTTGGGTGATCCCAAGGTGTGGAATTAGTATTTGCTATCAGGTGAGTCACTCTTAATCTAGAAAAGAAGAAGCCTAGAGATTTCTAATCAGTCAGGACTCTTCTCACTAAAGATTGGAAATTTTCCATTAGGGTTAGGGTCCTGCTTCCCCAGTAGCTTAGACAGTAAACAATCCCTCTGCAATGCAGGAGACCTGTCTTCGATCCCTGGGTCAGGGCCCTGGAGATGGGAATGGCAACCCACTCCAGTATTCTAGACTAGAAAATTCCATGGACAGAAGAGCCAGGAGGGCTACAGTCCATGGGTTGCAAAGAGTTGCACATGACTGAGGGACTAACACTTTCAGACACTGTATTAGGATGCCGTGGGAGATAGCTGTGGTGTCAACTAACTTTGGGGCTTCTCTGGTGGCTCAAATGGTGAAGAATCTGCCTGCAATGTGGGAGACCAGGGTTCAGTCCCTGGGTTGGGACGATCCCCTGGAGAAGGGCATGGCAACTCGCTCCAGGATTCTTGCTTGGAGAATCCTCATGGACAGAAGAGCCTGGCGGGCTACAGTCCATGGGGTCGCAAAGAGTTGGACACGACTGAGCAACTAAGCACATTCACATTCATTAGGGTCCTAGAATCAGACTTGTAATTCAAGATAATGATAGAGAACAGTAATCAATCTAAAACGTGTCTTGCATGCCTATCTATTCACAAAACAAAATCTCAATAAAAGAAAGATTAAAGAGGCATTTAACCTATATAAATAACGAACTCAATTATTTTATGTTTTAGATATTTGGTTTTATTCTATTATTTTCTAAATATGCACTATACTTTTATCACAAGAACCATTCTTATTATAGCTCTCAGAAAAACTATAAATAAATACAGGCAAGCTACTTTTTCAAAATTCTTAAGGGATCAAAGTTCCCTTGTATTTGGATTCTGTTGCATTAAATATTATTTGGAATAAGGGAAAATTAGAATTAACAGTGACTCAAGAAGGAGCTTTCACTATAATGTACTGTGATTTGTTGCAATGTAATTTAACCTGGATATAAGCCATAATCAAAAGAAAATGACTCATTTGTAAATTAAGAGACATGACCTATCAAAGTACAGAAGCTTTATTTATTGCTTAAAAACATAGAAGCTTTATTTATGACTTAAGAATGATGAAGTTAATTTTCCAAAAGTATTGAGTTCAGAAATAATGAGTTTAAAAACAATTAAACTAATATCATTGATTTGAAACTAAATAAAAGCTTTTTTTATTATTGTCATTATTTTTTAACTCACTATGTCAACTCAGTAAGTGTTTGTTAATTAAGTTAATTGTTTTGACTGAGGAAAAATAGACTTTTACATTAATGTCATCATTTATTTCAATCCCTGGATCAGATTTTTTTTTTCTATACTTGGAAAGTTTTCTGCTGGTTTGCAAACTATTTGTCCAGTTTTCAAACAAGCTGATTTCATTACAAGAACCATTATATATACTCAAGACCTAGAAGACTCTCAGAACAAATGGAAAAATCAAATGTGATTTATGCTGACAAATATGTACTTCCTAGACCAGAATATTTTTACTACCAGAAATGAATATGGAGTAGAATTTTTAAAATAATATGAACTAGAATGTATTTCTGGAAGGAGAAATAATATCCATAAAGTATAGGAACAGAAGCAAGAAAGTGGGAAAGGACTGGTTGCCTGGGGTTAATACACTCTACTGTAGTTTTTCCTAAGAGAAAAGCATACTGGTAAGAATGCATTGTTAAAATTTTCATTTTTTATATTATGACCCTTTAAAAGACATCATTTCCTATCAGAAAAACCATCTCAGACAACCAGGTGATTGAATCTGTATTTCAACATTTATTCAAGTTAGGTTTCTAGGGGAAAATCACCCTTGAAAATATTCAGAGTGTGATCATGGCTAGCCTGGTTTCGTAGTGCCATCATACTGCTCTGAGTCATTGGGCATTGGCCAGATTTGGTCTATGTCATTTGCTTATATTAATACAAAGGATAAGACTTGGTTTCCTGGCTTCAGGACAAAGTGCTATTTCAGACATGACTTACAGTGATACCAAACTACTCAGAAAGCTACATGTGTGGCCAAAGAAAAGGAAAACAGTTTTTGGAGGAGAGCTATTGGTCTGTATCACACTAAGTGTGGGCCACTGTACCATGAAGTGAAAACACAAAGTTAGTTCCTGAAGGGCTTCATGATCTGGGGTTATTAGACCCAATTAGGGAGACAGACACATAAACAGGTAATTATAAAACAATATAAAAGGGCAAAGATAGAGATGTGCCTTGATAATCCATATTCCACTGGGTCTTCTACTGCAGTTCAGTATAAAAAGCATTTATCACTTTTCAGTTATAGCCTATAAAACAAACAGATTCAATAATTTTATGAACTTGGCCCAATCATCTTGGCCACTGTTTTTATGGCCACTTTAGTGTATCTTTTTATATCTGTGGGGCATGTTGGATCATGGGCAACCCAAGAGTTGACATTTAAAGATGAGTCTGATTTCTAGATGCCTAAGAAAATGACTTTGTTCTCCTTCAGTATCCTGTGCTGTTCAGAAACTCTCCCCAGAGTTCCTTGGTGTGTGCCCTGGTAACTGAATCACTGGCTATAAACTATGTAATTCAAATTTGAATTCCATTTTGGAACAATCTCAGAGCTTACAAGACAAAGCTTCTTACCAAAGGCTCTGTTACAATAGCTGTTAGAAGATAAGCCACTGTTGATCCTTCCCTGGAGTCCTGTGAAGACAAGCATTTGACTACTGCCTTTTGAATGGTGTTCGCTATGACCGGGAGACCCCTGAGTGTTCACACGCCAATAAGGTACAGCCACCGTGCCCAACTCTCACTCTGGGTCCCTGGGCCACTTGATGGAGTTTCTATATCAGTTTCGGGGCTGTGTTTCAGCTTCTTAATACTCCTTAGCATTTGGGTCTGAAGACCTGGTCCCCTGTCCAATTTCTGCTCCATTCTTCTCAATCAGAAAGTAGACCATACTGCTTCTTTGAGATCTGTTCCTTTTTAATAAAAACTTCTTAGACCTATGATTAGGGAGCCGCATTCTTCAGAGAATTCTGATGCTACCCCTTCTACCAGACTGGACTCTTCAGGTAGTGACCCTCTGAAAGAACTGTGTTTGCTATATTCTTTTGGAGGTGACCACAGCAGTGCTAGCCACCTCCTTAAGTTGACTCCTGGGCTCCAAGTTCTCTACTATCCCTATAAAAATGCACTCTTTCTATTGACTTGCATTAAGTTCTGAGATACCCTTGACATGAAGACCATGATAAACATCTCTACTGAAATTGGAGCAAATTGTATAAATACTGCTCCCCGTCTTCTAAGACTAGTATAGAAAATAAAGAAAGGGAAGAAACTTCTTTACAGAAGTCTGAAGTGGCAGAAGTGGTTCAAATAGTTCTGAGCCCCAAGAATGTTGCAAGCATGGTACCAGGCAGAAGGGAATCTCATGGCAAACCAGACAGAGAAATGGTCACAAAAATATGTTTAAGGTCTGATTGGAAATTAGACAAATAAAATGGTAGTGATGTTACAATGTGTATAAGCTATCTTGGGTGCAAGAATAGGCTGTTAGAGGGACATAAGAGGGATTCCTAACCCAGTCTTAAGAGTTCAAGAAGACTCTTCATTGTAAGTGACAACTACACTTTGATATTATTACGTATTACAGCAATTACTGAGTAAGGTTGGAAGAAACAGAAAAAAGCTAAAATGTTAGGAGAAAGAGAGACAGACAACAAAGCACACAAAAGAAGGGTGAGAGAAAATATGAAAATTTATAGAGTACCATAAATATTTCATTCTTACAGGATTATAATCATTAGACTCTAAAATCAATTGACAATACCCATCATCCATAAAATTCACCTCTAATTTCTCCATTGTAAGGCTGTTTGAAATATTTGTTCAGTTCAGTCATTCAGATGTGTCCGACTCTTTGTGATCCCATGGATCGCAGCACGCCAGGCATCCCTGTCCATCACCAACTCTCAGAGCTTTCTCAAACTCATGTCCATCAAGTCAGTGATGCTATCCAACCATCTCATCCTCTTTCATCCCCTTCTCCTCCTTTGCCTTCAATCTTTCCCAGCATAAGGGTCTTTTCCAATGAGCCGGTTCTTTGCATCAGGTAGCCAAAGTATTGGAGTTTCAGCTTCAGCTTCAGTCCTTCCAGTGAATATTCAGGACTGATTTCCTTTAGGATGGACTGGTTGGATCTCCTTGCAGTCCAAGGGACTCTCAAGAGTCTTCTCCAACACCACAGATCAAAATCATCAATTCTTTGGCACTCAGCTTTCTTTATAGTCCAACTCTGACACCCATACATGACTACTGGAAAAACCATAGCTTTGACTAGATGGACCTTTGTTGGCAAAGTAATGTCTCTGCTTTTTTAATATGCTTTCTAGGTTGGTCATAGCTTTTCTTCCAAGGAGCAAGCGTCTTTTAATTTCATGGCTGCAGTCACCACATGCAGTGATTTTGGAGCCCAAGAAAATAAAGTCTGTCACTGTTTCCATTGTTTGCCCATCTATTTGCCATGAAGTGATGGGACCAGAAGCCATGATCTTAGTTTTTTGAATGCTGAGTTTTAAGACAACTTTTTCACTCTCCTCTTTCACTTTCATCAAGAGGCTCTTTAGTTCCTCTTCACTTTCTTCCATAAGGGTGGTGTCATCTGCACATCTGAGGATATTGGTATTTCTCCCAGCAATCTTGATTCCAGCTTGTGCTTCATCTAGCCCTGCATTTCACATGATGTATTCGGCTTATAGGTTAAATAAGCAGAGTGACAATATACAGCCTTGACATACTCCTTTCCTGATTTGGAACATCTGTTGTTCCATGTCTAGTTCTAACTGCTGCTTCTTGACCTTCATACAGATTTCTCAGGAGGTAGGTCAGGGGGTCTTGTATTCCCATCTCTTGAAGAATTTTCCACAGTTTATTGTGATCCACACAGGCAAAGGCCTTGGCATATTCAATAAAGCAGAACTAGATGTTTTTCAGAAACTCTCTTGCTTTTTCTATGATCCAATAGACGTTGGCAATTTGATCTCTGGTTCCTCTGCCTTTTCGAAATCCAGCTTGAACATCTGGAAGTTCTTGGTTCACATACTGTTGAAGCCTGGCTTGGAGAATTTTGAGCATTACTTTGCTAGCGTGTAAGATGGGTGCAATTGTGCAGTAGTTTGAGCATTCTTTGGCATTGTCTTTCTTTGAGATTGGAATGAAAACTGACCTTTTCCAGTCCTGTGACCACTGCTGAGTTTTCCAAATTTGCTGGCATATTGAGTGCAGCACTTTCACAACATCATCATTTAGAAATATTTGTTACCCGGTAAATATACCTAAATTCTTTGATGTCTCTTTATAATTTGTCTTCATGTTCCAGTCTACCATCTGAAAAATCCATCCTGTCTTAGACTCTTAGCCAAGACTCTTAGACTCTTAACCCATGATCAAGGGTTCTGATGAAAGCATAAATTGAAATCCAAAATGAAACAATGAAGCACGGCTTGGGTTGCTACAACACAACAGTAGCCAACAGTCCTGGTGGGTGTTTAATAAGTATAAACATGGGAGAGTGAAAAGGGTGGGGTGCGAGGTAACAGTTGTGGATGGTCGGCTGAGAAAGACTTGGGAATAATGCTTTCAGAATAACTGACAGATAAAGAATAGAGGATTTATCATCATCTAGTCTAGTCAAGGCTATGGTTTTTCCAGTGGTCATGTATGGATATGAGAGTTGGACTGTGAAGAAGGCTGAGCACCGAAGAATTGATGCTTTTGAACTGTGGTGTTGGTGAAGACTCTTGAGAGTCCCTTGGACTGCAAGGAGATCCAACCAGTCCATTGTGAAGGAGATCAGCCCTGGGATTTCTTTGGAAGGAATGATGCTAAAGCTGAAACTCCAATACTTTGGCCACCCATGTGAAGAGTTGACTCACTGGAAAAGACTCTGATGCTGGGAGGGATTGGGGGCAGGAGGAGAAGGGGATGACAGAGGATGAGATGGCTGGATGGCATCACTGACTCGATGGACTTGAGTCTGGGTGAACTCCGGGAGTTGGTGATGGACAGGGAGGCCTGGCGAGCTGCGATTCATGGGGTCACAAAAAGTTGGACACGACTGAGCGACTGAACTGAACTGAACTGAACTGAGAACATTGTATGAGACTACAAATACAGGATGTAGGGCTCGATCTTTGGCCAAGTTGCTTGGATGTCTCTGGCCAATTGCTACAGTCAGATTGCCTAGAATATTCAGATCCAAAAAGGTGAAGTCATCTTCTGGGCTTTAAAATTTCCACCTTGAAACTGACATTAGGAAACCAATAATGTTCTTTTCCTCTTCCTCTCTCCTCTACAAAAATTTCTCTCTCAGATCCCTTAATCCCACTAAGGTACAAAGGCTTGATATAAACTAATGCTCCCCTGGGAATTTATATTTTAATGAATGAATGCTTGGCTCCTGAATTTGTAGGCATCAATTGTCAGGTCAGAAATATTTCAGAGAGACACTGGCACTGCTCTGCTACCCAGATTCCACATCAGTAGATACACACCTACTCTGCCCCAATATGTATGCCTCTGAGAAAGCATTTAAATTTTCCTCTTCAACAGGAAGATGACTATATCTAAAGAGTATTATGTGGACACAGATGACAAGTCCTGCTCCAGGAAAACACCTAACCTAGGGAGAGTAAGATAGATAAAAGAGAGCATTGGAAGGAGCAGGCCGAACTAAGGAAAGTAGAAAGGAAGATAGTAGCAGGGGAATCTCTGGTAGCCAGTTCTCAGACACCAAACTGAACCTGAGGGGCAGGACTGAAGTCAGGAATAACCAGGTGCCCAATTATCTAATTAGGAGATAAAAGGTCAGAGCCAGACTTGGCAGCAAGATTGATGATAGTGAATCTCAGACACTGTCTTTCTTGATCTTTAAGTCCACCAAACATACCATCTGCCATGTGCCCATAAAAGTGATGAGGCAGTAGTTTAAAGCCTCCTCAAGTCTTCTTGAGATGCAAGCCCCACCAGCGTCTATCTCTTGCATCTACACATTATTTCTGATAGTGTTCCTCCCTCTCCACATTTCCATCCCCTATCCAAGGCTAGAGTTCCTTCACTGACTCTCCTTATTTCTTTTCCACTTTGAATAGTGTTGCCATGGCCTGCCCATCATGAGCCAACCCCTGGTTTCTGCACAAGATCTGGAACCCTACCTGACCTTTCCCATCTGTAGGGATGGGACACTGATTTTCCCAAGAGCTTGACACAGGACTACACTTACAGGAGAAGGAATCCAACAGTCCATGCTCTAGGAAAAGGCTGGTGGTTCAGATGGTAAAGAATCTGCCTGTAGTGTGAGAGACCTGAGTTCAAAACCTGGCTTTGGAAGATCCCCTGGAGAAGGGCATGGCTACTCACTCCAGTATTCTTGCCTGGAGAATTCCATGGACAGAGGAGCCTGGCAGGCTACGTTCCTTGGGGTCTTAAAGAGTTGAACACAGTTGAGCTACTAACACTTTGACTTTTTCACTTCATGACCAGTCTAGCATCTACTGTTGTTGTTGTTCAGTCGCTCAGTCATGTCTGACTCTTTGCGACCCCATGGACTGTAGGAAGCCAGGCTTCCCTGTCCTTCACCATCTCCCAGAACTTGCTCAAACTCATGCCCATAGAGTCAGTGATGCCATCTAACCATCTCGTCTTCTGTTGTTCCCTTCTCCTCCCGCCTTCAGTCTTTCCCAGCATCAGGGGTTTTTCTAATGAGTCAACTCTTGGCATTAGGGGGCCAAAGTATCTTAGAAAACATGCAGTGTTTAACAGTAAAAATATAATATTTTAAATAAACTTCTAAACATGGGTTTATACTCTTATGTGATCTCCATAAAAAGTCATCACCTCATTAGAAGTGACTGTAATCCTTCTTTCCAGCCTGTATGGATATTTTCCTCTCTGTGTGCTACCAATATGATGCATGCGTGTGCTAAGTCACTAAGTCACGTCTGACTCTTTGCGACCCTGTGGACCATAGCCCACCAGGCTCTACTGTCCATGGGATTCTCCAGGCAAGAGCACTGGAGTGGGTTGCCATGCCCTCCTCATGCTATCATTATACTTGGTCTTAATTTTATGATTCTGAGATTTCAGTTCTCATACTATACTTGTCCATGATCATTGAATTGACTAGGATATGTATGTGTGTATATATACATTTATATAAATGTGTATATATATATATATATATATATGTATTTCAGGTCTCTTTCAGAATAAACTTAATATGATTACTCATACTGCAATCTAATTCAGACATCCTGAATTTTCAACTGCTACTTTTAACTATGTGTTAGAACCTGTGTAATTTTAAATTTTAATTGCTTTTCCATAATATCCAGGAGCATACTCCATTCTCCAAATCAATGATAAAAATCTTTAAAAAAGAAACAATGAGCCTGAAACTCACTCCTCAAGCAGACCTCTTCTCCCTTACTCAGAGAGTCAGCTCACATTTGTATATTTCCATTAGTGAGAAATATCTCCATTGCATGAAGATTCTAATCAGAAAAGCTGTTTTTATAGTATGTCATTGGCAAGTCGACTTGCTGAAGAGCATTCTAATCAGGAATGTTGAAAGCCTTCCATAAATGAGATGACTGTCACCAATGTTCTTTTTTTTCTTCTGTCCTGGGTGGCAATAAAAAAGAACAAATAAAAAGAGAAAAGTATAATTGGTCTGGTAATTGAGCCGTGAAAATGTACTATAAAGAATGGAAACTGAAAGGAAAACCACAAAAACGGTGGCATTCCCAATAATTCAACTAGCATTTCAAATAAGTCACTGGTTGGCATACCTGAAAATAGTTGTGTTTTTTTTTTTTAACTTTTTGACATTTAAAGATTGTCAGCTACACTTTGGCAAGAAACAGGCTTCACTTCAGGATTTCCTCACTTCACTAGTGAAATGAGAAGACATACCTGGAAGGGCTGTCATTTGATTTAGAGCTTCATTAATTTTACCCTTTGTCCTCACATCAGGAACATAAAGAAAAACTTTTTTATTAAAGCTGATGGAAACATGATAATCCAAAAATGTCCCTACATCCTCTGCCCCCCAAATCGTTGGTTTCTACCTAATCCCTCATCAAATAAGATTTATTAGTAGCAATGTACCCTGTGGTATCATTCAGCAATGATGACATATTCACATGTGTCTGTCCGTGCTCAGTTGTATCTGACTCTTTGCAACCCTGTGGACTGCAGGCCGCCAGGCTCCTCTGTCCATGGGATTTTCCAGCAAGAATACCAGCATGGGTTGCCATTTCCTGCTCCGGGGCATCTTCCCAACCCAGGGATTGAACCTGTGTCTCTTGTGTCTCCTGCAATGGCAGATGGATTCTTTACCACCATGCCAGCTGGGAAGCCCGACATATCCACATATAAAGAGAGAATTTCCCTGCTGTACACTGCCAAAAAACAGAAAATGACAAAACAAAACTGAAAACCACACCAAGCTGGATCATATTGATACAGCACAGTGTTGAGACCACTGGGCAGAAATGAGGGCTAAAATAGCTGGTAAAAGAAAATAATCTGGTTTCATTTCAAAGCCTGAACTGTCTTGGGGAAGGGTAATTTCTGAGCACAGTAAGTCCTTACAGTTAGCAGAATTTCTTAATTCAACAACTCTACCACTGTGCATCTCCTTTTGAATTAAAAGCTGTGGATGCAAGCAGACAGTCAAGACCTATGGTACGGGATACTCTAGTACCCAGATGGAAAGGGGTAATCGTGCTGACAGTTAACACTCACGTGAATGTTCTTGCCTTGCTCCTATTACTTCCTTCCCCTACCCCAACACAAGTGGAGGGGCTCGTGCTAGACAGCTGAGATATCATAACAAAAGTGCCAGGGGATGACCTAGCACAGTGGGAAACCACTCGTTTTCAGTAAGTATACATATGGAAGCGGCCACAGATTTTCCACTTTCCCCCTCCACCTTCCTAAGGGTGCTGGGAAGTCAGGACTGGCTCTTTGTGTGAAGTGTTAGTTATAATGCTTGCAGTGGGGGTGAGGAGCATTATTCATGGCAAAAGTAAGTAAGTAAAGTTACTCAGTCGTGTCTGGTTCTGCGTCCCCATGGACAGTAGACTACCAGGCTCCTCTGTCCATGAGATTCGTGGCAAGCCAGTCCACAAAACCAGTGAAAATGTTTACTGAGCACTACTGGGACTGACTTCTAAGTTTTAAATATGGGCTTTCATATATTGTGTTTTCCCAAAATGCTTATGTTGGGCTTCCCAGGTGGTTCAGTGGTAAAGAAGCCGCCTGCCAACGCAGGAGACACAGGTTTGATCCCTGGGTCGGGAAGATCTCTTGCAGGGGGAAATGGCAACCCACTCCAGTATTCTTGCCTGGAAAATCTCATGGACAGAGCAGCCTGGTGGACTATAGTCCACGGGGTTGCAGAGTTGGACACGATTGAGCGACTGAGCATGCATGCACACGTTCCCCCAAAATTCATATGTTGAAGTGGTAACCTTGAGTATGTTAGAATGTGATGGTATTTGGAGATAGGGTCTTTGAAGAGATAATAAAGTTAAATGAGGTCATATGAGTATAACCTAATCCAATGCTATAAGCAGAGGGAGAGACACTGGTGACACCCATGAACAGAGAAAGGGTCATATGAGGGCAAAGCAGAAAGGCAGCCATCTGAAAGCTGAAGAGAAAGGCCTCCAGAGCAACCAAGCCTGCCAACCTCTTGATCTTAGACTTCTAACCTCCAGAAGTATAAGAGAAGACATTTCTATTGTTTAAGCCTCTCTGCCTGTGGTATTTTGTCATGGCAGTCCTAGCAAAGTGATACATACTTGTAGTGTTAATACAAGGAATTTTATGGCTGAGCTGTTTAAAGATAACTCAAAATTTATTATAATTTAATGCACAGCTATTAAGAATTGGTTATGTAAAATCCAGTATAGTTATGCAATAGGATATTATGTAGCCATCAACTGTAAAATGTGACTATATGACTATATATATATATGAAGAACATTTATAACAGATGAAAACATTTGAGGTAACTTTTATAAGAAAAAAATTATATATGTACATTTGACTCAAAGCTTATAGCAAATAAGGCCATATTTCTTTTAATAGTTAAAGTTAAACCATATACCATTTTCTAGATTCCATGTCTATACCTTAATATACAATATTTGTTTTTCTCTATCTGACTTACTTCACTCTGTAAGATAGATCTAGGTTATCCACATCACTGCAAATAACCTTATTTTGTTCCTTTTTACAGCTGAGTAATGTTCCATTATATCTGTGTATCATATCTGGAACTGATGAACCTATTTGCAGGGCAGAAATAGAGACACAGAGGTAGAGAGCAGAGCTGTGGACAACAGGAGCAGGTAAGAAAAGGGTGGGAGGAATTAAGAGAGTAGAACTAATATATATACACCATAATGCATGAACTAGATTGCAGCGGGAACCTGTTGTATAGCACAGGGAGCTCAGCTCGGTGCTCTGTGATGACTCACTTCTTTGTATTTAAACTTTACCAATGAAAAGATAAAAAACTGATATTAGTTTAACTACAATCTTGTTACCAAATAATGTCCTAAACTTCTCCCCGGTCACTGAGGCTGGGGTAACCCCATCCATGTAGAGTATTTCATATAATTCAGTGCCACTAGCTTACTGATCAACACCTGCTCTAACAAAGAATAAAATCCATTATTATGGAATCAAAAGGATCTCACAGAACACTACATAACCATTTTAAAGAAAGAGGACACTATCCACCCTATACAATGTATTTTTTACACTGTTCAGCAAACAATAATAATTACTAGATATTCAAAGAAGCAGGAAAATGTGACCCATATTTAAGAAAAAAAAAAACTGAAAATAAGCAGGTAGTAGAATTAGCAGAAAAGATATATACAGAAAACTTTATAGGAATTCCTTGGCAGTTCAGTGTTTAGGACTACACACTCCCACTGCAGGGGGCATGGATCTGATTTCTGTTCAGGGAACAAAATCATGTGGTCTTCAGGTTGTGGTTAAAAAAAGAAAAAAAAAATTATAAATATAATCAAGGACATAAAAGGAAAGGTCATAACGAATAACAGAAAAAAATCCAGAAAAAAAATGGAAACTTCATAAAGAACCAAAGGGAAATTCTAGAATTGAAAGGAAAAATAAAATTACCACTGCTGGGCATACACATTGAGGAAACCAGAAGGGAAAGAGACACGTGTATCCCAAGGTTCATCGCAGCACTGTTTATAATAGCCAGGACATGGAAGCAACCTAGATGCCCATCAGCAGATGAATGGATAAGAAAGCTGTGGTACATATACACAATGGAGTATTACTCAGCCATTAAAAAGAATACATTTGAATCAGTTCTAATGAGATGGATGAAACTGGAACCTATTATACAGAGTGAAGTAAGCCAGAAAGAAAAACACCAGTACAGTATACTAACACATATATATGGAATTTAGAAAGATGGTAACAATAACCCTGTGTACGAGACAGCAAAAGAGACACTGATGTACAGATCAGTCTTATGGACTCTGTGGGAGAGGGAGAGGGTGGGGAGATTTGGGAGAATGGCATTGAAGCATGTATAATATCATGTATGAAATGAGTCGCCAGTCCAGGTTCAATGCACAATACTGGATGCTTGGGGCTGGTGCACTGGGACGACCCAGAGGGAGGGTATGGGGAGGGAGGAGGGAGGAGGGTTCAGGATAGGGAGCACAGGTATACCTGTGGCGGATTCATTTCGGTATTTGGCAAAACTAATACAATATTGTAAAGTTTAAAAATAAAATAAAATTAAAAAAAAAAAGAAAGAAAACTATTGCATGGACCAAAGAAAAAATGAAAATTACAATATAAAGGATTACTGGAGTTGATGGTAGACCTAATCCAAAGAAAACAGTGAAAAGAGATTGAAAATTAATTATCAAATTTGATAAATCATGAACTATAAAAATGAATTATCCTCCATGTTCAGGGACCTATGGTCTCATCACTCAGGCCATCATTTGGATATGGTATATACATAGAATGGAATATTGTGTGTGGGTTGGTTGCTTAGTCAGATCCACCTCTTTGCAGCCTCATGAACTGTAGCCTGCCAGGCTGCTCTGTCCATGGAATTCTCCAGGTGAGAATACTGTAATGGGTTGCCATTCCCTTCTCCAGGGGATCTTCCCAACCCAGGGACCAAACCCAGGTGTCACACATTGCAGGCAGTTTCTTTACCACCTGAGCTACCAGTGTCAGTTCAGTTCAGTTCAGTCACTCAGTCATGTCCGACTCTTTGTGACCCCATGAATCGCAGCTCACCAGGCCTCCCTGTCCATCACCAACTCCCGGAGTTCACTGAGACTCACGTCCATCGAGTCAGTGATGCCATCCAGCCATCTCATCCTCTGTCGTCCCCTTCTCCTCCTGCCCCCAACCTCTCCCAGCATCAGAGTCTTTTCCAATGAGTCAACTCTTCACATGAGGTGGCCAAAGTACTGGAGTTTCAGCTTTAGCATCATTCCTTCCAAAGAAATCCCAGGGCTGATCTCCTTCAGAATGGACTGGTTGGATCTCCTTGCAGTCCAAGGGACTCTCAAGAGTCTTCACCAACACCACAGTTCAAAGGCATCAATTCTTTGGCGCTCAGCCTTCTTCACAGTCCAACTCTCACATCCATACATGAACACAGGAAAAACCATAGCCTTGACTGGACGAACCTTTGTTGGCAAAGCAATGTCTCTGCTTTTGAATATGCTATCTAGGTTGGTCATAACTTTCCTTCCAAGGAGTAAGCATCTTTTAATTTCATGGCTGCAATCACCATCTGCAGTGGTTTTGGAGCCCCCAAAAATAAAGTCTGACACTGTTTCCACTGTTTTCCCATCTATTTTCCCGTGAAGTGATGGGACCGGATGCCATGATCTTCATTTTCTGAATGTTGAGCTTTAAGCCAACTTCTTCACTCTCCACTTTCACTTTCATCAAGAGGCTTTTGAGTTCCTCTTCACTTTCTGCCATAAGGGTGGTGTCATCTGCATATCTGAGGTTATTGATATTTCTCCCAGCAATCTTGATTCCAGCTTGTGTTTCTTCCAGTCCAGCGTTTCTCATGATGTACTCTGCATATAAGTTAAATAAGCAGGGTGACAATATACAGCCTTGACGTACTCCTTTTCCTATTTGGAACCAGTCTGTTGTTCCATGTCCAGTTCTAACTGTTGCTTCCTGACCTTCATACAAATTTCTCAAGAGGCAGATCAGGTGGTCTGGGATTCCCATCTCTTTCAGAATTTTCCACAGTTTATTGTGATCCACACAGTCAAAGGCTTTGGCATAGTCAATAAAGCAGAAATAGATGCTTTTCTGGAACTCTCTTGCTTTTTCCATGATCCAGCCGATGTTGGCAATTTGATCTCTGGTTCCTCTGCCTTTTCTAAAACCAGCTTGAACATCAGGAAGTTCACGGTTCACATATTGCTGAAGCCTGGCTTGGAGAATTTTGAGCATTACTTTACTAGCGTGTGAGATGAGTGCAATTGTGCGGTAGTTTGAGCATTCTTTGGCATTGCCTTTCTTTGGGATTGGAGTGAAAACTGACCTTCTCCAGTCCTGTGGCCACTGCTGAGTTTTCCAAACTTGCTGGCATATTGCGTGCAACACTTTCACAGCATCATCTTTCAGGATTTGAAATAGCTCAACTGGAATTCCATCACCTCCACTAGCTTTGTTCGTAGTGATGCTTTCTAGGGCCCACTTGACTTCACATTCCAGGATGTCTGGCTCTAGGTCAGTGATCACACCATTGTGATTATCTGGGTCGTGAAGATTTTTTTGTACAGTTCTTCTGTGTATTCTTGCCATCTCTTCCTAATATCTTCTGCTTCTGTTAGGCCCATACCATTTCTGTCCTTTATTGTGCCCATCTTTGCATGAAATGTTTCCTTGGTATCTCTAATTTTCTTGAAGAGATCTCTAGTCTTTCCCATTCTGTTGTTTTCCTCTATTTCTTTGCACTGATCGCTGAAGAAGGCTTTCTTATCTCTTCTTGCTATTCTTTGGAACTCTGCACTCAGATGCGTATATCTTTCCTTTGCTCCTTTGCTTTTCGCTTCTCTTCTTTTCACAGCTATTTGTAAGGCCTCCCCAGACAGCCATTTTGCTTTTTTTGCATTTCTTTTCCACGGGGATGGTCTTGATCCCTG
>NW_011494897.1:4836602-4852391 GCF_000754665.1 Bison bison bison
TTGGTTTAGGTCATCCCTGAATGGTCTAGTGGTTTTCCCTACTTTCTTCAATTTAAGTCTGAATTTGGCAACAAGGAGTTCATGATCTGAGCCACAGTCAGCTCCTGGTCTTGTTTTTGCTGACTGTATAGAGCTTGTACTTCTTTGGCTGTAAAGAATACAATCAATCTGATTTTGGTATTGACCATCTGGTGATGTCCATGTGTAAGATGGTAGGTGTTGCAAGAGGGCATCAGGGCAGACACACTGAAACCATAATCACAGAAAACTAGTCAATCTAATCACACTAGGACCATAGCCTTGTCTAACTCAAGGAAACTAAGCCATGCCCGTGGGGCAACCCAAGATGGGTGGGTCATGGTGGAGAGATCTGACAGAATGTGGATTCTGTCCAGTGGTCCACTGGAGAAGGGAATGGCAAACCACTTCAGTATTCTTGCCTTGAGAACCCCATGAACAGTATGAAAAGGCAAAATGATAGGATACTTAAAGAGAAACTTCCCAGGTCAGTAGGTGCCCAATATGCTACTGGAGATCAGTGGAGAAATAACTTCAGAAAGAATGAAGGGATGGAGCCAAAGCAAAAACAATACCCAGCTGTGGATGTGACTGGTGATAGAAGCAAGGTCCGATGCTGTAAAGAGCAATATTGCATAGGAACCTGGAATGTCAGGTCCATGAATCAAGGCAAATTGGAAGTGGTCAAACAAGAGATGGCAAGAGTGAATGTCAACATTCTAGGAATCAGCGAACTGAAATGGACTGGAATGGGTGAATTTAACTCAGATGACCATTATATCTACTACTGCGGGCAGGAATCCCTTAGAAGAAATGGAGTAGCCATCATAGTCAACAAAAGAGTCTGAAATGCAGTACTTGGATGCAATCTCAAAAACGACAGAATGATTTCTGTTCATTTCCAAGGCAAACCATTCAATATCACAGTAATCCAAGTCTATGCCCCAACCAGTAACGCTGAAGAAGCTGAAGTTGAACGGTTCTATGAAGACCTACAAGGCCTTTTAGAACTAACACCCAAAAAAGATGTCCTTTTCATTATAGGGGACTGGAATGCAGAAGTAGGAAGTCAAGAAACACCTGGAGTAACAGGCAAATTTGGCCTTGGAATACGGAATGAAGCAGGGCAAAGACTAATAGAGTTTTGCCAAGAAAATGCACTGATCATAACAAACACCCTCTTCCAACAACACAAGAGAAGACTCTACACATGGACATCACCAGATGGTCAACACCGAAATCAGCTACCAGTGTAGCCCAATGGAATATTATTCAGCCTTAAAAAGGAAGAAAAATTTTCATATTTGCTATGACATCAGTGAACCTTAAGAACATCATGCTAAGTGAATGTCAGTCACGAAAAGCTAAACACTGGATAATTCCACTCATGCGAGGTTCCCAGAGTAGTTAAATATATAGCGATGGAAAGCAGAATGATGGCTGCTAGACACGGGGAACCATCCTTGTTGCTAGACAAGGGAATGGGGAAGGGGTAATTGTCCAGTGAGTATAAAGTTTCAGTTTTGCAAGATGAAAAGAGTTTAGTGATTGGTCACACAAACAATTGGATATACTTAACACTATGGAACTGCATACTTAAGAATAGTTAAGATAATCAATTTTATATTACACAAAAATTAGAGAATTCAGCTAAAAGAGTGATTTGAAGAAAATTTACAGCTTTCAATGCTTTTCATATAAAAGAAGAAAAATGTATAATTAATAAACTAACCTTCCACATTACAAAAGTAGGCAAAGAAAGAAATTAAAGCCACGGGAAATAAAGGAGATAAATAATAACCTTAATACAGGAAAGGGGTGAAACACTAAACAACCAAAAAAATGTAAAAAAATTGATTCATACAAGACAATTAAAATTATAAAGCCTTAGCAAGACTGATCAAGAATAAAAAATACAAATTTCAGTATAAGAAAAGAACTGACATATACATTTACAGATATTATAATCATAAGGCAAATACTATAAATAATTTAATGCCCATAAATTTTACAACTTATATAAAATAGAAAAATTACTTGAAAAAACATAATATCGAACTCTGAATAGACTAATACCAACGAAAGAAACTGAATGTGTGATAAATACTCTTCCCACAAATAAACAATCTAAGCCCAGACTGTTTCACTTGTGAATTCTATCTAAAATTTCCGAAAAAAAATAATACGTTCTTACACAGATGTTTTGGGGAAACAGAGAAGGGAACATTTCCCAACACATTTTATCAGGTCAGGACAACCCTGGGACACAATTTGCCAAAGACATTATAAGAAAAGAAAATTACAGGCCAATATCTCTCATGAACATAAATAAAAAAGTCCTTAGCACATTCCTAGCAAACTGAAATCAGAATTACATGAAAAAATTATACATAATAACCAGCTGGGGTTTATTCCAGAAATTTTAAAAACTGGTTTAACATTTGGAAATTAGCTAGTGTAATTTAGACCATCAGTAAGAAAAGGGGATAACATGATTAATATGATAATTTCAACAGATGTAGAAAAGAATTGACAAAATTATACACCTCTTCATGATTTAAGACAGACCAAAAAAAAAAAAAAATCTTGGCAAGTTTAAAAATAGGAAGGAATTTTCTGTCTGATAAAGGGCATCATGAAAAATCTTTTGCTAACAGTGTGCAAAAGTGAAATATCAAACACTGTCCCCATAAAGACAGACACAAGGAAAGCAAATCATCACTGCTTTTCATCATCATATTGACGTTCTAGCCAGTGCAACAAAGCAAGGGGAAAAACAAAAGGAGGGACACAGACTAAAACTGAAAAAGTAAAACTGTCTTCACTCGCAAATGACATAATCACATCCATAGAAAGGCCTGAGAATCTGCCTTAAAAACCACATCTTATGAAACTAATAACGAATTCAGCAAGTTGTAGTATACAAAATCAATACACACACAAAAAAATGGTATTTCTCTACACTAGCAGCAAATCATTAGAAAATGAAATTTTAAGTTTCCATCTACAGTAACATTAAAAAATGTATTTAGAAATCATCTTTGAAAAGATACATGTAGTACTTCTCCAGTTGAAGTTACACAACAAAACTGAGACAAATTAAGGCCTAAGGAAGGCCTTAATAAGTAGAGAGACATACCATGTTCATAACCTGGAAGAATCAATATTACTGAAATATTAATTCTTGGAAAATTGACGTATGGATTCCATGCAATACCAATCAAAATCCCATCAGGCTTTTTTTTTTTAGTAGAAATTGACAAGTTGATTCTAAAAGTTTAATGAGAATGCAAAGACTTGGAATTGTCAAAATAATCTTGAAAAAGAACATATTTGAAAGTCTCACTCTACCTGATTTCAAAATTTACTATAAATTAACAGTAAACAAAATAGCACACACACACCCCTCTGCATATATATGTGTATATATATACATATAAAGTACATGTACATCTATATGGGCTTTGCTTGTAGTTCAGCTGGTAAAGAATCTGCCTGTAATGCAGGACACCTCCATTTGATTCCTGGGTCAGGAAGATCCCCTGCAGAAGGGATAAGCTACCCACTCCAGTATTCATGGGCTTCCCTGGTAACTCAGACAGTAAAGAATCTGCGTGAAGTGCAGAAGACCTGGGTTTGATCCCTGGGTTGGGAAGATCCCCTGGAGAAGGGCATGGCAACCCACTCCAGTATTCTTGCCTGGAGAAGCCCATGGACAGAGGGGCCTGGCAGGCTACAGTCCCTGGGTTGAAAAGAGATATAGATATAAAGATATATGTAAAGATATAAAGCTCTGGGCTTCCCTGGTGGCTCAGATAGCAAAGAATCTGCCTGCAGTGAGGGAGACCCAGGGAGACCTTGAGAAGGAAATAGCTAACTACTCCAGTATTCTTGCCTGGAGAATTCTATGGACAGAGGAGCCTGGTGGGCTATAGTCCACCTGGTATCTAAAAGTCAGACTGAGTGACTAACACTTTCATTACTTTCAAAAAGCTTAACCTATACCATTTCTATTCCTTGATATATATTGCTCAGAATTTCTGCTCTCTCTCTATATATACTAAGGTAAATATGAACATATATTCACAAAAAGACTTCTACAAGACTGTACATAGTAGCTTTCTTTACAATAGACAACCACTATAAACAAAGCAGTAATAGCAAAATGAATAAATAAACTGTATTATAGTCATACAATGCAATCCAATTTAGTCACAAGAAAGTATGAACTACTGATACACTCAACAAGGTAAATAAGTCTCTAAAGCATTGTGTTGAGCAAAAAGCGTCAGAAGCAAGAGCATATACTGTGAGGTAATATTTATATGAAGGTCAAGAACAGGCACTGTTAGAAACTAAGAGTGGTTGCTGATGGTGGGGAAGAGAGTGGAAGGGAGCACAAGGTGATTTTCTGGATTGATGGAAATGTTCTATATCTCGATCTGGCTACTGGTTATACAAGTGCAGGGCTTCCTGTGTGGCGTGAGTGATAAAGAACCCACCTACCAATGCAGGAGACATAAGAAACTCAGGTTCGATTTCTGGGTTGAGAAGATCCCCTGGAGGAGGGCATGACAACCCACTCCAGTATTCTTGCCTAGAGATTCCCAAGGACAGAGGATCCTGGTGTGTTACGGTCCATAGGGTCACAAAGAGTTAGGCATGGCTGAAATGACTTAGCATGTATGCAAGAGCATACATCTGTCATAAGTCATTGAGTGGTATTCTACACTTAAGACTACACACTTCACATTTACAAATTTTATCTCAAGTACTAAAAAGTTAAAGCATTAGGGACTTCCCTGACAGTCCAGTGGCTGGGACTCCATGCTTCCACTGCAGGGAGTATAGGTTCCACCCCTGGTCAGAGAACTAAGATCCTGTGTGCCCCAGGGCCAAAAAAAAAGTTAAAGTATTAAAAGATAAACAAAATACATTCATAAACAAATCTTCCATGCAAATAACTCCTGTGGTGACTGTTAGTTCCAGAAAAAGGAGAGCTTACTAGGTAGGGTATGTGCCCAAATTCAGCCTGTTTTAAAATACATTAAACTAGAGAGGCTCTCTCTAGGACTCAGAATCTGATCTCATGCCTTCAAAGGCAACAGTATAGTTATACACTGAAGGTAAGAGGACTGAAAATAGAATCTTCTAAATTTCCCTAGAAATAGACCTGCCCGTGAGGCAGCTGCAGCTGCCAGAGCCTGGGATGGATCTCTGTTCTCATGGTCCCTCAGCCTTGCTTTGAAGACAGAAGTGGGTCATCTGGTCTCCATGGCTTTCACGGAGGCTGCCAATATGAGGGTTCGCCAGGTCACTGGCTTTCTGAGAAACATCCTCCAAGAAATGCACTTGGATTGTCTCCTTCCTAACTGAAGCTGATGGAATGTGATTGTAAACATGAGGGGGGAGGTGTACCCCAAATTCACCTGATAAATCACAACCATGATGATGGACCTTTGATCTCTGACCCCACAAGTCCAGTTCCCCAGCAGACTAACTGGAGATTGTGTGATGTCTTAATGTGGAACTTAATGTAAAGATATTTCCTCCCTGCCTTATGCCTTTGGCATCCAGTATATAGTAAGCAAGTTCTCTAGAAGAGGGATGAATTCCAGACTTGCCAAAATAAAAGTAGGGATTGGCTGGAATAGTTATAAGCTGTAGGTCTCTGCTTTCCCTATGTAAGGGCACAGTAGAAAACACATCCTTATATTATCCAGCTGTCACCCTAGATGCCACAGCATCTTCAATGGCAGCCATTTGCACAAACAGGAGACAAAAGTACCCTGAATTTTAGTTTAATTATGAACCAAGAAGCCGTGAAAACAGACACATCAGATGGTCCTGGCAACACTGTCCTGTGCACAGAGATAACTACTCTTGACGAGTGTCAGAAAATTTGATTATTTTCCTTTGGCTGTGTCTTGCTGTTCAGTTGCTGAGTCGTTTCCAACTCTTTGAGACCACGTGGACTGTAGCCTGGCAGGCTCCTCTGTCCATGGGATTCTCCAGACAAGAATACTGGAGTGGGTGGTCATGTCCTTGTCCAGGGGATCTTCCCAACCCAGGGATCAAACCCGAGTCCGCTGCACTGGCAGGCAGATTCTTTCCCACTGAGCCATCAGGTCTACAATGACAAAAATTTTGCAGAGTGAACGAATATCTGAGCATTTGTTTACCTGAATGCCATAATTTAAACTGCTCTTAGATGGCTATTTGGCCAGAAGGTGATCAGTTAAAGTATTAGATCCTAGATATATTTTAGTGACATTCATGGGTGTGGTAAATGAAATCCTTTGCAAATGCTGGTACAGAGAATACTCCACTTTTTACTGATGTCATGAGCCCTGTTTATCACCTATTTTGTTACTTAGTGCATCTGTCACCCCAAAGCAAACTTCCCAAACCTACTGCCTGGTTTTTGAAAGAACACTTCGTGGAGTCAGTTCACCGAGAGGGAGTTCCCCTTCAAACACACACATACCATCATCCAGCAAGATCCTCCATCACGTCTTCACTATCCTATAAAAGGGACAAAGGGGAAGACAAACATTTATGGAGAGGGAGATTTTTCTCATAATGGCCCCAATAAATATGTTGGTTGTAGAGAAATAAATGCGGAGGGAACATGCAAGCCTGATGTTGAAGAAAGGCTTGTTCATGCTTAATACATTGGAGAAATTTCCAAGAACTGTTCAACCATGTTAAAAAATATTACCCCTGTAAGGCTGCCAAGGACAGGGAGACCTATGGTGACCAGTGAGTAAGTGTTGGCCGTTCAAGTTAAAGTGCCTGGGGGCAGAAATAATTTACGTACCCAATTTTTCCAGCATGTCAACAACTGAAATTTCAAGGAGGAACACATGTATCATGTGTATGTGGGCTTCTTGTTTATATACACACACACGTGCACACACACACATATACAAACACTGCAGAGTCCCTAAACTCTGTCTTTTTTTTTTTTTCAGAAAGACAAAAATAGAGTAGAAGAAAATGTGTTGTCAACTTCCTATGACAAGAGCGCCACAACTTTTCCCATATTCCAGGATTATCCATGGGCTACGAAAACGAGGCAAAAAACAATCCAAGGATGCAGACGAACTCCAGGATAGGGGATGGAAGGCAGTGTGCTTCAGCCCTCCAAAAATGCAAAGAAAAGCCACGTATCTCAAGCTGCTTCAAACTTGATCTTCCAAAGCAAATTACTGCAATTATTAAAGCCAGAACACAGCCATGGTTCTTTCTTCCAAATGATAACTATTCACCAGTAATAAGATAGTTAAAAAATCTGATTTCACAGTGGAATTGGGTTGGTACAAAATTCCTCTCTGCCTGTGGCAAAATTTATTGCAACTCTGAAAGCTCTCTGCCAATCACAATTATCATCACGAAACTGAACTAGTATTGCAGGTCATATAACCCAGTCTTCAAGGAGAGGATGACAAGATGGATAGGAATTTAATGGATTTATGGTATCAGACAATGAAGAAAAATACCTGTCTGGACTAATCATAAACTTTTCTTTAGCTGCAATTAACCTCATGTTGAAATACTATGTAGAGGCTATGTAAGTGATAGCACTTAAGGAAAGCGATGAATGTGTAATTGTCTGGAGCTTTTTAGAAAAAAAAAAAGCTCTCGAAATGAACATTTTCACTAAATAATACAGCAACCTGCTTGTATTCAGAATGTGCTTAAAAGACTATTTTAGAGCTTTAGCTTACAATGAAAAATGCTTTAGCCCTAGCACCAAAGACAATGACCAAAACATATCTGTTGCTCCCCAAAATTTCACTAAAAAACTAAATTATTAAGAAGGGTACCATGTCTATCCAATTAACATGTAGTGCTTGAAATGAATATAGCAACAGAAGGGAACCAAAAATGAAGAACCAGGCTACAAACCTCTTAAGAGTAGTGATCGGACTTTTTATTATCACAATTATATTTTTTCCTCTTTTCCTCTCCATTTTACATCCAACACAATGCCTGGAATATAAAGGGTGTTCCAGTGTTTAGTAAAAGTATACTTGATAAGAGAAAATTATTCCCAGACACTCCCTCTGGTAAAAACAGTGTCTGGTCCCTGACGATCCAAACCATGTTATCTGTCTTCACTTACATCCTCCAGTACGTAGTTGGTCCTCTAACAACCAGGAATAGTCTTCTCCTAGAGTGAGAGGGACATAATCAGTTAAACTTGAGCAGAATGCTTTTGTTCTTAGATTTTCCTTGATTTCCACTGTATTTCTACATTGTTGGTTCCTGATGCTTTATTGGATTTCTGACTTTGTTTGAGTGACCTACTCATGCTGATGTGTTAAAGGTATCACCTCTTACATACCTGTGCCCCAGCCTTAGACCCATAATCTTCTCTGACCTGGGTATGTACATGTACTTTGGCCCAAATAAGCATATGAACTTACTTCATCACTGCTCCTATTTTTTTCTCTCTCTCTCAATCTTATTTTGATACCTAATTATCTTTAGAACCCCAGATCACAGTATAGCATTTCTGGTCCTGTACAACACAATGGGAGTTTGAGAATGGGTCTCCATTAATATCTATTTGTTGAGACATTCTCTAGTTTCAAAATATATTCCTTGATGATATTAAATTGGGTTCACAGAAATACTCTTTAGTAGGCTTGTAATTTTTTATTTTAAAAAAACTATATAGTTAAGTTTGAGAGTAAAACTCACAGAATACATATGGAAGATAACAAGTATGGAATGGTTATTGAATCATCACTAAATAATTTGAATCGTTGCAATGCACACTGGGTTTGAATTTACTAACAAATACCCTAAGTTGCTACATTCATGGGTGTGTTTGTCTGTGTGTATGTGTGTGTATCTGTGTGTGTGTGTGTAAGTTCTGCGGCAACTTGGAAAGTATTCTGCAATACATCCTAGAATGATCATATGATTTATTTTAAAAACTGAAATACTTTTGAGAGTGAAAAGGTGCATAATGAATTATTATACCAAAGATAAAAGGCATAAACTGAGACTTCCTAAAAAAATATGGGATTTATATTCATCCCCAAAGATGTGATGGGGACTACTTTTAATAAAACTGACAGACACCTGAAGGTAACCTGCATGGGAACCCTCAGCTAAGAAACTCTGGTCAGCAGGTGCCCACATGCAGCCAGACTGTGAGTCATCATTCTGGAAGAAACTGGGTTTCAGTTTGGACTTCAGTAGTGTTTTGTAATCTGCTCCCTAGAGACCTGCCAAGTTCTGAGCTGAACACACGGACTCTCAGAAATCATCCATTTTGAATTGTGTGGGGCAAAAATAGATTTCAGAATTCTAGGGAAAATATTACAAGATTCTGATGAAGTAGACATGAGGAATAGAAATACATACATACAGGAATGGTAGGGTAAGGGGGCAAGTGGATGTGAGAAATACTGGTAGACAGGGAAAAAGATTTTTGAGAAGTAGTTAATAGCTTTAGATATGCAAATATGATATATTGATTAAATTTGAAAATATCATTTTTATCCTGTTCATTCTCACATTTAAGAATCACTGTTTAGCGGCTGAAACATGGATGCAAGTAGAGATCATCATACTAACTGAAGTAAATGAGAAAGAGAAAGACCAATAACACATGATATCACTTTTTGTGGAATCTAAAATATGACACAACCAAACCTATCTATGAAACAGAAGCAGGACCATGGACATCTCAGACTGATGGTTACCAAGAGGGAGGGGGCTGGATGGAGTGGGAGGCTGAGGTTAGCAGATGTAAGCCAGTATATGCGGAATGGATAAACAATAAGGTCCTACTGAACAGCACGGGGAACTATAATCAATATCCTATGATAAATAATAATGGAAAAGAATATTTCAAAATGCATTAATAGAGATGTATGCATGCCAATCACTTCACTATACAGCAGAAATTAACAGAACAGTGTAATTCAGCTATGAAAGTGAGCCTTTCAGTCGTGTCTGACTCTTTGCGACCCCATGGACTGTAGCCCACCAGGCTCCTCTGTCCATGGGATTCTCCAGGCAAGAATACTGGAGTGGGTAGCCATGCCCTTCTCCAGGGAATCTTCCCGACCCAGGGATCAAACCCAGATCTCCCACAACTGCAGGCAGATTCTTTAGCATCTGAGCCACCAGGGATGCCCAACTATACTTCAATTACAAAATGAAAAAAGTAAAGTAAAACTTAGTGGTTGAAAATAACAACCATTTATCACTCCTCATGATTCTGAGGGTTGACTGGGCTAACCAGGGTAGTTCATCTGAAGGCTTGACTAGGCTGGAACCCAAGAAAGCTGATTCATCTGGCTGCTTCTGCCTGACTGGCAGATCATCTGGGGTTACCTTGATTCTCCTCCATCTGGCTTGAACTTCTTATTGTCCAGCATTTATAGGAGTAACATTTCAAGCTTAAGAAAGAAAAAGCTGTTGATCTCTTAGACCCAGCTTTAAAAATGACACAGTATTACTTCTACAGCATTCTAGTGGGCAAAAACAATTCACAGAACCAAAGGCTGGAGAAATAAACTGTCTCTTGATGGTTGGAATGGTAAGGAATTTACAGTCATCCTGAGGGACTAACATTTTAACCCAAAGCAACTAGGGTAGAAGAAAATTTGACTGCACCTATAAGACTATCTTGGGAGTTCCTGGTGGCTCAGATGGTAAAGCGTCTGCCTACAATGTGGGAGACCCGGGTTCAATCCCTGGGCTGGAAGATCCCCTGGAGAAGGCAATGGCAACCCACTCCAGTATTCTTGCCTGGAAAATCCCATGGACGGAGGAGCCTGGTAAGCTACAGTCAGTCTGTGGGGTCGCAAAGAGTTGGACACGACTGAGCGACTTCACTCACTCACTGTAAGACTATAAATGCATGTATACTTGACTCAGAAATGTATTCATTGTAGTATTTTTTATAAAATATTGGGAAAAAGCTAAATGACCATCAATAAGTGAACCATTAAACATATTATAGTACACCCATAAAATGAAGTGGGGCTTCTCAGGTGGCTCAGTGGTAAAGAACCTGCCTGCCAATACAGGAGACACAGGAGACATGGGTTGGATCCCTACGTCAAAAAGATCCCCTGGAGTAGGAACTGGTAGCCCACTCCAATATTCTTGCCTGGAGAACTGCATGGGCAAAGGAGCCTGGCGGGCTACATAATATACACATCAATGTAAACACAGTTACTTAATTATTTGCTTCAATATGAAAAAATATCTTTTAAAGGACATATTAAAAAAAATACAATACTACTGGTTGCTCCCTGGGAGGGAACTATTTGACTAGATACCAGACAGTGGAAGGTAAATAGCACTTTTCAACATCTGGATTTTATACTGTAAGCTTGTTTTTTTATTAAAAAACAACTGAATAAAATTTCTTTTTCTAAGTCCAGGTAGTATGACACAGCAATTACACTTCTCAGCATCTACTCCCAGAGAAATATAGATCCATGTATACAAAGAGACGTGTATAAGGGTATTATTGCAGCACAAAAATGGAAATAACCTAACTATTCATCAATAGTAGAATGGTTAATAAATCACAATATAGCTATATAATGGAATACTATGCAAAATTTTAAAACAAAATTAAGACATGGAAAGATCTTTAAAACAAATAGTTGAGTACTAAAAGCTCAGCACTCAAAAAAAGAATTATAATCAATAAAAAACATTATTAAATATATATGTATACACACAGAAATGCTAAAATATGGGTTAGGGAGCTTTAGTCTCTGTGTGGTTGCTTTTATACAATGAACATTATTTTTTATTACTTGTAAAATTAGATATTCATGAAATAAAAAATAAACATCAACTTTTGTCTCAAGGTGGTGGATGAGGCACTTTCAAACAGTGACTACTGTGTGTGTCTTCTCGGGATCACTTTCACCTTCTCCTTTCAGACCTCATACCCCTTGACTAAAACACAAGACAGAAAGAGACAGAACAGCCAAAGTGAACAGGTAGTAAGTAGAAAGTAGTAATAGTAACTGGAGGGAAGATCAGAGAATATGATTAAAAACAACACCATCACTGCCACAGTCAAGACACCACATAATTTGCTAGAAAAAATGCCACAAAATAATTATTTTCTAGAATGTAGGATATGTGATTCAAATAAGTGAAACATGGGCTCATTGGCTGTCCTTCATATATTCTTGAAAAAAAAAATTAAAACCCATTTTCCAATAAAAGTGAGATTGATAATGTGCTATAAACTGTCATATGGAATCCTTCCTGAGTTAAAATGGGTGTGAAAAAAATATATATCTTATTGTACATTTACAGGAGCAGTAGAGGGAAGGTTTTCAATTTCCTCATTAATTCTATCCAAGACAGGTCCTGATCCTTTCATGTGGGGTACGCAGATTCTGCAGAGCCGGGTAGCAGGCTCATACATTTAAACAATTCAGCCAGAGAGTGTGGGAATATGGCTGCTAGACTGCTCATTCGGACTTGGTGGAAACATGAAGAACAATTAAAAGTTACTCCCAGCACCACTGTTGTTCACTGAGTCCAAGCTCTGACTGCTTGCCTCACGACAGGCCAATAATCTGGAGACCAGGCAGGGGATGGCGACTTTCTTGGAAAGCCAAACCTCCGAGAAGATGGCAGACTAGAGTCTTAGAGTGCCATTTTATCAGGGTCCGGATGCCAGTCGCTTTTTTAGAACAGAGAAGGGGAGGAGATAAGGAAGTAAAGTAAAAAGGCCATAAGTCTTCCATAATTTTCCTGGCTTGGCCAGCAAAAGGGAAGGGATGTGTTAATTTTTCTTTCCTGTAGCCGTTCACAGGTGGGCAGGGTCAGGATGCCTCCCTGTGAGCTGAACAAAGGCACTTTAACATTCAGGCAGAGGGGCAGGGTTCCCCAGGCTGCTGCTGCTGCTGCTAAGTCACTTCAGTTGTGTCCACTCTGTGCGACCCCATAGACAGCAGTCCACCAGGCTCCTCTGTCCCTGGGATTCTCCAGGCAGGAATACTGGAGTGGGTTGCCATTTCCTTCTCCAATACATACATGCATGCTAAGTCGCTTCAGTAGTGTCCAACTCTGCAACCCCATGGACAGCAGCCCACCAGACTGGCTGTTATGTAATGTATGCTTCTAGGGATAGACAGCATCCTTTTATTACAGTAACAAAAGCAATGTAAAGCAAAGATTAAAGCAAAAGAAACAGACCCAACATGGAGTCAGGTTTTGTTCTTCCCTGTTACACTGTAACATCTAACACTTTGAATACTTACAAAGTGCCAGGCACTGTATTACAAGCTTTACATATGTTTGCTCTTTAATTCCTTCTATATCCCTGTGACATAGATATCATTGTGATCCTCTTCTTTCTGGTGAGGATTCTGGTTAGAGACTTCAGTAGTTCTTCCAAAGTCATATACCCAGTCAAATCGTGTAGCCTGGATTCCAGCCTATATCTGTCTGGCCCCCATGCTCTTAACTTTTCTCAGGAATGATGCAACATCACTGGCCTCAGATGTGAGCCTTTCGCTGATTTTTCATGGATTGGTAGGCTGACATTATGCCAGTTTGGGGGAGGCATAAACAAAAGTAGTATTTTTGAAGACCTACAGTTGATTGAACTTGACTGGAATTTGGAGTTGGTGAAGGAAAGTGGCGGGACGTGAGGCTGAACCAGAAATCGGCTATATGGCAGTAAAGGAACTTGAATTTTATCGTACAACTATAGGGAGCTATTGAAATGTGAAGACATGTAGGTTTATCATTTTAGCAGCACAGAAGGCAAGGCAGTCTACCAGTATTCCTGAAGTAAATAGATAAGTTAGGAAGGTGTCTGAAGAGTCCAATCAAGATGTAATAGTAGCCTGAACCAGTGAGAGTAGAGACAGTGTCCCTGTGAGAACTATTTAACCTCTCAGATTCATTTGTCACTCTCATTCTGAGAGAAAAGTAGTACACTTGTGCTGAATAAAACTTACATATCAAGGCATCAAATGTACTGTTTTATTAACATTCATGATCCAACACTGTGGCTCTACCTATGGTATCTTGCTATTTCCTACTTGGTTTTAATTCTTGGGGAATTGACCTTAGTTCCTGAGCAATTCCTTTATTAATCTGGGGCTGAGAGAATGTCAATTTGAGTTGTTAGGATTTCATACCTCAGAAGATGGAAAGATACAGTGCAAAATTACCAGATTTACCAGCGACTTACTGAAAGCAATTTATGGTCTTTCCTAAATATCATCCTGTTTGCTGATTTGCAAGGTCTTTGTGTTCCATATTTCCCAGAGTCCCAGAGTGAAATAAATTCTCAACAGGTCTTGAAGCTGGAAAAAGATAAAACTCAAGCAGGTTTATTTTCCTATTTGCCCACAGCCCTGGTAAAAGGGCTGATACACAAGGAGGTTGAAAATATTAGTGAAAATGAGATTTGGGATTATTTGTTTTTTCTAATTATCTAATCACCATGGAAAATCAAGAGTCATTTTTACTGTCAAGAATCCTGAGACTTCCCTGGCCGTTCAGTGGTTCAGACTCTGTGCTCCCAACACAGCGGGGATGCAGGTTCAATTCTTGGTTGGGAAACTAACATCCTACATGCCACGTGGCATGGGCAAAAAAAAAGAATCCTCCTGTGAATGAATCACATCTCACTGAAATGAGTGCCATCATGGATTAATTTGGCTACCTTTTCAAGCTGAAGGGTGTTGATACTGTCAATGGTCTGCTTTTAAATAGTACTGTAGCTACTACTTGGTATTCCCTATTCATGTGAATACTTAGGAGCTTAAACAAATTTCAAAGGCCAATTACTTCTCTAAGGAAAACCATAGACTATAAATCAGTATGTCATCAGAGAAGAGAATTTAAATATTCTAAAATTTTTGAATGCTAATAACAACACATTGAAAAAAAAATTGCTTTAAGTCCCTCTATCACAAAGGAGGCAGGCTGTGCAAGGAACAACAGACTGGTTCCAAATAGGAAAAGGAGTACATCAAGGCTGTATATTGTCACCCTGCTTATTTAAGTTATATGCAGAGTACATCACGAGAAATGCTGGACTGGAAGAAGCACAAGCTGGAATCATGATTGCCAGGAGAAATATCAATAACCTCAGATATGCACACGACACCACCCTTATGGCAGAAAGTGAAGAAGAACTAAAGAGCCTCTTGATGAAAGTGAAAGAGGAGAGTGAAAAAGTTGGCTTAAAGCTCAACATTCAGAAAACTAAGATTATGGCATCTGGTCCCATCACTTCATGGGAAATAGATGGGGAAACAGTGGAACCAGTGGCTGACTTTACTTTTCTGGAATCCAAAATGCAGATGATGATTGCAGCCATGAAATTAAAAGATACTTACTCCTTGGAAGGAAAGTTATGACCAACCTAGATAGCATATTCAAAAGCAGAGACATTACTTTGTCAACAAAGTTCCGTCTAGTCAAGGCTATGGTTTTTCCAGTGGTCATGTATGGATGTGAGAGTTGGACTATAAAGAAAGCTGAACAACGAAGAATTGATGCTTTTGAACTGTGGTGTTGGATAAGATTCTTGAGAGTCCCTTGGACTGCAAGGAGATCCAACCAGTCCATCCTAAAAGAGATCAGTCCTGGGTGTTCATTGGAAGGACTGATATTGAAGCTGAAACTCCAATACTTCGGCTACCTGGTGCGAAGAACTGACTCATTTGAAAAGACCCTGATGCTGGGAAAGATTGAAGGCAGGAGGAGAAGGGGACAACAGAGGATGAGATGGTTGGATGGCAT
>NW_011494897.1:4852491-4853602 GCF_000754665.1 Bison bison bison
CTGACTCAACGGACATGAGTTTGGGTAAACTCCGGGAGTTGGTGATGGACAGGGAGGTCTGGTGTGCTGCAGTTCATGGGGCTGCAAAGAGTCGGACATGACTGAGCGACTGAACTGAACTGAACTGAACTGTGCAAGGAATAACCATGTGGACTAGGAGCTGGGTAAGCAGGCTTCTTTCTCTGCATGCATCCGCCTGTTGTATCACCCAGTATCTAGGACTTCTATTTCTCTAGCTACATAGGGGAGGTAAAAATGACTTTCTTTATCCCTGACTCCTGGGGAAGATAAGTGACAGGGAAGCCCATGCTGAGCACTTGATGAAAGATTTCAGTTTATCAACTTTTTTAGTTTTTTGAGACCACAGTAACAAAGCAAGTATCTAACAGATTTTTCCATAGCACCTTTTGGCTAAGATCAAGGGTAGTATGCGGACTTCCCAGGAAGCACAGTAGTAAAGAATCCACCTGCCAATGCAGGAGATGCAAGAGACACAGCTTTGATCCCTGGATCAGGAAGATCCCCTGGAAAAGGAAATGGCTACCCACTCCGGTCTTCTTGCCTGAAAAATTCCGTGGACAGAGAAGCCTGGCGGGCTACAGTTGATGGGGTCACAAAGAGTTGAACATGACTGAGTGACTGAGTACAACTGACTTTTAGTTTTCATTGAATTGCTGGAGTTGGTCAGCACTTTGGTCCAGACTGTCCCTTCTTAGACTGATCTTCCATCCAGTCAAGCCCACGACCTGCTGGTTTCAGCTTCCAAACATTTCTCATGCCTGCCTCCTTTTCAGCACCCAGGCCATTTCTCCAGTTCAGGGACAGATCATCTTTCAACAAACGTTGCCCTAGTTGCTGTAGCTTCTTAACTGACTTCCCCACCTCTGTTTTTGCTCTGTTGAGATCTAGCCCCACCCCTTATTGTAGCCAGGCTGATTTTTTTCTAAATCTCAATCCAACCTGTCTTCAGCTTTTTATTTCCTGTAGGATAAAGTCCAGGCTTCTGAGCCCAACTTATCTTTGACAAAGGAGGCAAGAATATACAATGGATTAAAGACAATGTCTTTAACAAGTGTTGCTGGGAAATCTGGTCAACCACTTGTAAAAGAAT
>NW_011494897.1:4854170-4868036 GCF_000754665.1 Bison bison bison
ACCCCCTGAGGCTTCCCTCCACCTGGAACGCTAGTCCTTCCTCGCTTCACCCAGCTCTCATTTGTCACTATTCAGGGTTTTGCTAGTCATTATGTTCTCTGAAAGCCTTCCCTCAACTTTTCATTTGAGATGCACCACCTTGTCTGATACCACAGCCCTCTGTGCTTGCTCCCACCAGTATACATTTTCTTAGGCTAACATGGCATTCATTCTCTCATGGGACTATGAGTTTTTTAATATCAGGGACTATATTTTGGTCATCCGTCTCCAGATCCCAGGACCATAGATGGTTCATGGTAAACTTCAATAATGTCCTTTCCTCTGATTCTCTTTCTCTCTTCTATGCTCATTCTTTTATTTCTTGTATAGAGATTTAATGCTGCAATTGGAAAGCCTGTGGTCTTATTCTTATGGTCCCCTGCGGGAGGCTCAGTGATAAAGACTCTGCTTTTCAATGCAGGAGATATAAGAGACATGGGTTTGATTCCTTGGTTGAGAAGATCCCCTGGTGAAGGAAATGGCAACCCACTCCTAGATTCTTGCCTGAAAAATTCCATGGACAAAGAAGCTTGGTGGGCTACAGTCCATGAGGTCGCAAATAGTCAGATCCATTCTTTACTCTGCTGCTCCACATACAGAAGAGAAAACTGAAATCAGAGCTATGACCCTAAGATCATGCAACCAAATAGTGGCAGAGACTGAGCGAGAACCCAGTTCTCCAGAGAATAAGGGTGAAATATGACATAGAGGTAATGGTAAAGTTTTTGGTGGAATGCCTAGCATACAGTGGACATTTCACAGGAGACAGACCAGGTTTCTTTTCAACCCAGTTGTCTTTCTGTGATATTCCATTGCCTTTCTGCACGAGCAACTCTTTCGACCGCTTTGCTTTTATACCACAGACCCTTGGGTAGATACAGTCACAGGGATCACAGCTTTGAAAGTACTCGAGAGGAACGGCATTTTATAAATCCAACACTGCTGACTGCTGATGGTATGCCATTAAAAATGTTAACTCGCCGGGACCAGAAACACCCCAATGAGGGTGCAGGGTTTTCCTGTTACATTTAATTAAAAGATCATTTTTATGACAACATCGTATTAGGGGGTGATAAAAGGATCGTAAATTGCTTCATGAGGTCACCAAGAAAGTTCCAATGCCCCATTAGTTTTCATTGTCCAGTCCCTAGATATCAACACTCACTTTTATCACAAAGTACATAAAACATATGACCTTTCTGGTTGCAGTACACAAATGTTCCCCAAAATCATATCAAGCTTGTTTCACATCTTATACTTACTACAGCTGAGGGCAGATATAAAATGTGGCTAATATTATACATGCTGTAAAGTGAGGAAGTTCTGGAAAATTACAGATGAAAGTGCTTCGATCTCTGAAACTTAACATGTCATTCTGGAAATATCACAATTCTGATCTGTTTTTGATCATAGCATTGCAATCTAAAATATACAATGGAAAATGGTATATAAGCAAAAATAGTGGTACTCAGGGATGATAACTGTTTAACTATTAAGCATGTAAATTTGTTTTTTAGAATGAATGGGGAAATTATTTTAATTTTGTTACTTATAGGTGTGAATGTGTGCTCAGTCCCTCAGTGTGTCCAACTCTTTGTGACCCCATGGACTGTAGCCCACCAGGCTTCTCTGTCCATGGAATTTCTCAGGCAAGAATACTGGAGTGGGTAGTCATTTGCTTCTTCAGGGGATCTTCCCTATCCATGGACTTAACCTGTGTCTCCTGTATTTCCTGCATTGGCAGGCAGATTCTTTACCACTGAGCCACCTGGAAAGCCTGTTTAGATGTCATTCTGCAAAGATGCATTTCATCAGAGGCATTAAGAAATGTTTTTATAAGTGTCGAAAACAGCTAAACCATTAACCATGATTTTATATAGATGCCATCAATTTCCGAAGAAATGACCGAATCTTCTGTGTTACTTTGGTTGGACACGACTGCTTAATAATATTTAAATAATCATAATGTAAAGGAATTTCCAGAAGTTAGGTTCTCCAACTTACAAAGCACTAATTTCTAAAGCCTTCATTAAATGATTTTATTAAGACCTTCACTGAAAACCTTGATTATTTTTTATCACCTGGTTTTCTCCTGTTTCCAAAGAAAATGACCAGCCAAAACTGTCTGTATGCAACGAAAAGATAAAAATTTCAATTAGGCTCAGTACTGTCATCAGCAGCCCACATGAGAAAGTTTGAGATAATCCACATTACATATTGATGTCTATTAGTGCCGAGACCATAGCCGTGTTTCATTCCAGGCCTCTTTTGTAGGTTTGGCAGCCACTGCACCCAATAAAGGCCTAATCATATTAATTTATGCCCCTATCAATTATACATTCAGATTCCCCAGATAGCTTGTCAGTTTTTATTCACTATTTTCTGAAAAATACGCCTGTTACAGTTACCGTGCAAATAGTAGGACTGTCAGAGATGGAGATTTAAAGAATATTACTTAAAAGAGGTGGGCTTCCTTAATTTATAAATGTTGTATTATATGTCATACATGTGCTAGTTTTAAAATCAGGTGTGGTGCGGAGATGGAAGTCACATGAAGGACTTTCAGGATGAGAGAGGAACCTAACCTTCTCGATCCCTTTGTTGGGCTTTATTTAGTTCTCTAAGCTAAATGATTTTTGGCTTATCTCTGTAAAATATCTCAGAAACTCTTTTTTTTTTAAATTGGGATATAGTTGTCTTACAATGTTGTGCTAGTTTCTGCTGTACAATGAAGCAAATCACTCCTATGTATATGTTATATCCTCTCCCTCTTGGACGACCCTCCCACTCCCCCCACCCCACCCCACTAGGTCATCACGGAGCACTGAGCTGAGCTCCCCGTGTTATACAGCAGCTTCCCACTAGCCATCTATCTTGTGTATACCCGGTAGTGTATACACGTCAATCCTAATCTCCCCGTTCATCCCACCCTCACCGTCCCCCTGGAGAAGGAAATGGCAACCCACTCCATGATTCTTGCCTGGAATATCCCATGAACAGAGGATCCTGGCAGGCTACAGTCCACGGGGGTAGCAAAGAGTCAGAGATGACTTATCAACTGAGCACTCCTTCTCCTATCGTGTCTGAATGTCTGGTTTCTACATCTGTCTCTCTATTCCTGCCCTGCAAAGAGGTTTATCTGTATCATTTTTCTCGGTTCCACATCTATGTGTTACAGCATATTTTTTTGTCTCTCCAACAAGAAGCATCAGTAAGACTCTGAGGGCACTGTCTTCACACCCTCTTTCACTGTGTGGCGACAGTGATCTTCCACATACAGTGCATCCCAAACGAACACATGTGTGTCTGTGCCACCAGGAGCTACTGTGCATCATACGGATGTCTCCTAAATTCTACCCTCATAGCACAAGGGGGAGAGTCTACTTTACTGTCCTTCAGCCAGACACCTATTCTTGTTTATTGGAATATAATTGCTTTACAATATTCTGTTACTTTTTTCTGCACAGGGAAGTGAATCAGGCATTTGTATACATATATCCTCTTCCTCTAAGACCTCCTTCCCCCCCACCCCCATTCCTCCAGGTCATCGCAGAGCTGCGAGCTCAGATTCCTGTAAATTTAGGGCAGGTTCCCACTAGTTACCTATTTTATACATAGCAGTGTATATGCATCAACATTACTCTCCGAATTCATCCTCCCCCTCTTTCCCCCACCAAGTCCACGTGTTCCTTCTCTACATCTGTGTCTCTATTCCCTGCCCTGCAAACAGGTTCATCTCTACCATTTTCCTAGATTCCACATACATGCATTAACCGACAATTATTTGTTTTTCTTAGTGCATTCATCTTGATGGATCATCTTGAGAGAATTCTGCTTCTCAATTGTATCAGTCTCTTCCTACCCCCTCCTACCCACCCACCCCCACTTTGGCCTCAAGCCTAAAAGTAGCCTTGAACAGAACTAGTCATCCTACTAATATGACCCCACTCAGATGCAAAGGAGGCAAGGGAAAGAAGGCTTCCTACTGCCCGGGAGGAAAACAAGAATGGAAAGTAAACACAAGGCCTTGGCTCTGCACAGTGACCCTAGGCAACGCACAATTTCAGTATTCCAGAATCCCAGGAATACTATTCTTCCGCCACTTCACCCCACCCCATTTGACTTGGTGCTCATCTCTATTTGCTGGCTTCCCTGGTGGCTCAGACAGTAAAGAATATGCCTGCAATGTCGGAGACCTGGGTTCAGTCCCTGGGTTTGCGAAGATCCTCTAGAGAAAGGAATGGCTACCCAGTCCAGCATTCTTGCCTGGGAAATCACGTGGACAGAGGAGTCTGGCAGGGTACAGTCTACGGGGTCACAAAGAGTTGGACATGGCTGAGCAACTAACACATCTCTATTTGCACACTGACTTTCTGGGACCAGATCGAAATGACCCAGGGCAGTGCCTAAGAAGTGCTCTGCCTATTGCCAAGAGAATGGAATTTCCCTGGGGTGTATGGAGATGGAATTGATGGATACCAGAGTAGAATAGAGGAGACAAGAGTTGTTTCATTTAAGCCAGGTGAACGGCGCTGCAGCAGATAAATGAAACTGTTACAAGGACTAACCAGGAAGCACAAATGAAACAAGCTACAAACAAGCTATATCCCCTGGAAAGTGGAATCCCTAAATCCGGTTGATCCAGAAAAGGACTCAGTGAGAGGGAGGAAAAAAAAGGCATAAGAAAAGGAAAGGTGGTGCCTTAGTTAACTGGGGCTGCCATAATATTGTATCATTTAAACAACAGCCAATTATTTCACACAGTTCTGGAGCTTGGAAGTCCAAGATCAGGATGCCAGCATGGTTGGGTCTTGGTGAGAACTCTCTTCCTGGTTTGCACACAGTGGTCTGTGTCCTCACCTGAAGCAGAAGAAAGCAGCTCTCAGGGTCTCTTCTTCATTTTTTCCCCCTTCCTCTTCTTAAAAGGGCACTAATCCTTCAGGTGGGCTCCACCTTCATGACCTCATATAAACCTAATTCCCTACCAAAGGCTCCCATCTTCTAATACACCTTAGGGCACGCCTTAAGGGTTAGGGCTTCAGAGGCTTCCCTGGTGGTCCAACGGTTAAGGCTCCATGCTTCCACTGCAAGGGACATCAATCCCCAATCAGTGTAAAAGCTTGCATGCCATGCAGTGGGGTCAAAAAAAAAGGAGGGGGTGCTAGGGCTTCAGCTTTGGAACAGTAGGAGGGGAGACATCAACATTCAGCACATAAACAAGGAGTCAGTCGAGAAATAAAATTGATTAATGAGTATCTTTCTGGAAGACAGGTCAGAAAATACACGAAAAGTATGCATTAAGGACTTTCCTGTTTATTATAGGGTACTTGATTACTTATTATTAATCCGAACAGAGAAGTTCGGGATGAACAGCTGGCAGGACACTAACCCAGGAATCTAGGTACCAGATGTTACATCTTACATCACTGACAAGTAAATCTTTTAAAAAGATATTTGACATCCTAAGAGCCTTAAAAAGACAACACATATGACCTGGGCATCTAAAAGATAAATTTATCTCTTATTCAAAAAAATTACATTGCAGTATTAGTTTAAGTTATACATATTCAATTTTTATAAACCTAATCTGAATAACAGAGAAGGCAATGGCACCCCACTCCAGTACTCTTGCCTGGAAAATCCCATGGACGGAGGAGCCTGGTGGGCTGCAGTCCCTGGGGTCTCTAAGAGTCGGACACGACTGAGCAGCTTCACTTTCACTTTTCACTTTCATGCACTGGAGAAGGAAATGGCAACTCACTCTAGTGTTCTTGCCTGGAGAATCCCAGGGACGGGGGAGACTGGTGGGCTCCCGTCTCTGGGGTCGCACAGAGTCGGACACGACTGAAGCGACTTAGCAGCAGCAGCAGCAGCAGCAAGCTGAATAAGGGTCATTTTATTGTAGTCAGTTCTCTATTTCCCATTGCAGGAGAACATTCTACATTTGGCCTTTGAGAACTTTCTTTAACTATTGTATAAATATCCATCATATGCAAAATTCTGTTCTTGAAGTGAACATAATAAAGTCCTTGCTTTCATAGAGCTTATATTCTTTGAGGGGCAGGTGTGTATGAGCAAGTAAATGAACTAAAAAAAGACCAGATGGTAATAACCCATGTGAACAGAATTCAACCAGAGAGTAAGACAGAGGGTGCTCTGGAAGTTGGGGGGAAGCCTCTCTCAGGAGAACACATTGAAGTTGAGGTATCAATGAAAGGAAGAGCCCTCCATACCAAGATTATAGGAAAGAATATTTCAGACAGAGGGAGCAGTAGATTCTCTGAACCAAGAATAGGTTGTTAAATCACATTACAGAAAAGGTACATTTTGGTTCAAGAATTGATGTAAAAAAAGGAGCAGATGGCAGGGCATGTTGATAATGGGGAACACTGTTCAAGTTTGGGGGCAGAGGATATATGTGAAATCTTTGTACTTTCTGCTCAATTTTGCTGTGAACTGCTCTAAAAAGAGGATGTCTACTAAAGAAGAGAGAAAAAGAGAGAAAACTGAATGAGATCGTGTTGAAGAGGAGACAGGGTCAGATCACGAAGAACTTCGTTTTTTAATCGGAGTATAGTTCTTTTACAATGTTGTGTTAGCTTCTTCTGTACAGCAAAGTGAATTAGCCGTAGGTATACGTATACGACCCGTTTTCTTTATTTCCTTCCCATTTAGGACACCACAGAGCACTGAGTACAGTTCCCTGTGCTCTATAGTAGGTTTTCATTAGTTATCTACTTAATGCATAGTATCAATAGTGTATAAATGTAAATCTCAGTTTCCCAATTCATCCTACTCTTTCCCTCCTCAGTATCCATGGTTTGTTCTCTACATCTATGTCTCTATTTCTGCTTTGGAAATAAGTTCATCTGTATCATTTTTCTAGATTCCATATGTAAGTGTTAATATACAGTATTCGATTTCTCTTTCTGACTTACTTCACTCTGTATGACAGTCTCTAGGCCTATCCACTTCTCTGCAAATGACTCCTTGAAGTGAAAGAAAGTGAAAGTCACTCAGTTGTACCTGACTCTTTGTGACCCCGTGGACTATACAGTCCATGGAATTCTCCAAGCCAGAATACTGGAGTGGGTAGCCTTTCCCTTCTCCAGGGATTGAACCCAGGTCTCCCACTTCGCACCCAGATTCTTTACCAGGTGAGCTACAAGGGAAGCCCAAATGGCTTCTTATTGGTCCTTAAAGGTGCCAAGCATGTTCCCATCTCAGGGTCTCTGCATTTGTTATTGTCTCCACCTGGAGAACACTCCCTCCAGACACTGGCATACCTCTCTTATCTAAAAATTAATAGATTCTACCCATTCAATTAGACAGGTACTCAATATTTTCAATACTTCTGAGCCACATTCTCTCTCCTTGACCTCATTTCATTTTTCTTTAACCCACTGAGTGAGTTTGCCTCCTCCAAGAAACAGATGCCAAGATGGACTTTAATGGGCAAGAGATTAATTGGTGGAAATTCCTCAGAAGGATAAAGGGAAGAAGGAGGAGGAACAGGTGGGCACAGCCTTCAGATTGCATTGCAGGTCTGACACCCGTGAAAGGAGAGAGGCAAGTAAGGAAGGCTAGGGAAGATGAACAGGTGGTGAGGGCCTCAGATTGTGTGTGCTGCGGTGCACCCCAGATGCAGTGCTGCTCTGAGAAAGTCCTGGCCAGGCTGATGGGAGGCCCTGGAGGAAAGATGGCCTGTTAGGAGTTCAGAGATGACCAGGCTCTGGCACCCCTGCTTAGTCTCTGGATCAGCCTGGGAGAAAAGGCCTGAGTGTGAACACTGAAAGGGGTTTGGAGGTAGAAAATGGAGACGCCTTCAGCTACCTGTGTTCCCCATGGCTGGTTCTTTTAAGGAAAGATCAGATGTGGTACATATATACCATGGAATATTACTCAGCCATTAAAAATAATGAAATCGTGTCATTTGCTGCAACATGGTTGGACTCGGAGCTTATCATACTAAGCGCAGTAAGTCACTAATAGAAAGACAAATATCACGATATAGTTTATATGTAGACTCTAAACCAAGACACAAATGAATGTATCTATGAAACATAAACTGACTCACAGACATAAAGAACAGACCTGTGGTGGCCAAGGGGGAAGGATGTGAGAGGGAAAGATTGGGAGTTTGGGATTAGCAGATGCAAACTATATATATATAAGATGGATAAACAACAAGGTTCTACTGTACAGCATAGAGAACTATATTCAGTATCCTGTGATAAACTACAGTGGAAAAGAACATAAAAAAGGATATATGTATAATGAGTCACTTGCTTATAGCAGAAATTAACACAACACTGTATATCAACTATACCTGAAAAAAAATTTTAAAATAAAGGGACTTCCTTGGTGGTCTAGTGGCTAAGACTCTGTGCTTCCCCTGCACAGGGCATGGGTTCAATTCCTGGTCTGGGAACTAAGATCCCACGTGCTCTACGGTACAGCCAAAAAAAACTAAATTAAAAAATTAAAAAAAAAAAAAACCAATATGCTTTTAAGGAATAATTATATAACAATATTTCTTTTTTAAAAGAAGAAAGATCAGAGCTACTCACTTGCATAGTAACCACAGTTAGGTATGGTTCCTCATTTCTATCCCTCACTCCCCTACCCGATTACAATGTAGGCTCCCTAAGGCCAGGATCTCAGATCTGTTTACTGCTATGTCTCCAATACCCATCACGTAATAGCCACTCTATAACATTTGTGAACAAATGATGAATAACAGCTAATATGTTCTAGTGTTTGAGTGTTTACTATGCACTGGGGGTTGTTAAAAGTCCTCATACTTGAACTTGATTAACTATCACGACTTTATGAGGGAGGAGCTATACTCATTCGCCCTTTTGTCACTGATGAACTCAGGTAACAGGGAGCCTCAGCAGGGGAACTAAGAGTGCATACTAACAGGGAGCAGATGCAGGGTCTGACCCCAGATCCAGGCTTTCAACCTCCATACTCTCTCCTAGAGAGCATAAATGCACTCATACTTGGAAGTCTCTCGATTTCTGCTTTGCAAATAGGTTCATCTGTACCATTTTTCTAGATTCCACATAATATGCATTAATATATGATGTTGGGAAATTGAGATTGACACATATATACACTACGGATACTATAGTAGTGTCAGTACACTGATACTATATACTATATAGTATACTGATACTACATACAGTAGGTTCTCTACCGTATAGCACTCTACTCAGTGCTCTGTGGTGACCTAAATGGGAAGAAAATCCAGAAATGAGGGGATATACGTATACACCTAGCTGATTCACTTTGTATGCAATAGAAACTAACATAATATTGTAAAGTAACTAGACTCCAATAAAAATTTAAAAAGGAAACCTCAGGATGTGGTTATAAGTGGAATCAACAGAATTACCAATGAATTAATAAGAAAAGAAACAGAAAAATCAGAGAGTTCCTCAACACTTGTCTTGAGCAATTTGGCAAAATAGTAGGTACTAAAATGAAAAAGCTTGGATTTTCTCTGATCTTCTGTCAGTTTGGAGGAAAAACTGTTTAAGCCAGGGCCATTTTGAGAAATGTATTAAACATCCATGAAGTCATAAAGTGGGCATCTGAATCTTCAAAACTAGATTTCCAGGAACTTGGAAATAAAGACTAGGGAGTCATCATTATGGAGTTGATATTGAAAGCCATAGGACCAGAGGAAATCGCTTAGAGAAGCTATGGAGAGAAAGACATGAAGGGGACACAGGGCAGAACCTGGAATGGATTTTAAGGGCATTATACTGAGTGGGGAAAAAAAGAAGCTGATCACAAAACGTAACACACTGTGTAATCCCATTTATGTACTATTCTCAAAGTGACCAAATTATAGAGAATAGATCAAAGGTTTCCAGAGGTTGGTCTTGGGGAAGGGGGGAGGTGATGAGATGTGATCATAAAGTGATAACAGCTTCTTTGTGGTCATGGAAGAGTTCTGTGTTCAGATTGATGTTTGTGCAAAACTAGACATGAGATAAAATTTCTAAGAACTATAAACAAACAAAGTGCTTATAAAAACGGGTGAATCCCAAATAAGAATTGGTCAGTAGTTATTAGTATTGCCAGAAAGTCCATTTTGGAGTTTGGACAAATTCACTATGATAACACCTACTATGTCAGAAATTACCTGTGGCAGGTGCAGAGAGAAGGGTACCCAGGACTCCCTGTATCATTTTGATAACTTTTGTGAGTCTTATGATCTTATAAACATAAAAAGTATTAAACAATATAAAGAGATTCTCTCTATAAAAGTAATATTGGTACACTGAGATTTTTTTTAATGTTTTTCAACAAAACTTTACAATATTTTCTACAGCCAAAAACAAAAAACAAAAAAAAAACCCAGATCCTGATTAAATTCTTTTTGCTCCTAGACTGAAAGATTTTAATAAAAGAAACAGATTGGGGTAAAGAATAATTTAGAATACAGGGGACCACTTAACTCATTCAATTATTCAACTAAGGACTTCCCTGGCAGTCCTGTGGTTAAGACTCTGTGCTCCCAATGCAGTGGGCCAAGGTTTGATCCCTGGTTGGGAAACAGGAACCCACATGCCACAGCTAAGATCTGGCACAGACAAATAAATAAATAAATATTGTTTAAAATTATTCAGCTAAACCTGAGCATTCATGATGTGTTATGCAAAATGCTTATAGGAGATGCACAGGTAAATGAATAGAGCACAGTCCCGGCCTCAGAGAGATCACATTCTAGGGTGGGACAAGCAACTAAACTAACAACTATGATGTGATATTTTACAGGTGATTTAAAGTTCTCATTGTGATCATCGTGTTAAAGGAGACATGGAAAGGAAAGCAAGTACCAGTTTAAAACACTATAAATACTTACTTTTTTAAAAAAGGCAGAGACATTAACCTTGTATTAGTCTTCAAGGTCTGAGGACAAGATTATTTGGGTTTCCAATTTTACCAGACTTCAGCTCCTAATACTATTAAATCGTTTCCTAAGCAAGAAAAATGACTTGGGTCAATAATAATTAGGCTACGCTTCTACCGCTCAGACCTTAGAAGTAAATAAGCCAGGGGAAAGCCTGCCCAGTTTTGATGTACACTTAGTTAAGTGGGAATAGTCAGGACGGAATCCCTGCTTCTGGTGGTCAGAGGAGAAGGGGAATGATAGAAGGGCTGACCCGTGATCCCAAGGAGGTGCTGCTGGATTGGTCTGTTCTTATTGAGACTCAACTCCTTCCATTTTCTTCTAGAGGAATCCTTTGTAAGGACCTGCAGAACCAAGCTGTGATTCCAAAGGGAAAATCTCAGACAGTGAATTGACATGCCTTGGTATCAGGGGCAGAAAACTAGGGGTATCTGAAGATTAGGGTCATTTCCTTTTTTTGCCCACTATACCCAGTGAATTGTTTATGTTTCCTTTAAAAAAAATGGTTAGAATTTAACAGTGTGGCGGTTCCTTAAAAAAAAAAAAAAACTACCATATGACCCAGCTATCCCATTCCTGGGCATTTCCTGGGAGAAAATTGCAATTCCAAAAGACACACACACTCTAGTGTTTACTGCAGCATTATTCACAGTAGCCAGCACATGGAAGTAACCTAAATGTTCATCAACAGAGGAATGGATAAAGAAGATGTGGTACATATGTACAATGGAATATTAGCCAGAAAAAAGGAATGAAATTGTGCCATTTGCAAAGATGTGGAGGGACCTAGAGACTGTCATACATTGTGAAGTAAGTCAGAAAAAGAAAAACAAATATCGTATATTAACACATGTATGTGGAATCTGGAAAAATAGTATGGATGAACATATTTGCAGAGCAGAAACAGAGACACAGATGTAGAGAACAAATACATGAACACAAAAGAGGGGCATGGGAATGGGATGCATGAGGAGATTGGGATTGACATATACACACTATTGATACTATGTATGAAATAGACAACTAATGAGAACCTACTGTGTAGCTCAGGCAGCTCAGTGCTCTGTGGTTACCTAAATGGAAAGGAAATCCAAGGAAGAGGGAATATCCGTATATGTGCAGTCGATTCACTTTGCCGTACAGTAGAAACTAACACAATCTGAAAAGCAAATACACTCCAAAAAAAAATGTAAAAAAAAATGGTTGGAATTTGATGAGGAACAGGCTACTCACAAAGTCTCAAAGCACATTCTACAACTTATTTATAAATTTAAAATAATAGTTTTTAATAATAGAGATACTCAGCAGACACACCTTCATGATAACCAGAGTTAACATCACCAATATCAGGGCAGGTTGACACCACTCAATGAGTCATTGAGAAGGACACAACATCACAGGTATTCCTGCCAAAAATGAAGACGCTAAATCTAATCAAATGGAAACATCAGATAAAGCCATATTACAGGGCATTCTATGAAATTAGCATCCCATACTCTTCAAAAATGTCAAGGTCAAGACACAGAAAGATGGAGGAAGTGTTCCAGATTAAAGAAGGCTAAAGATATATAATAACCAATTGCAATGCATAATCTTGTACTGTTTTCTGGTCGGGGGAGGGGAGTGGGAAGAGCTATTAAGAATATGACTGATGCCATTGACAAAATATGAAAATGGACTGTGAACTAGGTAATAGTATTGTTTCAGTGTTCAATTTTGATTATTGTGTTCTAAGTATATAAGAGAATGTCCTTGTTCTTAGAAAATATGCACTAAAGTATTTAGGGGCAAAAGGGTAACCATTCCAACTTGCAAGTAACAAAGGGAAAATTTTATATCTAGATTACATATAGATGTCAAATATATACTTTTATATTCTATATATGTGCTGCTACTGCTAAGTCACTTCAGTCGTGTCTGACTCTGTGCAACCCCATAGATGGCAGCCCATCAGGCTCCCCCGTCCCTGGGATTCTCCAGGCAAGAGCACTGGAGTGGTTGCCATTTCCTTCTCCAATGCATGAAAGTGAAAAGTGAAAGTGAAGTCACTCAGTCGTAATGGACTCTTCGCGACCCCATGGACTGCAGCCTACCAGGCTCCTCCATCCATGGGATTTTCCAGGCAAGTGTACTGTAGTGGGGTGCCATTGATATATATAAACAGAATGATGATGTAAAATGGCAAAATGTTAACTGGTGGATCCGGACCAAAAAAGGGAATATGGGAATTGCTTCTGTTATTCCGGCAACTTTTCTCTGTGTTTAAAATTAAGTCAAAACTGACAAGTTAGGAAATATGTATTTATCATGGAGAGCTCAGTTTGATTGGCCCCCTTGCGTGCATTTGGTTGAATCATAGCGATTTCCCTCAGCCCCAGTGCCCCTGGCTCACTCCGGGTTCATTCCAAGAACAAGGCAGGGGCAGGAATAAAGGTATACACAGAGACTGTGAAAACACAGGGGGGAGGCAGTGGGCAATAACCGGCTCCCTAGTACTGGTGACTCTTGGACTAAGTCTTAAAGGAAGAAGAGGGCTTACCTAGACAATGGGGGGCCTTCTGGGTGACAGCAGCGTTTGCAAAGCTCTCGGATCGCAATTTGTCTCTACAATCTAGTCTCTACCCTTTTCCCCTCTGTGTCTGCGAGGCTGACCTCCAGGGACTCTAGCACTCGGACTCCCTTGACCTCTGTCTTCCAGGGCTTCGACCAACTGAAGACCCCAGTAGGCAACGTGAGAGCAGGCAGTAAGAGAGGATAGGGAGTGTGTTCTCTCTGTAGTTTTGAGGGTGCGGATGCAAAACCACGGCTCCTGTTACCTCGCCCTTCATGGTTCCAGCACTCTCCAGCCTCCAGTATCTCCACTTCTGCTCTTTCTCTTCGGTCTTGGAGTAGTATTGGCT
>NW_011494897.1:4868136-4868677 GCF_000754665.1 Bison bison bison
CTTTGCTGGTTCTTCGAACTGCCAACTTCTCTGAAAATAATTCCTCACTATATTATTTTCAGTTAAATTCTTTGAAGAGTGCCATGTATTTCCTGCTAGGTCCCTTCTTAACACATAAAGTGTGGCTGAAGCAGAGGGCACATGGGAAAATGGAGGATGACGAGAGGTACACGGGGCAGAGTCTAGACCAGAACTTTGGCTTTTATCCCATGATCGTAACAACTCAGACATTACAGAAAAAGTGCGGTATGGAGGAGAAACCCCTGCCGTCAGATAGACCTCATCTGAGTGACCTTGGTGAGTGACTTAGTCTGCCTGAGCTGTTTCCTCATTTATGAAAAGAGATTAACCTTACAGGGTTAATGTGAGGCATAGATGGGGAATACAGCGAGTTCATCTCACAGCCTGACTCCAGCACCATCTCCTTCAGAAGACTTCTCCGGCTGAATCAGTCCCTAGCGACCTTTTCCCTCTCAGAATGTCAGTTATCGCCATAACCCAGAATGTGTACCACATCCTTTGTAATTCTTTCATATATATA
>NW_011494897.1:4868777-4898400 GCF_000754665.1 Bison bison bison
ATCTTTGTTTGCTGTAATTCTACAATTAGAGTTTAAGCTGTTGAAGCACACAAAGGGCCATGTTTGACATGTCTTTGATTTTCCCAGCATTGGGCACAATGACAGTCAGTAACACTTGTAGGTGATAAATGGAGAGACATGGTTTTGAGGGTCACAGCATTTAAGGGAACGTTCCTAATCCTCTTTCATTGTTTCTGATCTCTCTACTTCAAAGCATAATATCATTCTAAAATCAGAATGAATGGAAGTTTTCCCTTCCTCCCTCCTTCGCTCCCTCCCTCCATCCTTTCCTTCCTTCCATACTTCCTTCCTTTCCCCCTTTCTGTTTCCAAGCATATCTTTTAGCACCTACTATATGTAAATAGCCACAGAAATTTTAGATGTTTTATTAACTATAATCATTTAGGAGACGGGAATCTGGAATAGATGCTGCTGCTAAGTCGCTTCAGTCGTGTCCGACTCTGTGCGACCCCATAGATGGCAGCCCACCAGGCTCCCCCGTCCCTGGGATTCTCCAGGCAAGAACACTGGAGGGGTTGCCATTTCCTTCTCCAGTGCATGAAAGTGAAAAGTGAAAGTGAAGTCACTCAGTCGTGTCCGACTCTAGTGACCCCATGGACTGCAGCCGGGCTCCTCGGTCCATGGGATTTTCCAGGCAAGAGTACTGGAGTGGGGTGCCACTGCCTTCTCCACTGGAATAGATACACGGTTCCAAAACTAAGTTATAGTCATGTTCCCAAAAATATAAAGAGAAGGTGGTATTAATACTTTAGCAGTGGGCATAATAGGGTCCCCTCTATGGCTGTGTTACTTTGCTATTACTTTTATTAAAGTGGTTTCGGTAACTGTTTTTTTCCTCCATTCTCTATAGTACTAGGTGTTTCCATTTTACAATTTTTTTTTCACTTTGAGATAAAAAGACTCTTAAAATAAGTAAAACTAGGACTAACATGAAGCACTTGGTAATTTTCTCACATTGTCTCATTCACGCTCAGGGCACCTGTAAGATCACTAAATATGGTGATTATCACTTTTGGCCAAATTAAAATGCCGAGAAACAGAGAAGTTAGCTGGGCTCCCCACTCCCTCCACACAAAGTTATTGCGGAAGCTTGTAAATGGAACTCATTTTAAGATGGTCTGGATTTTTGTAGTTTCTTATGCCTTGTTAAATGCCTTCTCTAGAAAAAATAAAGAGGACGAGATCCTAGATCAGAGGCAACTCGAGTTGCTTTTTCTAGGTCTGAAGAATGCTCCTCCTTAAGCGCCACTCCCCACCCCCGCCCCAGAAAACAGCCTGAGAGAGCTCTGGCCTGCATCACCAGACCATCACAAAAGGTGCTGGTCACCAGCATGGGCCCAGGGTCAGGCCAGTGTGGCTTTTACCGGTCTTCACTTTCCTCTACTTCTTCCCAGGGACTCTCTGGTCCTGGGACCACTGGTCCTACAGCCCTGGGTCCAGGAATGAAGGGGAAAAGAAGCTTCCGGGCTTTCTTCACATCAGTGCCGAGAATGCGACAGCTGCTCACCATCACCAACCACACTCCCAGGCTGCTCTGTGCACTAATTCCCCCACATTGATGAGTGACAAAGCCCACAAGCTCAATGTCCATTGCTGCACCAACTCCTACGGGAGCCAGGCAGGTTATGAACGTGAGGAAGGAGAGGAAGGAGCACGGGGTAGATGAACGTATGTCTGCATTCCTGGAGTGAATGGGCAGGCCTGGAGTGCAGAGTCCTTTAAAGAGACCAGTCACCCCTCAGCACCAGCAGGGCCTCATGGGGGTAAACACAGCAATACTTAAAGAGAAGGTGGAAATCTAGATTTATGTGGTCATATAATTTATAAATGTTAGTTAAAGTTTGCAAAAATTATTATGCAAATAAAATGTGCTATTAAAGATGTCAGTTTATGGCCCTTTTGCTAAGCAGAGATAAGGTCTTCATGAATATGGGATTCAACTTAGATCAGGGCCCCCAAAGCACAGCCTGTGACAGGGCCTTGGATGCAGGCAGTTTATTTGGAAGGTGATCCCAGGAATCATATATGAACAGGATAAGGGGGAAATGTCAGTTGCATGAACATGAAAGAACAAGTTACTTCTATGGACCCTTGGGATTCCATCCTACTGTTCAAGATCAGGAGAATAGGAATGGTGGGCCGTACATGCCTGGACTCCCATCCTGGACTTCCATGCCTGGGGCAGAGAAGAGGGGCAGGTGGGAAGCCTACAGTGTGATGAGAACTGTCTCCTGTGCCTGCAGGAGGACCGAGGAGAGCTGACGTGAGGCAAGGCAGCAGCAGCCCGCTCTGCACCTCCCCTGTGGGAAAGAGATTTCCTTTCTCACTTACCGTTGCATGAGATTTGGTAACAGGCTGATTATACAAGTGGGAAAAACAGGATTACACAACACTACCAGGACTGATCCCTTCCTGTGAGTGACTCTAGCTAGGAGATAGGAGGAGACTGTATAAATATTCGGGCTTCCCTGGTGGCTCAGACGGTAAAGAAACCGCCTGCAATGTGGGAGACCTAGGTTCAGTCCCTGGGTTGGGAAGATCCCCTGGAGAACAGGATGGCCATCCACTCCAGTATTCTTGCCTGGAGAATCCTCATGGACAGCAGAGCCTGGTGTGCTACAGTCCATGGGGTCACAAAGAGTCGGACACCACTGAGTGCCTAAGCACAAGCACATGTAAATATTCTGGAGCGAATTAGAACTGAGATGAAAGATGTTGGAAGATAAGGAAGGGGTGCTAAGGAAGCAGCATTTTTAAAAATGTTATTCAGTTCAGTTCAGTTCAGTCACTCAGTCGTGTCCGACCCTTTGTGACCCATGAATCGCAGCACACCAGGCCTCCCTGTCCTTCAACAACTCCCGGAGTTCACCCAAACTCATGTCCATCAAGTCAGTGATGCCATCCAGCCATCTCATCCTCTGCCGTCTCCTTCTCCTCCTGCCCCCAATCCCTCCCAGCATCAGGGTCTTTTCCATTGAGTCAACTCTTCGCATGAGGTGGCCAAAGTACTGGAGTTTCAGCTTTAGCATCAGTCCTTCCAAAGAACACCCAGGACCATCCTTTAGGATGGACTGGTTGGATCTCCTTGCAGTCCAAGGAACTCTCAAGAGCCTTCTCCAACACCACAGTTCAAAAGCATCAATTCTTCAATGCCAGCTTTCTTCACAGTCCAACTCTCACATCCATACATGACCACTGGAAAAACCATAGCCTTGACTAGATGGACCTTTGTTGGCAAAGTAATGTCTGCTTTTGAATATGCTATCTAGGTTGGTCATAACTTTCCTTCCAAGGAGTAAGCATCTTAAGATAGGTAATTTCTGCAATAGTGAAAGGGTTAATCTTGTATGTTGCCCAGCCTGACATGAGATGCTTGAAGTTGTGTTCCAGTGTGGGAATATTAGTTTGTGGAATAGGAAAACAATGGACTTGCTCCTCAAAGATGATCAGCTTTGAACTTATTTACAAAACAGAAATAAACTCACAGACATAAACATAGAAAACAAACATGGTTACAGAAGGGAATAGTAGGGGTGGGGGAGAGACCTAAGTTAGGAGTTTAGGATTAAAATATGCATACCACTATATATAAAATACATAAACCACAAGGGCCTACTGTAGAGCACAGAGAACTATACTCAAATATTGTAATAATCTATAATGGAAAAGAATCTGAAAAACCATATATATATATGTATACACACACAGAAAGCTGAATCATTTTGCTATACATCTGAAACTCATACATCGTAAGTTAACTATACTTCAATAAAAAAGTCAGGAGGAATTATTAAGCGAAATATTACTTTGTGCTACACACTGCACTGTTGTGTGTGTGTGTGTGTGTGTGTGTGTGTGTGTGTGTGCTCAGTCGTGTCCGACTCTTTGCAACCCTATGGACTATAGCTCACCATGCTCCTCTGTCCATGGGCTTTCCCAGGCAAGAATGCTGGAGTGGGTTGCCATTTCCTTCTCCAACACTGTTAGTGAACCAGAAAAAAAAAATGTCACGTGATTGGGGGGAAAAGATGATCAGTTTCATAGACACAAAAAGGCCCTGAGAGATCATCAATTCAGTTCAATAAGCTTTTATTGATCCTCAACATTAGCCCACTCCTCTGCTTCCTGCTGTGGCAGACAGATAAGTCTGTCAATGTTTTAAATAGTGCTTTTGAACTTCAGTGTGTTCAAGGATCAACCGTGGTGGGGGGTGCTTTTAAAATGTAGATTTAGGGAGTTTGGGATCTTCGTTATAAGAGGTCTGCCCTATCCTGGTGTGTTGGTTTACATAACACTTTGGGCAACTGAGAATTTCATACCCAGTTTCCTATTGTATCTTTCTCTTGACATTTTATATCATTTCGCTGTCACTGAAGCCTGATTTCCTGTGAACTTGGAAAATTTATATGAATGAATATTGGTTACAGCTGGGGAGAAATTAGCACATGTTTACTATAAAATTTTCAAAATAAGGACAGCTGTTGAAATATCCTGAGTTTGGGGAGGCAAATCCTATAGGAGTGTGTGTGTGCACAGTTCTGGAGCCTGGAAGTCTACTTCTGGAAGTCAAGGTACTGCCAGGGCTGGTTTAAGGTGAAGCCTCCCTCTCTGGCTTGTAGATGGCCACCTCCTCACCCCTGTGTTCTCAGACAGCTTCTTCCCTCTGTGCTCATGGAGAGAGAGTTCTCTGGTATCTCTTCCTCTTCTTACAAGGACACTGGTCCTACTGGAGTAAGGCCCCTCCCTTAGGACCTTATATAAACTTTATTATCTCTGGGCTTCCTTTGTGGATCAGCTGGTAAGGAATCCATCTGCAATGCAGGAGACCTGGGTTTGATCCCTAGGTTGGGAAGACCTCTGGAGAACGGAAAGGCTACCCACTCCAGTATTCTGGCCTGGAGAACTCCATGGATTGTATAGTCCATGGGGTCACAAAGAGTTGGACACAACTGAGTGACTTGCACTTTCACTTTCACCTCTGGCTGAAGTCCATGGGCTCACAAAGATTTGGACACAACCTAGCGAATGAACGACACCTCCCTACAGACTGTTTTCAAATACAGTCACGGTGGGCACTGGGGCTTCAACATATGGCTTTTGTGGGGACACAACTCAGTCTATAACAGTTACTATCAGAATTTTGATGTATAAATATTAATCAAAACAATTTTATATACATAGAAAATTTCTCTAACAAAAATTATCCTCAATAGATGTAATCTGTTCTTATTTCTCTCTTATATGGCAATCTTCTATAATGTTTTTGCTAGTATTTTACATACAGATATCAGTAAACAATGTGTATATCTATCTATCTGATTATACATATACATCTACATGCATTATATAGATATATGTAGAGATTCATTAATATATGTTGTGTATATCTATCTAAATCTATTTCTACAGTATCTCTATAGTTGGATACATATAGAACATATCTTTATATCTGTACATATACAATGTGTATGTCTAGCTCTAGATCAACAGATTAATAAGTTATGTAGAATGTACTTTATACTGAAACTTCAAGTTACTTTTCCCATCATCCATCAAATTGAATATAAAAGTATCAATATGTATTTTAAGGTGTCCCATCCTCAAACTATCAAATAACAGTCATTTTCTGAGACTTACTCTCTACCTCGCTAAATTTACTGGCTCATCATTTGCATTCATTTGTTTTTCACTTAACAGTCTTCCTCCTCTTGTGGATGAATAAAGCATGCCGCCTTTTCAACCTTCCATTAAGTCTTGTCCTCACTTTTCTCTTAAAGTCTAACCAAAAGGTACTCTGTAAGAAAGAAAGAAAGAAAACGAAGAAACTTCCTTACCATGCCTGCTTCTCCCAGGAACGTCTCCCTTCAATTTGACACCTGTGAACACCATTAATTTGTATTACTTGGATTTGTCCCTTAAATATGTGTTTGTACTTCCTCAAAACATACGGACTAAGACAGAAGGTAGAAAATACCGAACAACTCACCAACAAAATGAAACTCTTTACTTAACTGAATCAACTGTCTACTTGACAGAATGACTTCTGCTCCTGCCATTTCGTTTGGATTTTCCTACAAGACAGCACATTATTACAGCCTATATTTGCTAGGTGCCCTAAAAGAATGCTGAGGTAGGCTCTGTCTGTGTTACAGAAAACTGGTTGAAAAGTGAAATTTGAGGTCTATAAAATTGTCTAAACAATTTGATTTACTTAAAAAAAAAACAATTGCATTTCCTTAAAAAATTTTAGCAAGTCATGTTTTGATATGAATTTTTGGACTTGATTGAACTACTGTTACAACATGATCATCTGATTATTTGTTTGGGGAGAGAGAGTAGAGAAAATATTTTATCTCAGAATACGTTATATATGTGTGTCTGTATACACACACACACACACACACACATATATATGCGAAAATATAGGAAATTTTATATTGGGCTAGTAAAATAACAGAATTTCTTCAGTACAGAATATTTTTCTGTAATCAGCATATCTCAAACAGTATTATTGCCAAAGATCAACTCATATAGACATACACACACAAGCTAAAAGCCCCATATAAGAATTCACTGATAGTAAACATAATAAAAAAAAGATAAGATGCTGTGCTAACTAGTCCTCATATAAAACTCTGATGTGACAAAGCCCTGAAAGTACGTACTGTATTTATCTTCTTTTTCTGCTTGAAAAAGAAATTAAAACTTTGAAAATTTCACAACTTTATATAAGTACTAGTTACCACAGCAATTTCGTTTTTACAATCAACCAAGGAAGGCTAACTGCCTTTTTTGAACCCCCTAAATTGTGTTCCCAGTTGGGTATGTAGGTTTGGTCAGGATGATTTATACCCTCTGTGAAAATCAAACCAAACCAAGCAACTGGTGTGCCAGGTCCTTTCACTGTACAGAAAACAAAAAGAAAAAAGTAGCACTCAGTGTGGTCCCTGCCTCCAGTCACCTGGAGCCAGGTAGCAAGAGGGAGCAACGGATCTGGCTTTAATGATGCTTCTGTTGAAACCACTTGAAGCAATGTTTTATTCAAGTGTGGTCTGGGAAACACTTGCCAAGAGAGATGCTCCACAAGAAATGGATTCTATGGTCAAGCAGGTTTTGGAAATACTGATTACTCTGTTTCCCTGTAGGATATTCTTTAAAAAAAAAAAAAACAAACACCTTTTTTTAAATAAAAAATTTATTGAAGTATAGTTGATTTACAATGACTCAGGTGTACAGCAAAGTGATTCAGTTTTATATATACACATAAATATATTTATAGATGTTCTTTATCAGATTCTTTTCCATTATAGTTTATTAGAAGATACTGAATATAGTTCCCTGTGTTATACAGCACATCCTTCTTATCTATTTCATATAAAATAGTGTATATCTGTTAATCTCAAAGCTGTTCTTAATGTACCTTTGCCTATGATAAGTGTTGTAAACCCCCAGAGAAAAGCAGCCTATTTAACTTTATTTGTAAATAAAGTAAATAGGCTATTTTACTCTGGAGGTTTGCAGCACTTAATATAATTATTTAATATAATTTTAATAAAATATAAGCACCACTTCCTATATTAAGAAGAGGTGGCAAGAATAAACTGAACTGTACAAAAAAGATCTTGACCTGGATAACCATGATGGTGTGATCACTCACCTAGAGCCAGACATCCTGGAGCGTGAAGTCAAGTGGGCCTTAAGAGACATCACTACAAACAAAGCTAGTGGAGGTGATGAAATTCCAGTTAAGCTACTTCAAATTCTAAAAGATGATGCTTTTAAAGTGCTGTACTCAATATGTCAGCAAATTTGGAAATCTCAGCAGTGGACACAGGACTGGAAAAAGTTGGTTTTCATTCCAATCCCAAAGAAAGGCAATGCCAAAGAATATTCAAACGACCACACAAATGCACTCATTTCACAAGCTAGCAAAATCATGCTCAAAATCCTTCAAACTAGGCTTTAACAGTATGTGAACTGAGAACTTCCAGATGTTCAAGCTGGATTTAGAAAAGGCAGAGGAACCAGAGATCAAATTGCCAATGTCCATTGGATCATATAAAAAGCTAGAGATTTCCAGGAAAACATCTACTTCTGCTTCATTGACTATGCTAAAGCCTTTAACTGTGTAGATCACAACAAACTGTGGAAAATTCTTCAAGAGATGGGAATATCAGACCACCTGACCTGCCTCTTGAGAAATCTGTATGCAAGTCAAGAAGCAACAGTTAGAACCGGTCATGGAACAATGGACTGTTTCCAAATTGGGAAAGGAGTATGTCAAGGCTGTATATTGTCACCTTGCTTATTTAACTTATATGCAGAATACATCATGCGAAATTCTGGGCTGGATGAAGCACAAGCTGGAATCAAGACTGTGGGGAAAAATATCAATAATCTCAGATATGCAGGTGACACCACCCTTATGATAGAAAGTGAAGAAGAATTAAAGCATCTCTTGATGAATGTGAAAGAGAAGAGTGAAAAAGCTGGCTTAAATCTCAACATTCAGAAAACTAAGATTGTGGCATCTGTTCCCATCACTTCATGGCAAATAGATGAGGCAATAATAGAAACAGCGACAGACTTCATTTTCTTGAGCTCCAAAATCACCGTGGATGGTGACTGCAGCCATGAAATTAAAAGACGCTTGCTTCCTGGAAGAAAAGCAATCACAAACTGAGACAACATATTAAAAGGTAGAGACATTACTTTGCCTACAAAGGTCCATATAGTCAAAGCTATAGTTTTTCCAGTAGTCACGTATGGATGTGAGAGTTGGAAAATAAAAAAGGCTGAGTGCAGAAGAACTGATGCCTTCTGACTATGGTGCTGGAGAAGACCCTTGAGAGTCCCTTGGACAGCAAGGAGATCAAACCAGTCAATCCTAAATGAAATCAACCCTGAATATTAATTGGAAGGACTGATGCTGAAGATCCAATACTTTTGCTATCTGATGTGAAGAGTCAACTCATCAGCTGGGAAAGATTGAAGACAGAAGAAGGGGATGACAGAGGATGAGATGGTTGGATGGTATCACTGACTCAATAGATATGAGTTTGAGCAAGCTCTGGGAGATGGTGAAGGACAGGGAAGCCTGGCATGCTGCAGTCCATGGGGTCGCAGAGTGGGACACAACTGAGCGACTGAACAACAACAACATTTCCTACACAGCGGTAAAGCATTAAATTGTCTTTGGTAGCATTCCTTTGGGCAATGTTAGTGTTCAGAATTTTAGTTTGGTCTGGAACTGATCTAACTTTTCATGATAGGAAAATACACAGGGTACTTTCCTTTGCATGATTAATATATAAGGTAAGGTAAGGAGTGTGGTTAGTCGTGTTTGACTCTTTGTGAACCCATGGACTGTAGCTCACCAGGTCCCTCTCTCCATGGGATCTCCCATGCAAAGAATACTGGAGTGGGTAGCCATTTCCTCCTCCAGTGGATCTTCCTAATCCAGGGATCAAACCCACATCTCTTGCATCTCTGCTTTAGCAGGTAGATTCTTCACCACTAGTGCCACATAACTGCGAAGCCCATAACTAATATAAGGGAAACCACAAAACTCTTCAAAAATCCCAAGGGAAAGCGATCATGACAAAGAGCCCACATGATTGCTCAAAAACATGCAATAAATGACACAATACCAGATATGTAGTATTGCCTTATTTTTCCCCCACTGCCATTAAACTGGTTTTTCAGCTGATTCAAACTTTGTGCATTACCAGCTGACCCAGTGGGATCACCACAAGCAATTTCATATGAATTTATTAGATTAAAGTAGTGGAAAGACTCCACTGTATACATTTACACACCGAGATTCTGCACTGAGGAGACATGCGTGCTATAGTATATCTACATAATAATCCTTTAGATGCTGTTGTTTTGTGCCTTTTGGCTTTGGGCGTTGTGCTTATTGCCAATACCTCTTTGAGAAGATATCTGCCTGTGAAAATGGTGTGCATGTGTCAATATCTGATAGGAATACCATCTGACAAATATAAGAAAAGCGAATGCATTAGGCCAGGGGTTCTTTCCAATCCGTGTTTTACCTGTGCTCTGTTGTACCAAGACGCAGCTGGATGAGTGTTTGTCCTGTCCTTTGCTTCCTTCTAGGCAGTATGTTTTCTTGGCTTAACTGTCACCCTGAGCCTTGTTTTGGAGGGCAGAAGAATGCTTAGGTCATGGTTAGTTTTTATAGCCTCATTTAATGGAAATGGATCCTCTGGGCCCAGTCTATGCCCATTGCCTAAATTTAAAGTTCCCTTTCTTGCAGGTGGCTTAATTTATATTTGTGGATGGCACCGTGAATGCAAATAACCACACAGGTGACCTTTAGGAGGCTCTGAGAGCCAAACCAGTTGTCTGAGTGACTTGAATTCAGAAACAGAAGTTGACGTATTTTTAGCATTTCCACAAATACATTTTCTTGAGGAAGGAAAATGTTTAATTATCTTGTAGGTATTTTGGAAACACGTAGAGAGCTCATCTTGGAAAATGATCAGGTATTTCAATCCCATACTACCGCATGAGTGATATGGTAAAAGGAGAGGTGGACAGGATTATAGAAGCACTCGGGTGAGCTTGCTGTTCCATCCATTTTATCTCAATCCTGTACACCCTGGCAGGTCTACACCTATACCTAAAATGAGAATATATCAAGACTGAGTCATGACCTAATGTGAAGTAATATATGAAAAGAAGAAATTGGGTTTTCATGATATGAGAGCTCTTGTTCGAGAGATTCTGCCCAAAAATCTCTCCAAAACAATGCTTTGGCTGCCGCTACTCATGAAATCAGGTAAATGAAATACCTGCCCTTTGACCACAGACGAGCTCTCTGTGTGCTTCCTAGGTGATCAAACAGTTTCCTTCTTTAGGAAAAGGGTATTTGTTGAAATCCTAATAATGCAAGAGACCCCTTATCTAGAAGAAACACTGAAGAAGCAGTCCTAAAATTTTACTCTATTTGATCAACAGAGTTAATTCCATACACCAATGTATTTGAAACTACTGAAATAAGTTTCATTATTTCATTAAATAATTTAATGAAATTATTTAAACGTCAACAATTTTGAAATGAGAAGAAAATGACTCTGATGGGGGAAAAGGACAAGTGAGGATGACTGAAACTTTGCACTCACGTTTTGTTCAATCAAACTCTGTGACATTCGTATCCTATTTATCCCCTGCTCCCCATAACAGAAGTCACTTACCCAACCCACCACCAAGTCTACTATTTGAGGGACAGTCTTGACTCTAATCAAGAGCTTCATCCAATATCTTGCAATCCCATACTGCTACTGGAGTCTTTCTGATCACTGGCACCCCAGTCCTGAAGACACATGTTTCTGCTCATTCTACTGTACCCAATTTTCTGTCTCAGAGTTTAAGGAACTTTATGCAGTCTTAAAGAATGGGTGCTTTTGGCTTTTTGATTGGTTGTAGGTTAGAAGTTATCTTCCAGAGTTCACCCTAGTTACCCAGCTGTTGGACAGCCACAAAGACTTACTCTGTACGTCTTAATACCTGTCACTTCGGGGGCTCTGATCCTCTCTGAATGGTGATGCTTTCGTCATACTCTGCATTGCGTGCAAAGTAATTCAATTAATTTAACCATGATAACTGTTTTAGCTGTTCAACTCTGGGGCCTCATTAGTTGGAAACCAAAACAGAAAACTATTATTAAAGGAGAATAAGTAAAATTTCATATGATGGAACCTATAAGAAATATCTTTGAAACCTATAAAATATACATTAGTGAAGTCGCTCAGTCACGTCCACCTCTTTGTGACCCCATGAAGTATAGCTTACCAGGCTCCTCCCTCCATGAGATTCTCCAGGCAAGAGTACTGGAGTGGGTTGCCATTTCCTTCTCCAGGGGATCTTCCCGACCCAGGGATCGAACCCGGGTCTCCCACATTCCAGGCAGAGGCTTTAACCTCTGAGCCACCAGGGAAGGTCAAAGTATACATTATATTAGACCAAAAAAGAATGAACATTGAAACTTGGCTGGAGTTCCTGGAAATCTTTATCTATACACTAGAACAAGGGAAAGAAATAAAAAGACATACATACTGGAAATAAAGTAATGAAATTATTTTCAGAAGCATGATTGTCTCTGTAGAAAAATCCCAAGGAATCTATTTGTAAAATCTAGAGCTTATAAGCAAAGTTGGAGGAGACAAAGTTAATGTTCAGAATCAATCATATTTCTGTACACTAGCAATGAAAAACAGGAAACTGAAAACAAAAGTACTTAAAATAGTTTCCCCAAATGCTCAGGTGTAAGTCTAATAAAACATACATAGGCTCACTATGATTAAAAACTACAAAAAGGTACAAAAGAAATCAAAGAAAAATAAATGAAAAGACATATCATGTTCATGGATTTGAAGACTCAACATAGGAAAGATGTCAACTCCCTCCAAATGGATCTATAAGTTTAACATACTTCCTATCAAAATACCAGCAATACAACTTGTTTCTAAAAGTATTTGGAAAGGAAAAGGTGTAGACTAGAGCAAGACTTTTGAAAAAAAACAAAGGTGAAAGAATCACACCTCCTGATTTTTAAACTTACGATATAGCTATGGTAAACAAGCCAGTGGGGTTCTGACAGAGAGACAGGTACCCAGATTAATGAAAGAGAACAGGGAATCCTGAAACAGACCCACTGAAATAGGGCCACCTGATTTTGACAAAGATGCAAAGACAATTCAATGGAGGAAACACAGACCTTTCAACAAATGGCATTAGAACAACTGGATATCTGCAGGCAGAAAAATGAGCCTCAGTCTAGATCTCATAACAAAGAGAAATTAACTCAACGCGGATCATAGGTCTAAATGTATTTTTTTTTTACTTTTAGAAATGGAGATATAGTTGATGTATGATATTATATATTACAGGTATTCAACACAGTGATTCACACTTTTTAAAGGTTTTACTCCGTTTATGCTGCTACTGCTGCTAAGTAGCTTCAGTTGTGTCCGACTCTGTGCGACCCCATAGACAGCAGCCCACCAGGCTCCCCTGTCCCTGGGATTCTCCAGGCAAGAACACAGAAGTGGGTTGCCATTTACTCCATTTATCAGATCAGATCAGATCAGTCGCTCAGTCATGTCTGACTCTTTGCAACCCCATGAATTGCAGCTTGCCAGGCCTCCCTGTCCATCACCAACTCCCGGAGTTCACTCATGTCCATCGAGTCAGTGATGCCATCCAGCCATCTCATTCTCTGTCGTCCCCTTCTCCTCCTGCCCCCAATTCCTCCCAGCATCAGAGTCTTTTCCAATGAGTCAACTCTTCGCATGAGGTGGCCAAAGTACTGGAGTTTCAGCTTTAGCATCATTCCTTCCAAAGAAATCCCAGGGCTGATCTCCTTCAGAATGGACTGGCTGGATCTCCTTGCAGTCCAAGGGACTCTCAAGAGTCTTCTCCAACACCACAGTTCAAAAGCATCAATTCTTCGGCGCTCAGCCTTCTTCACAGTCCAACTCTCACTCCATTTATAGTTATTGTTAAAAAATTGGCTATCTTCCTTGTGTTGTAGAGTATATCTTTGTACCTCATTTATTTTATACATAATAGTTTGTGCCCCTAAAATGTGAAAGCTTTTCGGAGAAAATCTTGGTGACCTGAGTTTTGGCAAAATTCAAAACTGAATTAAACAAATACAAACAATCCAGTTAAAAAAAAAAAACAGGTAAAAGATTTGAACAGATCTTTCATCAAAGAAGATATATATAAGCACATGAAAAAATAGTTAACATCACTAGCCACCAGAGAAAAGTAAACCCACAATGAGATACCATTGCATATCTATCAGAATGGATAAAATAAAAAGTACTGATAAAACACCACTTGCCGGTGAGGATGTGGAGCAACTGGAATCCTCGCACACTGATGGTGAAAGTGTGGAGCCACTCTGGAAGCCAGTTTGGTAGTTCCTTATAAAGTTAGACACATACTATGTATTTGCCCTAGTAATCCCACTCCTGCGTATTTACCTTAGAGAAATGAAAACACGTGCACCCAAAAGCCTGCACGTGGATGCTTACAGCAACTTTGTCCCTAATTGCAAAAATATGGGAACTAACCCAAATATCCTGTAACAAATGAATGTATAAACAAATTCTGTATACCCATTCAATGGAATACTCCTTAGCAATAAGGAACAAACTACTTATACCTGCAAAAACGCAGATGAATCTCAGAGGCATTTTCCTGAATGAAAGAAGCTGACCTCTAAAAAGCTATAATACTGCATGATTTTTGTGACGTTCTCCAAAAGAAGAAGCTATAATGACAGGGACGTGGTCAGGGACTATTTGACATTATAGATAGGGGTGGAGGGATGTGTGGTTATGAAAAGGTAGCGCATGGAAGTCTGCTGAGGTGACAGAACTGTTCTGTAACAAAAATGATAAACTCATTCTCCCCAAAATGCACTGCGAATTACAAGATCACATCCAGACAGAAAGTGCAGAAATGTCTGTGTTAACATGTAAAGATGAGTTGTAGGTGACTGTGCCTTTAGAACACACAGACTGGATTTTTTTTGGGGGGGCGGTTTAAATTCCTTATTCTGAAATAATCATAGACCCCAAATAAACTGCAAAAAAAAAACAGTACAGAGTGGTCACATATACCCAACCTCCAGTATCCCCTTAGGTAACCTCTGACATAACTACAGTATATTATTAAAACCAAGAAATCTACGTTGGCATATTTAACCAGACTACAGAAAGAAGCCCAAGGATAAACACTTGAGGAATGTCAGGATACAGTCATACAGAGAATTAAAGAGAACTTTTAGGGAATGAAAGGTAACTTTTGCTGCCCTATATTCTGATTGTGTTGGTGGTTACACAAAGCTGTATATTGTGTAAAAATTCACAAAAGCACCAGAAAAGTCCATTTTTACTGTTTACCATAAAAAAGCTAAAAAGCCATAGCACTGGAATTTCATATTAAAAGAGGTATATATATATATATTTGCTATTTAATGTGCAGCAAATCCCTCCTACTGGAGGGGGAGTTTTCTGACTCCTATTTAAAATGTGAAATTGAGTAATCAATTTAGACTGTGAATACAAAGTGACAGCTTACCAATGTATTATTTTTGAAATATCTAAGAAAAATGTTGGTTCCCATACACATACACATGTCTTGGATGTGTAAAAGTTATTTAATTCTTGGAAAAGTTTTGTTTGTTAGTTCAGATACAAATACATGAATGATTTTAAAATAAAACTCTAATAAGTACATTAATAATCTGCTTAAGTGCTTGCGGGTATTCAGTTAAGTTTATAAAAGGGAGTAAATGTTTTTGAAAAACTTCTAAGTAACTAGCCAAAATCTGCAGATTTAAAAGTGACAACAAAATATGTATAAGCTGATCTTATGAGCTCAAGAAAAAACTGAATTTTGACTTTGTAATTTTGATCTACTGAATATAAATTTTAAAGCCCCAAATAAACTTTCTGGGGAAAAGGAAACTTCATTAATCAGGGAAATTGTTGAAAGACCATAGACTCCAGGACCAAAAGACAAACTAACAAGACTAAAAAGGGCTACTTAGGAAAAATCAGTGACTTGGTTTAAAAAAAGAAGAAAAAAGGGAAATTGAAAAAAATTCTCAAGATTCTCTCTGTAACCTAAGCAGTGTGACTATAAAATTCTATTGAATAAGTCAAATAAAATATAGAAACACTCAATCTCTCAGTTAAACCAAGGTGAAGAATACCCGAAGTGGAGAAGACAGGCCTGTTACCAGGAAGAGAACTGGAGAGACAGGCCCAGAGAGCTTCACTTACAGAAAGTCACAGAGTGATACATGAAGGAAAAAAGTTCATTAAATATCATTCACGGGTCTGTCATTTTTCAGGACATTGTTACTATTTAAAGCATAGTTGACCCTTGAATGACTGGAACTTGAACTGCATGGGTCCATTTACACGTGAGTTTTTTCAATTAATACATGGATTACTACACAATCCTTGGTTTAGGGAATTTGTGGATCCAAATTCTTGGATCTGAGGACTAACTATGGGACTCGAGCATCCCTGGATTTTGATACCCATGGAATCAAATCCTTGCAGATAGGATGGGGCAAGGTGGGGCAACTTTTTTTCCCTCAAAAGATTAAAGCAAAGTAAACAACTTTCATGGTTTTTGCTCTATAACCAGAGATAAATAAAGTCCAAACTAGATATTCTAATAATATCTAGTGAGTTAGGAAGATCACCTGACTAGGAACTTGAAAATATAGGTTCCAGGCTTAACCATTCCTAAGAAAGTACACAGTCTTCTCAGATCTGCAGCCAGATTTAAATGGGAATAATAATCGCTCCTTTGTCTGTGTCACAGAATTTTTATGAAGATCAAAGAGATAATAAATGTGAATTTTGAAAAGTGTAAATCACTATATACACAAGGTATTATTATCATATTTAACTGATGCAAATGAAGAGCTCCAAAGGAGTATTAAATCTATTTGAATACATTACATTGTGAAAAGACAGGACTTTATTTTCTGTGAGCATTCAAAGTATTTGTGCTTTTGATTATCTCCTTCCAGTCTAGCTCAAAAGCAATCATTTTCTTATTCTTTTGCTTAACGTCTTTTTCTCTTCCATCCCCTCATGCTCTATCACCCTGTCCCCAAAAGCTTCTCTCCAAAAGCAGTTAAAACTTTGAAATCGAAGATAACTCTCCCCCACCACCCCTTTTCTGCCAAGTTGTGAGTTAGGGAGTTACGTCCAGAGAATGCAGAAATATTTGTATTAAATGGAAGTATGAGCTGCTAGCATTTTGGCTTGGATTTTTTAAGATCTGATTTAATTTAGAAACAATTATAGGCTCAAAAGAAGTTGCAAAACAATAGAGAGAGGGCTCATATCCTGTCACTTAGCTTCCCCTCAACAGTAACATTTTACATAACCATAGCCCATTCTCAAAACCAGGAACTTGCCAGTGGAACAATTAACCAGACTACGGAGGAAAGCGAAAATCACAAGTTGGAGGAATGTCAGAATTAAAGGGAACTTTTAGAAAAAGAATGATAAAGACCAAGAGTCAATGGGCTTCAAAGTGCCCGGGTCAAATGGAAGGAGTGGGACTATGGTTTGTTAGGAGAGAGAAGTCAGAGTTCACAGACCGAGTGTGTAAAGAACCCGTGAGGTTCAGAAAGACACATTTCCTCCAAATTCTCAGGGTCTTAAGAAGATATAAGAACCGTCATTCATTAGTCTTACAAAGCTGCTGCTGCTGCTAAGTCGCATCAGTCGTGTCCGACTCTGTGCGACCCCATAGACGGAAGCCCACTAGGCTCCCCTGTCCCTGGGATTCTCCAGGCAAGAACACTGGAGTGGGTTGCCATTTCCTAGCCTTACACTAGAGGTTCTAAAGAAGAGTGAAGAAGAAAGAACAGTTAAAATGTATGCTACACGTGAGGGTTTAAACTGAACTGAACCCTACTGAGATTTTTCACCCATAACTTATCTAATTTTCACAAAGTTGATTCTCCCAGTGATGTCTACCCACCAGCTGAAGTGTCTGGGCAACCACACCAGGAGCAAATACCCTGGCAGGCAGGGAGCGGCATTACAGTATAGGGAGGGGAAGAATCATAATACAAAGGGCTTAGCCTTGAGAGGTGTGAATGTGCTTAGTTGCTTAGTCATGGAGCAACTAAGTCCTGGAGCCTGTCAGGCTCTGTGATCCTCCTGGCAAGAATACAGGAGAGGGTTGCATTTTCTTCTCCAGGAGATCTTCCCAACCCAGGGATAGAACCTGTGTCTCCTGCATTGGCAGGCAGATTCTTTACCACTGAGCCACCAGGGAAGCCTCTATCCTTGAGAGGAAAAAATCCTAATGCTTTTGGCAGGTGATGAAGTAAAGCCCATTTTCCCAAGTGTAACATTTTCTGTTTGCCAACAGCCAGGGGCGCATTTTCCTTATAACTCCAAATTCTTGAAGCAACCTAGGTCACACTTTATTTCAAGAAGTCACTCACACCAAGATGTATGAAAAGCAAAAGCACTTTCAGTGTTTCAGTAAAATGAAGTGATTTAATTTTTATTTCTGTTATTCTCTCTGCTCTAGACAGAATCACTCATTCACTTGATAAATAACTTCAAAGTTCCTCTGCTCTCCTCAGAATCATTCTCCACGAGAGTTGTATGAAGAGTTGGAGAAAAGCCTAATGTATGTCTCTGATGCTCTTTATGTGATCTTTACATTTTGACCTTGTTTATATTTTCAGAAGCCATGCGTGGAATTGTGGAGTTAGTCAATAATATAATCCAATCATCAATACGATACAGACTTCTTGTTTATTAATACATGATTAAAAATGTATATGATAAAAAGATATCGACTGGAGCCGAGTGTGTGGATGACAAGAACAATTATGGTTCGGGCTCCTAATCACTATGTAAGCAGTACACCCCCGCAAAAGTCAATAGACTGTTTAAAAGTCACAACACATCCTGTTCTTCTTCTTGTTTTTAAATGGAAAGTCCAGCAAATGGGACTTGTTATCTTTTATTTTATATCTCGGTTTACATTTGTAACTTTAATTCACTGAAGAAATATTTATTATCCAACCACCCTGGCTCTGGCCCCATAGTCAGCTCTGATGATACAGAAAAAATTCTTGCCCACAACGGACCATGCTAACTGGACAGCATGTGAATCTCCAACCTGAAACGAAGACTAAGTGTGTGAGACTAAGTGTATCAGTGTTTTACTGTTCTCATATGAAGATCAGTCAACAGTAAGCATGAAGCCTGAGTTGTTTTACCAACATGATATTGTTTTAATGATGGCAGCAACTTTTCTCTGATTTTTTTCTTCTGATAGACACATTTTCCAGAGGATGTGGAGATTAGGGGTGACTCTGTGGCCAGGGAATCCAATAAGGACTGGCCATCTGGGTACCACAGCTGGACCTCTGGCTCTATCAACCAGTCAAGCTGCCCAGATGATGTGATTATACTTTTTAAAATAAAGGTATAAAGTTGGCTAAAAACTCAACATTCAAGAAACCAAGATCATGGCATCTGGTCCGATCACTTAATGGCAAGTAGATGGGGAAACAGTGCAAAACAGTGACAGACTTGATTTTCTTGGGCTCCAAAACCACTGAAGACAGTGACTGCAGCCATGAGATGAAAAATTCCTGTCCATCACCAACTCCTGAAGCTTGTTCAAACTCATATCCATCGAAGCTCCAATACTTTGGCCACCTGATGCGAAGAACTGACTCATCAGAAAAGACCCTGATGCTGGAAAAGATTGAAGGCAGGAGTAGGGGACAACAGAGGATGAGATGATTGGATGGCATCACTGACTCCATGGACATGAGTTTGAGTAAGCTCTGGGAGTTGGTGATGGACAGGAAGCCTGGCGTGCTGTAGTCCATGGGGTCGCAGAGTCAGACATGACTAAGTGACTGAACTGAACTGAAATCATTACCATCTCTGTCATAAATCCTAAATCCAGTCATTTTCAAATAATCCTTTCATAGTCATTCTGAAGTTGTTTCTTGGTTTGAATAAAAGTATACAGAGAGATACAGGCTTCACTAGATAAGATCAGGCAACCGGTCACTAAGAAACCTCCCCGCATCAGTCCTTCCAATGAATATTCAGGACTGATCTCCTTTAGGATTGACTGGCTTGATCTCCTTGTAGTCCAAGGGACTCTCAAGAGTCTTCTCCAATAACCACAGTTCAAAAGCATCAATTGGATTAAAGACTTACTGAAATTTACTTTTGAATGTTAACCTGTGTCCTACAACCTTGCTACAATCATTTAAGAGTTTCAGGAATTTTTTAGTTGATTCTTTCAGACTTTATACATAAATGATCATGCACGGAAATGATCAGTAACAGAAAGAGTTTTATTTCCTCCTTTTCAATCAGTATCAGTTCAGTTCAGTCACTCAGCCGTGTCCTACTCTTTGTGACCCCATGGACTGCAGCATGCCAGGCTTCCCTGTCCATCACTAACTCCTGGAGCTTGCTCAAACTCATGTCCATCGAGTCAGTGATGCTATCCAACCATCTCATCTTTGTCATCCCCTTCTCCTCCTGCATTCAATCTTTCCCGGTTATCAGGGTCTTTTCCAATGAGTCAGTTCTTTGCATCAAGAGGCCAAAATACTAGAGCTCCAGCTTCAGCCTCATTCCTTCCAATGAATATTCAGGACTGATCTCCTTTAGGATGGACTGATTGGATCTCCTTGCTATTCAGGGGACTCTCCAGAGTCTTCTCCAACACTACAGTTCAAAGGCATCAATTCCTCGGCACTCAGCTTTCTTTATGGTCCAACTCTCACATCCATACATGACTACTGGAAAAACCATAGCTTTGACTAGACGGACCTTTTGTCGACAAAGTAACACCTCTGCTTTTTAATATGTTGTCTAGGTTGGTCATAGCTTTTCTTCCAAGGAGCAAGTGTCTTTTAAATTCATGGCTGCAGTCACCATCTGCAGAGATTTTGAAGTCCAGAAAAATTAAGTCTGTCACTGTTTCCATTGTTTCTCCATCTATTTGCCATGAAGTGATGGGACTGGGTGCCTTGATATTAATTTTTTGAATGTTGAATTTTAAGCTTTTTTGTTAAATACATACATATTAAGGATTGTTATATATTCTTAGAGTATTGACCCATTTATTATTATGTAATGACCTTCTTGGGCTTCCCTGGTGACTCAGTGGTAAAGAATTCACCTGCCAAGCAGGAGACACGTGTTTGATCCCTTCAGGGTTGGGAAGATCCCATGGAGAAGGAAATGGCAACCCACTCCGGTATTCCTGCCTGGAAAAGCCCATGGACAGAGCAGCCTGGCCAGCTGCAGTCCATGGGGTCACAGAAGAGCCGTATGATGACTTAGCCACTAAACAATAACAAGAGTGCCATTCTTATCCCTAAAAAAAGAACAGAATATCCAAGGACTGTGGAACAATTATGAAAGATGTAACATGCACAATGGAAATACCAGAAGTGAAAGAAAGAAAGGAACAGAGGCAATATTTGAAGTAACAATGACTGATGTCTGACACCACAGATCTAGGAAGTATGAGAGTATTTTTCTCTGACATTTGCAACAAGGAACTAGTAGAGCTCCTAGAAATAAAACTCAATGGAGGTATGAGGCCTTGATTATGACTTGCTCTTGCTGGAGTTTTAAACTCTGATTTGTCCAGACTGAGCCTCTAGGAATGTGTTAATTTCAGTTCAGTTTCCCCCAGAACTGGTTCCTGAGGTTTCAGCTCTTGAACCCTCATAAATTGTGATTGTCTGTATCTGTCTGTCTCTCTAATTTCAGACACAGCGGTTTGCCCTGTGATCTCACTTCTCTGATGAATCTAAGGAGAACTGATTTTTCAGTTCATTCATCCTTTACTTGTTAGAATGGAGTGGTGACTTCTGAGCTTCATCCATGCTGGATTGTAATCACTGGCTTTTGAATATCCATATTACCTACCTCATACATACTTCTTGGAAATGAATCTGAATAAACGGCTATAGATTTAAGTACTGACATAACAGAATTTCCTTCTGCTCTTTACCTTGGATCCGCTGAATCAAGGATGACCATTAGAATGGTCTGTTTTATCTTTGTTCACCACTATGTTTCAAAGACCCTATGATATTGTGACCTGTGCCAAAAGAGCCTTTGAGGAAAAAATGGAATTATTCTGTAAATAAACTGAGAGACAAATGGATAAGCAAATAAGTAATTTCTTCACATCCCTTTTATCCAAAATCTATTGACCATTTAAAACATTTAGAAATGTTTAATATCAAAAGCCAATCGAAAAGCATACAAGCAAATAAATTCTCTATTTTAAAGGTAAAGAGAACACATATTAAGCAGCAGCTGATTTGAAAATGTTTTAAATGATATATCAAAACGCAGGCAGGTACAGTAGTTTTCTTCATCAAGTCTAAGCTCCCCTTCAAGCCTCAATGAGGTGTTTTTGCTCCCTTTCTCTGTTCTCTAATAAATCTTTCCAGAGAGATTTTGTTTGAAATGCAGACATTTACACCACGTCTTCTGTACTTAATGCTTCAAGTGCAATGTGTGCTTTTAAAAGCAAATCTTTTGATTTCTTTGGTTTGTGCAAGTTTATCCACATTTTCCCTTGTTCTTCTTGTCACATCTGGCACAGAATTGTCCCGGGCTGCCCAAGGTTGAGGGGTATAATATGGAGCTCTTGAGCCAGGACACAATTAATCACAAGATCAATTCTGGGCCATGTTCTGAACTAAACAACTAAGCTAACCTGTGGCTGTTCTAGTTATTCCTCAAACAATTAATTGAATAAAATAATGCAGCTGGATTTTTCATCATATAATATCACACAAGGCAGCCATTTTTACCTTTATCCATACTGTATTGAATGAGTACTTTAAAGTTACATAATTTTTTTTTTAATTCAACTTTTGTGCAATGGAGGATAGGAGAAATTTGTTCTGTGATGCCTAAAACATCTAGGATTCAACTGAATGGCAGAGATCTTAGCTACCTTTTGGTTAGGTCAAACCAATGCACTGGTGGTATTTGCAAACATCTGGAAACAAGACATAAACGTAGATTATTACATAGACTCATGCATATTTATGTGTCATTGTGTGTGCACATTTGTGCAATAGTACATATTAGTTCCATGTATTTTAGAAGAAAAGTGAACGACACTATTTCACTAATTACTGTCATTTCATTTTTTTCTTTTAAATATCTTTTCTGGAGACCAAAAAAAGCTACAAAGACTGAAAGAAAAACCATAATATCTCTAGCAGGTTATCGTCATTGGTCAACACATTTCCTGATAAGAGTAATTATCTCTTTGCTTGCTTGTTTGTATATGTGAGAGATTTTTGTTTCACTTTGTGATACACCTGTATTGTGATGGATCTGAGCATGATTATTCTCCAGCAATACCATCAAACACTGAATGTTGAGAAGAAATGAGATGCAAAGTTTTAAAACTGTGCGTATGTTAATCTCTTGGCTTGGGGTCAATATACTTCCAAGTCAACGTGACTTGATGACCGCAACTTAAATGTACAGTTTTCTTTCTAAAAACGAATAGCCTGAGTAACTGGACAGAAACAGATCCAGTTTCCTTCCAATTTCAGTTTGACATTGTGGCTCCTGCTGTTTACAGACCACTGGGATTCAGGGAGAATCACACATGAAATACAGTTTAGGACAAATTAGTTGCAGAAAACTCACTGTGGATGTTAGAAAGTAGCTTTTGTACTGCTCATACAACATTTGGAGAAGCAAACGTCTTTCAGAACTGCTCTCTGACACCATCTCTCCATGACTGTATGGTAAAATCTTAGTTTTCTTGATTCAAAAGTATTATCTCTATCATATATCAAGAAGTGAAGTCTGATGACATAAAGGCACTTTATCTAATTAAACATTTCTCTTTTAAGTCACTAAACAAATGATCAGAAGAATGTGGATTACAACACCTTTTTCTTTGGCAAAAGGGAGTTGAAGCTTCAAATGGCTCCTTTCTCTGAAAACTTCTGTCATTAAATTTTGTACACTGTTAATCCATTATTATAATATAAAAAGTGTAACCAGGAAGGCTAGCTACTTTAAATTTTCCATAATTCTCAAAAGAAACAGGTTGTTGCAGGCCAATTAGGTGACGAGGGCCTGAAGGACACAGGAAGAGTCATGTATCTTTAAAGTCTATATGGTACTCTTATAAGCCACTCACCCACTTTCTTTGAGAAAGACAGAAGGGGAAAAAAAGATAAATGCTCACAGGAACTGATGATATCACACCGTGCAGCTGCTAATGCATATGGATGTGTCATGCAAATGTCCCCAGCAGAAACACATTCTTTAGTTTAAACCTGCAACCATATTCAGCAATAAAAGAGTTTCCAAATCAAACTGCTGACTCCTTTTTTTTTTTCCCTTATCAAAACACCCCAGCATACATCTTACCAGGCAGAGTAAATCAAAAGAACCAGCTGGAGTTACCAACCCTTGTTTTTTCCTGGATATCAGGTGTGTGCTGCAATTTTGCAGAACAATTTGTGAGCTGAAATAAGGAGCAGTGGTCCACTCAACTCAAAATGAAGCCATTTGGGCAATGATTGTGCTACCTTTCCAAAGGCCTTATCTTTGCAAAGGGATATTGTAATTTACCAACTGATTGGTTTTTTCCTGAGGAAAGATAGGTGTTGATTATACCTTTATCTGAATTAAAAAAAAAGATCTAGAGGAACTCAGAGGCATACTGAGTAATAGAACATTGTCTTTATCTTTTCTCTTCTTCTAGTTTTAAATTTTGCAGATCCTCTGATAAGTTGATAGGAGAAGTAGATTTAAGGGAAGGACGTGGGGGGTGTGGGGGGAGGAGAATACAGAAAAAAAGAAAAGAGGTGGAAGGAATTTGGGGAGCAATCTTGTCACATTAAATTTTCTAAAGCATCGCCATAGTTAGAACATATAGCTGTGAATTTATTGCCACATATACTTCTCCTCATGTTGCGACTGGGTATTTATGGAAAAGTTCTGTATTGGGGAATGAAAAATGTCAAACAAGAAACTTCAACTGTTACCTGGAGGGGATGTTAAAAGGTAACTTGGGAGTGATTCACTCCAACTTTTTTTTATGGGTAGGAGAAGGAACACCACTTTGACATTTTTTTATAGGGATGTATGCTGAATCTAAGCACTTAGAAGAGCTAGGCAGTTGAGATTAGATGAGGAAAGAGAAAATGAGTACGTATCTGGGAATTAACCCGCATTGGTGCTCTACGGGGAGGCAGGCTAGGCACTCACTTCGAAGGCACCACTCTGGTGAAACGCCATCAATTCTGAATGAAATTACTTAGGGTGAAATTGCGTATCTGCAGGTGGCATCGTCTGCTCTCCGCTCCGGGTTTCTTGCTCCCCGCGGCCGGGGATGTGACTGACCTGGCTGGAAGGTCGCCCCCTGGTCTCCAGAGAAAGGGCCTAGGGTCCTAAAAATAGCCAGTAGTTTCCTGCGCCCTAGCCTTCTGAGCTCCAAGAACCCGGGGGGTGGGGGTGGGGGGAGCCCATTCCTATTTCTCAGGCCGGGGGCCCTGGAGTTTGTGATTTCTCCACGGAGAGCCTCGGAGGACGGGGAGGATGGGAGGAGGCCGGCTAGAACCGGGAAAGCAGTGGTGGCTCGTTCTCTCCACGCGGATGTTCGGCCACCGCTTTCCCTAACCAAGAAGTCGGTCCATTCAAAAAGCCCCGGCTCAAGCCTGCAGCTCAAGCCCAAGGCAGGCTGGGTAGCAATGGCCTTGGGGGGAGAAGGGGCGGGGGGTCTTCCTTCCCCGTTCCCCCAACTGCCCCGCCCATGGTCAAGTCACATTAAAGGATGCAAGAAGCCTGCTCCAGGAGCCGGTCCTTCACTCTTTGTCTTTGTTGATTTCCTATACACCTATAGGCAAGGAAAAAATGTTCACAGGGAGAGCCTACGATGGCGCTGTGCCCACCCCTCCCGCTCCAGGACGCAGGCGATTCTCGCTCGCATCTGGCGGCGCGCGGCTCATATACATATTTCGAGGGGGAGGCCGGGCGGCTGCTCCATCGCCGGGTCAATGTGTTAATTAAAAGTTGGTCCGAGTTGGTCAGCGCGCAGTCCCAGATGTGCTTAACAGCATGCAATTAACACACGAGGCAAATCTTTTTGAAGATACCAGCATTGACACCCCTCCTCCCCACCCCCGCCCAGGAAACTCCACCCTGCTCCTGCCCAGAACGTGAAATCGCTACGGCATATAGGGAAAAAGTCATTAAAAGACGTAATTCAATATGGGCCGCTGTTTCTTAGAAGAGGGTCGGGCTAGGGGGAAAAAAAAATCCTAAATCTATATATTTCAAAAATAAATAGCAAATTGATTTTTTTTTCCTGCAGGACGTGCCGACACAAAGATCCTTTTTCCCTGCGTTCCCACCCTATGTATATTAAACAGTGGGCGAGCTGCGGCCGCGCGGCGCGGTGACCTAGCGAGCGCCGGCAGTCTCCGGCCTCTGCGCAGGTCCCCGCGCCGATGCCTCGGGCGATCGCAGACGGGCCTCTCGCAGCCAGATTGGTTTCTCCATCGAGGGATAATTACTGCACGTTCGCTTGCCTGGCGTCCTTTATATTTTCAAAAGTACCGGGAGCGGGGCGTATGTGTTGATAGAGTCATCCTACATAAAATATATTGATAAGAAAAGTAAAAGTGTTGGTAGAGACACTTATTATGATCATAAACCCCAGAGGAGAAGCCGATCCAGATTCCTATTGCCCGAGGCTGCTTCTGCCGTCTCGCGCCTGCCCGCAGTTTTTAGCCCCTTGCACACAGTTCTCCGGCCTCCAGGAATGTTTGCTTCTATTTGTCTTTTAATTAGGGTTGACTCATTTAATGTGTCCCCCTCCCCCATCCTTCAGAGCCAAACAAAGACCCCGCTCTTTTAGTCTCCCCATTCTCCTAAAGGGCACACACACGGGCACGCGCGTGTACACACACATATACACACTTTCACTCACTCACTCCACTCTGCAACTTCCTCACTTCCCGGGACTCGCGGAAGCCCGCTGAGGGCTTGTTGCTCCATTGGCCACCTTGATGCCACAAATAAACTTCTTGGTTATCATCCTAACCTTGTGTCTTAGGATGGTTTGGCTTTACAGATGACATGTGACTCTGTCACCACCACCACCCAAAAGGGGACAGGGGTAGACATTCTAATCAGTCAATTTTATATGTCGTATCTAAAGGGCGTGCCTTATTGATGACAGCTAATGAAACAAACAATGGATCTGCAGTATTTTGGTTATTTATCTGGTCCTTCTAGAAACCTAGGAGAGAGAGCGATGGACGAGAGAGAGAGAGAGAGAGAAAGGGGAGGGGAGAGATAAAGAGAGGAGGTCGACTACAGATCTTCGGAAACGGATCAGATTTGTTGAGTGTCAACATGAAGAAGGTAGCCTGAGCCATGATTTAAACACGGGCGGTATCACTGTGAACTAGTGGCCCACGGTCGTCCCCCTACCCCTCCTCTGCCTTCCTGCTGCTCCCTTCTTTTCTCCCTTTTGTAGGATACAGAAGGTGAATAATGAAACCATTTTGCTAATAGTTTATGAGCCATGAGATTGGAAATGTATATGGATAGACCGGAGCACCAGACTAAAATCATTTGAAAGAAGCGTGAGGCTGGGCAGAGAAAGAAACCCGCCGTGTCCTCTTCCCCAGCCCGGAGCGGAATGGGACGGGTGAGGTGGCCTCGTGCCTCTCCGCTCCATCCGAGGGCAACGGCCTGGCCCATCCTCCCTCCAGCCTCTCACCCTCTTCATCTCCCGGAGAGCGAGATGAATCGGGGCGATGGCAAGATAGCGCGAGCGGGAGATAATCGTTATCACCAGGATTTTTCTTCCAGTGATGGGATCTAAACAGATCTATCACACCGGGCAGCTTTTCCCGAGGCAGAAAACAATAGACGTGAACTTCGCGCTGAAAACAGCCACCGGGATGCTGTCCGTACGTCTATCTTTTCTGTCCCCTTAGGGCCCGTTCCCCTGGTACGAACACCCAGAATCTTCGAGAAACGCCGCAAACACCCACTTGACTTCCATGCTCGACCCGCAAGGAGGTTCTCACCCGCTTTCTTTGCGGAGTCACTACCGTTTCAAAGCCTTGGGCTCCAGGGGACGGATGCAGGGGAACTTGAGGGATGCAAGGAGTGGTGGGTGGGGTCAAAGGTGAGTCGCCGGCCTGGCCACTCTCTCACCGGTCCACAAAGGGGGCCCCAAAGCCTGGGGAAATCCTCAAAGCCGGGTCGGAACAGCGGCCCAAGCCAAAGATCCGCAAGAGACCGCCCCACGTCTGGCCCAGCGTCCGGGGGAGCGAGGGCGCGCGGGAGAGGGCGGGGGCGGGTACCCCGGAGGCGCAGGCTCCCGGGCCGGGCTCCGCAGCCGGGTCAGCCGTCCGAGCGGGAAGGCCGGGACAGGTACGTAGCCAGGGGAACGCAAACCAGGCGCGAGTGGCCCGGGCCGTCCGGGCCCCGTCCAACTCCCGTCTGGGAACACCCGTAAGCTGGCTTTGGACAGGGGCAGAGGAGTCACTCTCCCCCCGCGGGCTCGTGACCCTCGGGGCAGCAAGGGAAGCGCAACCCTCCGGCGGGCGCCAGAGCAGCGCGGGCTTCGGGTGGCTCCGAACGCCGCGCTCACTCGCCTGCGTGGAGTCGGGGGCCGGTGGGGGCACCACGCGGAGAGAGCGGCCGCCGGAACCCTCTTAGCACCTCTCTCTTGCCCCTCACCTTCCAAACTCGTCTGGATTCTGGGATAAGGCAAAATAACTTTTCCGTGCACGCGGGAGGTAACCGGCAGGAAGTGGTATTAGAAGAAGCTGGAACCGGGTAGCAACGCCCCCATCCCCCAACCGTGTGGGGGACCCCCTTCGGTTTTCTCCTGGGGGTCGGGGTAGAGGTGAGACAGGGACGGACGGTGGTACTGGGCGGGGATAAGGGGCGAAAAGAAAGATCACCGCCGCTCTCCTGATCCCCTTTTCCTCGGCCCCCCGCACCCCCCAGCCCTGAGGCCACTTTTAGTCCCTTCGGAAGGGCTTGGCACCCTCCTCTGCAGGCCTTATGTTGAATGTGAAGACTCCAAAGAGAATCCTTTCCACCTGCAGACCCACCCCTGCGATGTCCTCAATTTCTCCACCCCTGGCACCCAGCCCTATTAGACTTATCCTATAGGCTGTGGTTGGTGTTGAGACCGCCAGGATAAATTCAGCTAGGCAGCCTCTTGAACTGGCGAGTTTGGAGTGGAGACCTAATGTCTGTCGTCCCCGGAGGGGTTTATATTTGAGAAAGCACCTGGAATAAAGATGAAAATCGTACTAACCCAAATCACCGTTCGCAATCTGGCCCAGGCTCAAGGAAAGGGGGCGGGTGGGCGGCGAGTGGCGGTCAGGACGCACAGTCACTCGGGGGGTCTCTTCGGTCGGCCGGTGTGCGCGGGCTCGGCGAAAGGCGGCCAGCCCCCGGGGAGCTAACGAGGACCACCCCCGGGCGCCAGCGGGCCGGGCGCGCTTCCCCGGAGCTTGGGGCCCTCGGAGAGTAAGGACGTGACCCCGGGGCCGTGCCTGCTTAACCCCGGCGGCTTGTGGCCGAGGGGTCGTGAAGTTGCGAGGGGGAGGGGGTCTTGGTATCCCTGGAGAGTTACTGTGACCTTCGGGGATGGAAACCTACGGGCTGGGAACTCCCTTGTGCCTTCTGCACTCACCCTGTCGCTGTTCCCTTCAAACACAGGGTAACCTAAGCTCTCGTCCTGGCGTCTCAAGAAAACCCCTAATCCTGCCAGTTTCCCACCTTCCTTCCGTCGCTCCCGTGATCCCAGGGGAAACCCGGCTCCTTGCTCCCTTCCCCCTTCTCCAGCCAACTCCTAGGATCCTTGCTCTTAGGGCCTTTGCCCTTCCCAGTTGGTGCCTCTAGTGCTTCGCTAGGGTGCGGGGGGAGGCAAAGAGGCGGAGTACACCCCTCCTGGCAAAAATAACAAAACTACTGGAAATCGGAGTAAAACT
>NW_011494897.1:4898508-4899779 GCF_000754665.1 Bison bison bison
ACATTCCACCCCACCCCCATCTGTCCCCCTCCCAAATCCTGCCAGCAGAGTGGCTGTGTTGGGGGAGGGATTGGTAGGGAGGGAGGGTCATCCCGGGGAAGGGGAATCCGGCGCAAATTTCCGCGCTTCTCTCATTTGTCAGTTGATTCCGTCTAAAAGTTCGCTATTTATAGGCTACACCCGGCAGCCCGAATCCCCGCGCCCGCTTCCTTTGCAAAGTGAGAGAGGTCCTCGCGGCGCCGGGCGGCCCGTCTCGACCGCGTCCCGTGATCGGTTTGGTTTTTTCTGCCCTCACACCGCGGGCAGCCCCGGAGCAGGACGCGGGGAGCAGCCCCGAAACCACCCACGCGTAGTAGTTGAGAGAGCGGCTCTGCACTCCCACCATGTGAGTCCGCGCCTGACCCGGCTCCGCGCGCGCGGGCTGGCAGGCGGCCGCGGGGCCGGCGCGGCCGCGGGGGCCGCCGCGCCGGACCCCCGGGGGGCTGGCCTCCGCCTCTGCCGGTGCGACCTCCGGCTGCTTCCTTCTTCCTCCTCCCCCTGCCTTTGATTTCTCGCTTCTCACTCTTTTATTTCCGCGCTTCTCTGACTCCCCTGCTTTCAACTTCCAGCTGAGTTTGGGCACACACAAAAAAACAGAGGCGACTGGCCTTTACGTGGGAGGCGGGGTGGGTTGGGCGCGTGTGTTTCCTACCGAAGAAAACTCTGTGGGTCTGGGGGAGGGAGGCGCGTACGGGAGCGCGCCCGGTAGCAGGGACGGGGGGCGGGGGGTAGGGGGTGGGCGAGGCGCGTTGATCGCGAGACCTTTCCTCTTGTCTTGGCACCGACCGACCGCAGGATGGGAATGCAGTGTTCGTGAAGCTTCTCGGTTGGGAACCATCCCTCTGCGATGGGGGCTGTGGGGGGGAAGGACAAGATGTCTTAAAATCTAGGAACCGCGCCGGGCGGAAAGGAGGGAAGAATGTGAGCGCTGGCGGAGGGTAGTCGGGAAACAGCGTCAAATCCCAAATTTAAGATAGAATTGGGGTCTGCGACACCCTTCCCCTCCTCGGCTGTGGACAAGACTCGCTTGCGGAGACAGCAAGGGCGCAAGCTTGGGGATCGCGGGGGTCCGCGGGCCTTGACCTTGTCTCCTCTTTCTACTTGCTAACGCCTTAGACGATGCTTCTGTGCTTTAGAACCTAGAAGTCGATGGGGGCGGGGAGCAGGGAGCGGGGCAGGTTGGAGCCCCGAGCGAGTGGAGCGCCAGACGCGCGCGTGGTTCGGGGAAGGGC
>NW_011494897.1:4899879-4949277 GCF_000754665.1 Bison bison bison
AGTTCAAACCACCCTTTCCCCCTCAGAGCCCAGGCGCGGCATTTGGGGGGGTGGAGAAGGTTATGACTGAAAATAACCCGGGGCTCGGATCCGTTTGGCTGGAGATCTGAGCTCCAGCGCGGAGGTGGGGAGAGGTTAAGAATCAGCAAGCGAAGAACTGCGGCCTCGCCTGTGGCGCGCTCAGGGCTCTGGCCCCCGCTGATGAATTTCTGCCCCATCACCGATTTCTCCTCTCACGGTGGATGTCCCTGAATCCCCCTGTGGCCGCTCCCTCAGGGCGCTCAGTCTGTCTGTGGACAAAAGTGGTAGGGAGCGAAGACCCAGCCCCGGTCTATGGCAGTGCCACAGGGGGAACCCGACTTTGCAAAGTATGTGCACTCAGGGTTCCCGGCACAGAAACGGGGTCTGAGGCCTGTTTCCGGCTCCAGTCGGTCCCTGCTTCACTCCTGGGCTCACTCCGCAAGGACCATCTGGTTCAGACGGGACGGGGGCCACCCCCAACTGGCCCGGAGCTACCCGGATTCTCACCCCGGCTTGCCCAAAAGAGCTTTCAGAAACTCGACCGCCAAGTTAAATTCAGAGGCACTTATCTTCTGCTATCTCTGGGCTGCATGTGGGGTTATGGGTAGATGGCAAATTTATTACAACTTTACAGCCGGACACTAAGCGGCGGGGACCTGTAAATGTCGGAATTCGGGGGCTGGGGGTGCGGTGTCTCCACTCTTCCTCCGCCCCATTAGCCGACAGTAAGTGCCACTCAGCTCCCCTGGCACAGGTTCGGGGAAGCTTTTCTTATAAAAGGAAGAAAAACGATCAAAAGTAAGAAAGATGGAAATTAAAAGGAAATGAAAGAAAAGACGAGATAAAAGGGAAGGTGTGGTCTCTAGCTAGCTGTATCCCTTCTTATCTCCTTGGAAAAGAGCACGATGTTTCAAGAGCCTTGGCGTTAGCCCAAGAGCATCCACCTCCAGACCCCACTCCAAGTTCTCTGACCTTGGCCGGCTAGTGGAGGCGCGTCAGCCCGTGCTTTACCTGACACGCTTCTCAGCTTCCTCAGCGCTCAACCCTTAACCACATGGAAATTCCCTGTCCCCAGCGCTGGACGACACGACACGCTTTGCTCAGGAACTGGTCAAAGATGGAGAAGGCCCAGCGCGCCCTCTCAGCGAGTCTACTTTGGCACAGTATCTGAGTCCCCCGCAGGCGCGCGCAAAGTGCAGCGCTCTGGTGGGAGAGGAATGCTTGCCCAGATAATTTCGCCTTTAGGAATTTTGAGAATTAGCTGGGCTCCTCACCCCACCTCGCCCCCGACTTTCTGAAGGAATCCTAGAACTTGGGAGCTTCGGGGAGCTCAACGAAATAAAATAAACTTGTCCTGAGCTCTGCCTCAGTTCTCTGCGCTGCGATTCCCCCAGATCTTTCTAGTTCTCCCTTCTGGCTGCAGATTCTTTTCCATCCCTGACATTCCGCACTCTGCTTCTGTTTCGGGGCCTCCAGACTCCTGGGGATTTACCCTCAGGTGGAAATTCTAGATAGGAAAGACCCAAGTTCTCTTCCTCGGTTGAGTGAGAATGACCTTCCGACATCCAGACAAAAGAAGAGAATAAACTTGGTGTGTATGGAAGGAGGTGAGGGCAGAGAACGGGGAGGCCTGTTAGTGTCCAAATGAGCTTAGTTGCATGGAGGAAGAAATTTCTCTCTCTCCAAACAGCTCATGATTTCAAGGAACCCTGAAAAGAGAGAGGACTGGGGAGTTTCCTCTTAGAAATTCTTCAGATCAGTGATCTACAAGTGATGAGAGAGAAACCGTGGGGGAGAGGGGTGGCAGAGAAGGCCACCCATGCCTGCCTGCAAACAGGCTTTGCCCTTTTGGATGACCTTAGATCATGGTTGTAAACGGTGGTAACAGTTTTATGGAAAATCAGAGCATAACACCTGACAGTCCTCTTCATGGTGCCCTGAGCTGCTCTACTGGGTCATCTGGGGCCTAAAACTGGAGGTTAGGAGGAACTTCAGCAGCCCCCACCACCACCCCACCCCTTTCCCCAGATAGACCTGTGACTCTGCTGGGTATGTGTGGAAGGTTGTAAGCAGTGGTCACTTTTCCTGAAAACTGGAGCAATTCCTCTCCCTATGCTCATCTCCAGTCTTTCCTGGGTGAGTTATCCCAGGACTCCAGCCATTCCTAAGCTATGTTAGCAATTCCTAGCTTATGTGTTCTTTATAGAGACTTCTCTCAGGAAGAAGTGAACACTAAGAAGAGCTGAGTTGTGTCCTTTCAAGGTTTCAGTCTATTATAAATTTGCACGTCTCTGAGCACAAAACTGAGGTCTGAAATGTCAGTGGAAAGAGGGCTTAAGGAGAATCCAGAGAAGATCCAAGTGACTGGCAAGAAAGTTCCTTTAACTCCTTGCTTTCCTCTTCAGTTTCACCAGTTTAACTTCCTTTTTCTCTCTTAAGTGAAGGAATAGGATTCTCCACTTCTGTGACTGTTGTGGCCACGTGTTCATATGTATATTCTGGTCAAGGATTTTCAGAATTTGACCTGTAAAGTCTTCTGTGCACTCTTCCATCTGACTTGATTTTGACATGAAATATAAGCCTTTCTTTTCACCAAGTTCTTGTTCACCTTCAACAGTTGGTTTCAGTTTCTGTTATTTCTCAAATTTCCTTACAATAACATCCACGAACCAGATATGTTTAGCTTCTACGAGACAGGATTATTCCTTCTGCATTTCTCCAGGCAATTCTGGCTAAAACCGCCTTTGCTTTCACCTGAAAGGGATACTTACCTGAAGATGAAAGTGAGGGGCTTTTTTAAAACCCAAATTATCCAAATACTTGCTTTTCTTTTTTCTTCTGCCTGTTTGGAATAAACCCAGTCATGTTAACATTTAAATAGACATGTTGCAAATGACAAACATGGCTTTTTATGTAGACATTTTCTTCGAGATTTAAAAAGTCATGGCTCAGGTATTTAACATGATTTCAGGAAATTATATCTTTGAAATTCATTGACAGCTAGATTTATTTGCAGAATTTTCCATGCAACTTTGTCATGCTTGTTTACAGCTATATTCTCTGATCTAAGGGCATCTACCATCAACTGCTTCACAAGTATTGAGTCAAAGGAGATTTTTTTTTTTCCTAAATTCAAAATTCTTTCCACATTTCCCCTTGTTTCAGGTCAGGTAGTTGATCTGAAAGTTTGCAGCTCAGAAAAATTAAGTTTGGAGCATATAATAGATTCTACTGACCCATTTGTATAATCTCTGTTTTATTGTTAACATTTTGATAGTTAAAAAGATTTCTTTTGGGGAGCAAATAAATGTATTATTATATATATAGATTTATAAAATAAATATATATCTTTTTTTTTTCAGGGAGGCTTACTGAATGATTAGTTTTCCTCCAGATTCTATTTTTTTCTATCAGATATGTCACTGTTTTCTATTTATCTTGTGTAAATTAAGGAAAGACTCAAATTACTGACTTATGATAAATCATATCACTCTTCTTATCAGAGTCATCAGTATTCTGTTATTTTGAATTAAACATTTTAATGTCATTTTGAAGACAGAAGGTCCCACATATGTTCATTAATAGGAGCTGGCTAAATTGGTTAAACTATTGACAGGAAACATTTGGAAGTGGAAATGTAGCATTGGGAAAGTTGATGTTTTAATGGTAAACTGATGAACCAAGAATACCGTTCAAGAGCAAAAGCATTAATGACAAATGGCCCAGTGAAATACAGGAAATAGAACTTGTCAGCCACTGATCTTCTATATATAGTATTTCACTTTTAAACACTGTTTGGGCAATATATGAAGTAACTTTGTAGGGGAAAAGAAGCTCTTGCTAAGTACTGGAGACTCAAGCCAGTATTTTTTTTTAAAACGAGGTAAAATTTCAGATGCTGTAACATCCAACATTTTTTATTCTTTTAAAGCATACAACATAATGGCTTTTTACTACCATGCATCACCACTATTTAACTCTAGAACATTTTCATCACCCCAAAAGGAAACTCTGTATTCGTTAAGCAGTCTCTCCCCTTCTCTCCTCCTCCCGACCCTTGGTGGTCACTGAGCTGCCTTCTGTCTCTATGGATCTGCCTGTTCTGGACATTTTGTAACTGAAATTATTTAATATTTGGCCCTTTGTGCCTGGCTTCATTCACTTTGCCTAGTAGTTTCCAAGTTCAGCCACGTTGTAGCATGTGTCAGTCCCTCATTCCTCTCTACAGCTGAATAATATCTGATTTTATGGATATACCACATTGTGCTGGTGGGCACTTGGGTTGTTTCTACCATTTGGCTATTATGAACAATGCTGCTGTGAACATTCACTACAAAATTCGTTTGAACCCATTCAGCCTTTTTTTTTTTTCTTTTTAATTATCATGATCAAATTCATCTACCAAGAAATTTCAAATAGTCTTTTCTGTTTAAACACTATTCAGAATCTTCCTTTATCCTATGTTTTCAGATTTTTGCTGGCCATATCCTAACTCTGTGTTTAACTCTCTGAGGAATCACCATATTGCTTTCCACAGTGGCTATACAGTTTTACAGTCCTATTAAAAATGTCTAAGAATTCCAACTTCTTCACATCTTTGTCAACATTTATTTTATTTTCCATTTGAAAAAATCATAGCCATCCTAGTGAGTGTAAGTGTTATCTCACTGGGATTTTGATTTGCATTTCCCTAATGACTAATGGTGCTCAGTATCTTTGCATGTGCTTATTGGCCATTGGAATATCTTCTTTGGATAAATATCTGTTCATTGTCTTTGCTTCCTTTTCAGTTGCTTCCCTATTTGTCTTTTTGTTGTTGAACTGTAAGAGTTTTTGATGTATTTTGAGTATTAGATCCTTAACACACACATGACTTACAAATATTTATCTTTCCTCACATTCTCTGGATTGTTTTTCACCCTTTTGGTATTACCCTGCAGTTCATAAGAGTTTTTAGTTTTGATAAAGTCCTATTTAGTAGAAGTTATTTTAAACAATAGGTACATTCTTCATTCAGAGGGAAACAGATTGAACACAGGACCAAAAAAATTAAATGCTGAATCCTAAAAAAAAAAAAAAAAAACTGTCCTGTAATGCAAGAGAGCAACTTTACCAAATGTAGATTATCAAGGAGTGTGTAAAGTTACCGCTGTACAAGTGAAGGAAGCAGCTGTGGCTCCATTGACCTTTTTCTTTGAAGAAGTCCTGGGTTATTCAAGGTCTGATGAATGAGATCTTTTATCTTTAGATGACAGTAGTTTTTTTTTTAATTATCTTTATCAAATTCATCTACCAAGAAATTTCAAATAGTCTCCTCTGTTTAAATAACATTCAGGATCTGCCTTAAACCAACAACAACCAGGAAGATCAAAGAAAATGTTGCCAGGATGTTTCTAACCCAGCCACACGCAGGCTGTGTAGTAAGGTAATATACTTGTAAAGTTCCCAGGAGAAAGGTCTTGGAGTCATAGATGAGAGAAACTAAAGTATTGCAAAGCACCTTAACACAAAGAGGACGAGTATAAGTGGACATTGTTGAGTGCACAGATTTTGCCTGTTTTCTCAAATTGGCTGTTTTGAGATAATTAACTGATTTGAACCAGCTCTTCATTTAATTTCATTCTTAGTTATGAAGGAAGCAGGCTTGTGGTGAACATTGATCGACACATCTCTGATTCTGTCCCTCGAAAGTCTTGGACTGGATTCTGACATCTGCCATTTTATGGAATAACGTATTGGGCAAACCACTGGACTCTTTCTAAGTGTCCATGCACAGAGTTCTTGCATGATCCACATGTGTTGCTGTTATCCTGAACAGCCAAGAAGGATTCTGAGGGACACTCAGCCTCCTCCTCTGCAGGGTAACATCTTCACCCTACAGGTATCTGAGAGAAAAACAGAATAATACGTATTAAAATGATAAAGCTTTTTGAAGTTGTAGTGTGTGTTTCCTTGTTTGTGTAGCCCTTAAAATATACCAGGTATCGTCCGAAAACTTAACACATTAAAAAATTAAGTCCTCAAACAACCCCACAAGGTAGGTACTATTTCCCCTCATTTTATAAGTGAGAAAAGTGAAGCATGGAAATTTTATATAACTTGCCCACAATCATACAGTTGATAAGTAGCAGAGATAGATTTTTGAACCCAGATAGTCTGGCTCCAGAGTCTGTGTTCTTTAGACTGTATCATGTTGCTTACAGTTAAAACTTTGAGATTTCAAATGAAAATTGGAGTCTCTGCATTTATTGATTTACTTAGTGTTTATTGAATACCTATACTTTGTCATACTTCTTTTGAGACGTTGGAAAGTCTAGGAATGCTGGGGCTGCAATATTGCATTCTCTCCTGGCAACAGTCTGCAGCAATCCAGATAGTCTGCCATCTTTTGATGGGTTCACCCAACTTGTCTTGATTCATTCACTTGTTTGCCTGGGTGAGTCCTGTAGTTATTTACACTTGTTCCTGCTAACATGAGCCCCACACAAGGAAAATAGATCAGAACCAAAATATTAAACAGGAAGGCAATAATAAATATAGCAGATAAACATTTTGGCATGGATTTATTTTTGCAAAGTTCTCTTGCTCCTGTCATTAACTACAGATCCCATGAGCCAAAGAGATTAGTTGGGTACCCTCTGAGTACTCAAGTGGAGGAACAAGCCCTTTTAAAATTGAGAAGTTTAAAATCAAAAGAAAATCCAACACATGTGCAGAGAATAATATAAATTAATATGTGTGTGTGTGCTAAGTAGCTTCAGTTGTGTCTGACTCTCTGAGACCCTATGGATTGTAGCCCACCAGGCTCCTCTGTCCATGTATTTTCCAGACAAGAATACAGGAGTGGTTTGCCATTCCTTTCTCCAGGGCATCTTCCTGACCCACGGATCAAACCCAAGTCTCCTGCATCTCCTGCATAAAAGTGGATTCTTTACCACTGAGCCACCATGTAGGAAATTAAAAAAAAAAAATCCCACCAATTAGAAATCTTTAATCACTAGTCTTTTAGGCAGAGATCTTTCAGTTATGACAGAATTTGTTTCATTATTTTATACACAAAAGGTAAATAACAAACAATATCAGATCTACTCCAAAAAGTAGGCTTCAGAATATGCCACAAAGTTGGGAAACAGTCAACCCTATTTCCTGTGTTTTCAAAAGATTGACTCATGCTTATTCAACTCAGTGTAGTTGAGTAGTATTCATAGCAATTGCCCTGAGTGCTACAGGCTCCAAAAGAATCTTCTGAATGGAGAGAGAATTAAAGATGCCAAGTACTATGTTAATTGCATATATTCCATTGCATCCTAATTTTTGAGCAATGGTTAGTTATTATTCATGAGGACACTTGATAAGCAAGAACATTCCTCTTGTAAACATGCAGATACTAACCAAAGAGTTTTATTCTAGCCATTTGCCAACTTAAGAGTGAAGAGGCCATCTTTCAGAGGTCTGGTACCAAGCAGAGGGAGGTGTTTTAACATTGACCTGTGCACTGTGATCAGAGTCACATGGCTGAGCTTTCACCATGATTAGACCCATGTTGGGTCCACAAGTGTGAGTCAAATGTTCTGTGGAAGTTTGCCAGGTGGGCTGACATGGAGGCATACAGTACTGTTGGTTTAGCCCTGTTTTATTTGCTTTTAAATAATCAGCAGAAACCCTTTCTGTGTTGAAAACTTGCTGTGATTACTTTATTGAATCCTATAGAATGATGGTGAACTTGCTAATTCAATGTGCAGTGTATGTTGAGTACCTGCTGGCTTTCAATGTTATGAGGTGGGTGGGAAGGTAATAGACATACTATGAATCCCGTAGGGAGGACAGTGAGGCTTAGAGATGACTGCCCATGACCACACAGGTAGTAGGGCTGCAGATTTGGGCCTCAAACCCAGGCTTCTGATGCCAAATCAAGGGTTCCTCTTCCATGTCTCTTGATCAGCATTTCTGAGAGTGTGTTTCACTTGCACCCCTTCACAATGACCCAGGACATTTGTATAAAATGTAGAATCCTAGGCCTTGCTCTAGAAATACTGAATCCCCAGGACCCAGAATTGTTAATGGTCCCTTCAATATATTTATATACAGTTAACATTAGGCTTAACTGGTCTGTATACTAAAAATGTTGAAATATTTGGTTAGGTCAAGTTTTTTTTTTTTTTTAATGCAGCTTGTTTCTGAAGTCTTCATTGAATTTGTTACAATATTGCTTCTGTTGTTTATGTTCTGTTTTTTTGGCCATGAGGCATAAGGGATCCCCAACCAGGGATGGAACCGGCACCCTCTGCATTGGAAGGCAAACTCTTAACCAGTGGGCCACCAGTGAAGTCCCTGGTGAGGTCAGTTTGACACTAAGATAGTTGGAAGAGAAAAGAGAAATCTGACCACAGACAGTGAATGCTAGTGTGCTCTTGATAGGTGCCCGACAAACTGGGTTTTAAATAAGAGATTCAAAGAGATCTTCCCGTTTGGGGAGGTTGTTCTTATTGGAAGTATTCTATGTGGGCTTCCCAGGTAACTCTAGTGGTAAAGAACCAGTCTGCCAGTACAGGAGACCCAAGAGACAGAGGTTCGATCCCTGGGAAGATCTCCTGTAGTAGGAAATGGCAACCCCCTCCAGTATTCTTGCCTGGAGAATCCCATGATTTAAATAAGAGAGTCAAAGAGATCTTCTTGTTTAGGGAGGTTGATCTTATTAGAAGTATTCCATAGAAGTGTGATTTTTTAAAAAATCACTGTTTTATAAAATGTGTTCTATAGGACCCTACTTCTATAGGATAGTCATTCATTCAGCAAATATGTACTAAAATGTGAAGTGCTATGTCAACAGTGAAGGAACCCTGACTTTATGGAACCCCATCTATTGAGGAAAGATGGTAGAGATGCAAAGTTTTCTTAGCAGACACATTTGTAAAATAATGGCTTTTACAGATTATTTCAGAAGCAGGTACACTTCAGAGCCTCCCATGTACCTGATGCGTGCTGTGAATATCTAAGACAGGACTGTTGAAAGTGGTGTTTTCCAGATGTATTACAGCATCCTTCAGGTGAAGGTTACCTCCTAGGTCTAGTGCTCCATGGAACACCTTCTGGATCACACTCTTCCTACACACTGTGGTGAGATTCTGTTTCCTTGGAAGGCTCAAATCTGTGGCACTGATAGAGACAGGGAGTGTATTGTAGAAGTGGAATCCCACTGCACCTCTAGCCACCAGAGTAGTAGTGTTCTGATAGCCTAGTGAGCACTGGGATAAGCAACGAGCCGACTTTGGCCGAAGAGCTAGCATCCAGGGATTCAGATCAGCTTTGGGCCATCTTCATAGGTGGCTGGGGTGTGGATTTGAACATGGGGTGATCCCTGGATGTGTCCCTGGTCTCTCAGCTAAGGAATGGTGAAAGCAGAAGAGATTCTAGCATTTCTGGGGCCCATTTTGGAGCATTGGGTGTGGGAAGAGTCGCATTAATGGAGAGCACGTGCCACTTTCTTTCCTAGAAAGAAAGCTGGATATTACTGGAGGACCACTCAGCCTTTGACTCACTGCGTGTAATCAGATTAATTTGCTGAAAAAGACCTCCTTTCTATGCGTTACCCACTTTTATCAAAATAGTTGTTGGAAAAAGGAAAACATAGGCCTTTTCAGTGGATTGCCTAAGTCCAGTGATTCCTAGCTTTGGTTTTTTGTTTTTTCTTGTTCTTTTTCTCAGACACTTGCTCTGTCTAAAAAGAACAAAGTGGCTTGGCTCAGATAACTCACAGGGGTGAGTTCACCTGATGGATGGATTTAAATAGTTTGGATGTTGACATTTATCAGATTACCCAGAGAACTGCCACATCACCACCTTGATTCATGCATGTGGAGAGTCCTTAAAGAAACCTCTTCAGAATTGTTTGCTTTTCTTAGTTATCATAATATTGAAAGATATGTTGCTTTATTGTTCATTAAGTACGCGCTTTATTCCATATTACCACACATAATTCCACACAGATATACAAAATAAAGAAATGGAGCAATTTCTCAATAATTCAGATAGTCATCACCTGAGTATATAAATACTTAAGACAGACTCCTCTGTCCCCCTTTTTCCAGAGTTGTCTGATTAAATATTCACCTTTTCATTCTTTGTGAGGGGATATCAGATCTCTTAAGTGCTGGTGTCTTGAACTTAAAGTCTAAATTTAGTTTACTCTTTTAATCACTTTGAGTAAGAGGAGTTAAATGCAATTGCTATCTTCAGGGAGGTTACAGCTTAGGCTGGGAGGTAGTCAGGAAGGGTAAAAACAGACATTGCTATGATATCATACAGCTATCTGGTAGGTGCTCCACGAAGAGTTTTAAGCATGGTGATGGTGTTTCAAAGGCATTTAATCTGGCCATGAAGAATTAGGAAGAGCTGACTCCAGGAAAATTGCTGTGAGGTTGGTCTTTAAAAATAGGTAGAAGATGATTTGGTGGAGTAGAAAAGAGAAGAAGAGTTTTGTATATAAGGCAAGAATATGAATAAAGACACAGAAATGGGAACATATAAGGCATATTTGGGACACCAAAGAAGTGTATTTAGGGGAGGAAGAGGGGAAACCAACAGAGAAAAATATAAGACATGGGGGCTTTGCTGGTCCAGGGGCTGAGACTCTGTACTCCCAATGCAGGGATCCTGGGTTCAATCCCTGGTCAGGGAACTAGATCCACGGGCTCCAACTCAGAATTCACATGCCACAACTAAGACCTGGTGCAGCCAAATAAATTAGAATAAATATTAAAAAAAACATTATTGAGGGTCTCTTAGCTGTGATACACTTAGGTATATCATCCATCCAATTTCACTTTTCATCCTTGCAGCAAGCAGGACAGATCACTTTTGAGGCTGTTGTTCGCCAAGATTCCTGTACCATTTCCATTGTATAGCGTTTCTGCTGGGAAGTGACTGCCAAGGTGGGTACCATGCTTCCTAGGTCCCTTTGCATTTGTTGGGGCCAAATGATTGTTCTCCACATTGAGATGTGGATACAGCTTCCAGGCTGACATGGTTAGGAACACATGTGCCCTTTCCATCATGGACTATAGAAAGAAAAAAGCTGTAAACAAAGGGCTTCAAGATCTTAGGGGAGGGAGAGCCAGTGCCTGGAGGAGCCTGAGTCCTACTCAACATGCAACCAGACTTCACATAAATGGGAAAGAAATTAAGTCAGCTACTGAGATGTAGAGATTTATTTTTTATAGAAGCTAGAGCTACCTTCATTAATACAGTTATTATAATAGGCTTATATAACACAGGCTCGTAGATGTAAGTTACTCTAAATCCCTTAAAAATAACAAGTGAGGCCAGGATTACAAAGCCAAGTGTGTCTTCAAGAGTGTTCTCTTATTCTATTCCCGTGTCGCTGTTGTTCAAATATTCATTTATTATTATTATTATTTTAACTTGGTTGCAGCACCTGGGATCTTCTTGCATCATGCAGAATATTTCATTGTGGTGTGTGGGCTTCTTCTAGCTGTGGCCCACGGGCTCAGTAGTTGGGGCGTGTGCGCTCAACCCCACAGCATGAGATCTTAGTTCCCTGACCAGGGGTGAACCCTCGTCCCCTGCATTGTAAGGCAGATTCTTAACCACTGGACCACCAGGGAAGTCATTATTCCCATGGTTTTAACAACTATCTCTATGCTATCAGTTCTCAATTGTTGACCTAGAACTCCTTTTTTTTTTTTAGGTCCAGACTGGTGTAGGTGGCTGCCTACTGCCTATGTTGTTTGGCCCATAAATAAGGCTCCACTATACTATAGATTAAATAAGTTATTTTCCCCCTAGAGTACTATGGATTAAGTAAGTTTTTCCCCCTAGAGTAAGTTTGAAAATTTCTTCCCCTTCTAATGGAATGCTTGTCTGGGCTGTCTGCTTTACTGATCCTTTGGTTCTTTACCTAGGGTCATCTAGCCCTCCTTTAAAGGGTTGTCTCATTGGCACGGTTAAAGTTAACCCACTTCCTGGTTTTCTGAAAAGAAATGTGACATAAGCAATTTTCTGAAAGCAAATGAGAGGTTGCACGCTTTGGCTCCTCTTCCATTATCAAGAACTTGGTCACAGGGATGTAGGAGGGCTGAACAGTGTGGTCACTGGTAGCTGGTTTTGTGCTCAGCTGAAACAGTACTGGATGGAAGAGGAGGAGGATTTTGCAGGACACCAATCATTCTGGCACAAGACTCTCAGCTTTAAATCCACTGGGCCTGGACTTCCTTGGTGGTCCAGTGGTTAAGAATCCACCTGCCAATGTGGGGGACACAGGTTCAGTTCCTGGTCTGGGAAGATCCTACATGCTGTGGAGCAACGAAGCCCGCGCTGCAGCTACTGAGCAATGCTCTAGCGCCTGGGAGCCACAGCTACTGAAGTCCATGTGCTTAGGACCCGTGCTCCCCAACAAAAAAAGCCCCCAGACCATGACTAGAGAAAGCCTGTGTGCGGCAGTGAAGACCCAGTGCAGCCAAAAATAAGTAAATAAAATCTTAAGAAATGTGAAAAAAGAAAAATGTTAAAAATCCTGCTGAGTTTAGAAACACACTCATCCGTCTACCCAAACTGACTTTGTATCTTGTTTTCTCTTCCCTGGTTAATGATCACACTACCCTCCCAGAGGCCCAGAGACCAGGGTGTGATATATACCCTGACTTATTCTTTTACCTTACTCTCCATTGCTAGTTGTTCTCATCTCTCAAGTATCTTTTGAAAGTGCCCACTCCACTTAATGCTTTTCTACCACCTTGCTCTGTGTCTTCGGCGTCTCTCCCGGAGACTTGTAGAATGTCCTCCTCATTGGTCACCCTGTCTCCAACAGCCACCTAGCAAGGACATCCTTCACACTACCATGAGAGTGATTTTTCGAAAATGCAAATCTGATGATCATTTTACTCCCTTTTTACAACCCTTCAGTGATTTCCCATGGCAAAAGTCCAAATTGCTTTGCAGTGCACAAAAGGCCCTCTGTGGCTTCGTCCCTGAATCTCTCCACCGTCATTTCTGACACTTGACTGTTCTCCTCCCCCAAACAGATCACCCCCACGGCTTCAGTTATACTGAGCGCTGCCAGCCTGTTTCATTTCTTTGTTTCTCTGCTCATGTGTTCCTTCTGCCTAATGAATGATTATATATTTTTCAAGACCCAACACAGCTGACACCTTTTCTGTGACACTATACTGACATTTCTCCACTCTTTGCTTATTGTTTCATTTATTCCATGAATAAATGTTCTGTTTATTGATGATCTGTCCCTTTCAGACTCATTGTGTTAAACATTGGATGTGAGAAGCAGAAGTAGGTATGATTCCTGTCCTTGTGAAGCTTACAGTCTAATGGCAGAGTTGGACATCAATCAAATAGTGCCACAAACAAACGTAAGGAAATTACAACTGTGACAAATGCTATGAAGAAGGAAAATGAATATATTGATCAGCCCATTGTAGGAGAATTTAACCTTAGTAAGGGAATATAGGGGGCTTCCCTGGTGGCTCAGAGGTAAAGAATCTGCCTGCCAATGCAGGAGACACAGGTTTGATCCCTGGGTTGGGAAGATCCCTTGGAGGAAGAAATGGTAACCCTCTCCACGATCCATGCCTGAAGAATTCCATGGACAGAGGAACCTGGCAGGCTACAGTTCATGGGGTTACAAAGAGTCGGACGTGACTTAGTGACTAAACAACAATAGTAAAAGGTGAATTAGCCAGGTAAGAAAAATCGCTTGTAGACAGAGGTTACACAATGTATCAACACTAGGTTAGGAGGAAATTTGGGATTGTACCAGAGAAAAAAAGCTTCTTTTGACAGCGTTATCCTTGGATGGATCTGAAAATTAAACAAAGACATACTAACAGGAAAAAAGCACATACACTTATTTATTGTAAATTTGATGTGACATGGGAACCTTCCTGAGGAAATGAAGACCCAAAAGTGCAAACTGACCTGAATGGTTTCCTGGGCTTGCTGAAGAGTGGGAAGTCAAGGGAAGGTGTGAGAGGGCAAAGAGCGTGAGATAAGTGAGTAAACCGGAAGAACTTAGCAAGGGGTGTTTGTTTGGATTCTTCTTGGTATCCCTCCGTCTTGCAGACAAGGATGTTCCTTCCCTCTGGGCGTAGGGAGGGTCCTTCTCAAGGAGGAAGACCTACTTCAGGGGAGAGGATGATGAAGGGAGGTTAAGGGGGCCTTTCTGCTTCTTCCATTTTCTCAAACTCCTTCAGCTTAAAATATTCAGCGTGCCAGGACACCATGTTTTGGGGTAGCACATCCTGAACCCCATCAGGTTAAGGACTGAATAAAGACCAGTGCAGTGGAGGCATTGGTTTAGGAAATGAGGTACAGAGTGAGGCAGGAGAAGGAAGTGGAGACAAGGCTGTGAAGAGCTTCATAAGCCTGTTAAGGAGGTTTCTCCTTATTTAAGTGGAATGGAAAGTCATTTAATGTAAGATAAGATGTAATCAGTTTTTGGTTTTTTTTTTTAAGAATTCATTCTGGCCACTGTAAGAAGAGTGAGTTTGATGGTCAACTGAGTGGATGAGGCTAGAGTTGTTAGTTCAGGCTAGAGATACTGGTATATTGAATTAAGTTTGTGATAGTGGTGATGAAATAATTCATATTTAGGATTAGAGATGGTAGCTGAAGAAGAAGGAGATATGAAGAATGATCCCCATATTCCTGGATGGAGGATAAAGCTAGTCATGGAGAAAAGAAATATACTAGGAGAAAACTAGCTCAGAGAGAGGTTGAATGTGAGCTGCCTTGGAGATATCTAGAAGGAATCATTTCCCTGGATGTTCAGCATGTTTCCGTTGCTGCACGCGTGTGTGTGCGTGTGTGTACGTGTGCACACACGTGTTCATTCACTTCAGTCATGTCCAACTCTTTGTGACCCTATGGACTGTAGCCTGCCAGGCTTCTCTGTCCATGGGATTCTCCAGGCAAGAATACTGGTGTGGGTTGCCGTGCCCTTCTCGAGGAGATCTTCCCAATCTAGGAATTGAACCTGTGTCTCCTGTGTCTCCTGCATTGCAGGTTGATTCTTTACCGCTGAGCCACTTGGGAAGCCCTGTAGCTTCACATATGCTACATTATAATTACCTTCGTGCTTCTCTTTGATAGCTCAGTTGGTAAAGAATCCTCCTGCAATTCAGGAGACCCCAGTTCGATTACTGGGCCAGGAAGATCCCCTGGAGAAGGGATAGGCTATCCACTCCAATGTTCTTGGGCTTCCCTTGTGGCTCAGCTGGTAAAGAAGCCACCTGCAATGCGGAGACCCGGGTTTGATCCCTGGGTTGGGAAGGTCCCCTGGAGAAGGGAAAAGCTTCCCACTCCAGTATTCAGGCCTGGAGAATTCCATGGACTGTGTATGTATAGTCCATGAGGTCACAGAGTCGGACACGACTGAGCGACTTCACTTTCACTTTCATGCTTTAAAATGTTGTGTTAGTTTCTGCTGCATAGCAAAATGAATCAGCCATACATATACATGTATCCCCTCCCTTTTGGGCTTCCTTCCCATCAGGTCACCACAGTGCATTCAGTAGAGTTCCCTGTGCCACACAGTGTGTTTGCATTAGTTACCTATTTCATATACAGTATCAATAGCGCATATAATAGTGTCAATCCCAGTCTCCCAGCTCCTCCCATACTCCCTTCCCCCTTGGTATCCATATATTGTCTACATCCGTGTCTTTATTTCTGCTTTGCAAGTAAAATCACCTATTTCATTTTTAGATTCCATTATATGTGTTAATATACAGTATTTGTTTTTCTAACTACTTCACTCTGTATAACATTCTCTAGGCCCACTTACGTCTCTGCAAATGACCCAATTTTGTTCTTTTTTATGGCTGAGTAATACTCCATTGTATATATGTACCACATCTTCTTTATCCATTCCTTTGTTAATGGAAATTTAGATTGTTTTCATGTCCTTACTATTGTAAGTAGTGCTTTTATGAACATTGGGGTACAGGTATTTTTTTGGAATTATGGTTTTCATGTTATTCTTTCTTATATCCTCAGTACCAATTATTGTAAATTGCACATATTTTCCCAGTATATATTTGTGAATAAATGATCTGACTCCAAAGCTCACACAGTTCCTCCCATGCCAGTAACAGAGGCAAGAAAATACTAGAAAGATAAGTTGAGGCTTAGTTGTAGTAATTTAAATCCCTGGCTAATAAGTTACATTATGACACAAAATATAATTAAACCTTAAGTTTACAGCTGGTTTCCAACCCAACGTTTGTTTCAAATACTGCTTGTGTTATTTTAAAAACCATATAATGTTTACTCAAGGGACATTCTCTCCTGAGTAAATCAAAGCCAGTCAAGCTATAAGAATAACACAGAGATGATGCTCCAGAAATGAACTGTGTCTTTATGTGGCAGGACTAAAAGAAATTAGAATGAATCTACAGAACGAGGGTTGGCAGAGACAAAAGAAATGTAACCAGGCCTATTGATTTTTTCACTCTCTTTTTCTTTTATTTTGGAGGTTAGCATTCAGTCATTAGGGCAGATCTAGAGAGAGATTTGGACATTTACATGGTCCATTAATGGGCTGTTTTCACAGCATGGATGTGAAGCATATTCGCTGTTTCTTGGAGTCAGAATGACAGAACAATATTTTGAATCTGCTGAATTTAATCCTAATCACACAAGCAGCCTCTGTGGTGAAACAAAGCTAAGTCTTTACGTTCCCTGTGAAGTGGGCCCCTTAAAACTGACTCCTGTGAGACCTTGTTTGAACTCAGTTTGTACACGATAATGAATGGTGTGTTTAGTTTCATTGACCCAGACCAGGGTGAGATTTTTCTACTGTAATCCTGAAATTGGAGAAATCATCCCTTATTGTTTTATTGGAAATCTACACTTCTAAGGCCCCATGCCTGTCTTACCCCATGACATAATGTAAATCATCGAGGCCAAAGTGTGTGTTTTTCTCACTTTGTATGCTTTTTTGGTGTGATTCTTTCCTTTTCTTTGGATGGTGGTACCATCCTTTTCTAATGTGAGCAAAGGGGAGAGTGGTTGGCTTGAATGAACTTCAGAGTTCCTTCTTGCCCATTTTAGTGATGAGAATCAGAATTGAGTAAGTATCATGTCACTGATGGCCCAACCATATTGATTTTATTGACTGGCTATGGCAAACTTGACTACGTATAGCTGCAGACTCTGAGGCCAAATCTCTCTAGTACAAAAGGTAGATCTGGCAGTTACCCAATATCTTCAGGCCACAGAGATGGTCAAGCTGAACGCAGTTGTTAGAACTGTCAGGATTTGCATTAAAAAGTTTAATAGAGTGATTTAGAGTCCAGGATCCAGAGTCAGACTTCTGGGTTAATTTCTTACTTCAACCATTTACCAGTGGTGTAAACGTGTGCTTGGTGTTACGTCACTTCAGTTGTGTCCTATTCTTTGTGACCCTATGGGCTGTCGCCTGCCAGGCCCCTCTGTCCATGGAATTTTCCAGGCAAGAATATCAAACTGGGTTGCATGTCCTCCTCCACAGGATCTTCCTTACCCATCTCAGGTCTCCTGCATGAGCAGGTACATTCTTTATCAATATCACTACCTGGGAAGTCTGGTATAAAGTTAGTCCAGTAATATAACTCTTTGTTTCTCAGTCTCCCTATGTTCAAGATGATGTTAGTAATACACTTATTGCAGTGGGTAATTGGAAGAATTAAAAGCACTAATGTAGATGAAATGCTTTGAACAGTGAACTATGAGCTTTGGCTCATAGTAAGTGCTAAATAATTTCTTGTTTGCTTCATTAGGAAGATGCTAAAGGTGTGGGCTTTATAGAGACAGAGGTAGATTTGTGAATGTAAGGTCAGCTCAACTTTTGGTAAAATGAAAATAATTTGAACTTTTTGGTGAAATATTAAATGTACATCATCTACTTGACCTTTAAAGCTGAATTATTTTAGAGATTGATTTCTACAAATATGCCTTAAAGTATTATAAATATCAAAAAATAATCCCAGAGGAGTTGAAGACACAGGTGTCATTAAGTGAAGGTTAAAGACCTCAAAATGATTTAGTTTGGTGAAGACAAAGAAAAATTACCAGACTGGACCTAGAAATAAATTTATTAACAAGTTAATAAATCCAGCTATTTATTGAGTGCTTTGTATATCACAGAAAGTGAATATTTAATTTCATTTAATTTTTTAATCATTTAACTCCTGTTAATCACAAAATTCCAGGAAGTTGTTATCTCTATCTTACATATAACTCACCTGAGACTCAGAGAAGTGATGTAGCTTTTTGTGGTTCCAAAGCCATTTTGTACCAGAATCCAGATTGGAACCCACTTATGACAAACTGCAAAGCCAGTATTTTTAACTTCTATGATGAATTTCTCTCAGTCTCTATATTGTTATTTATATTATAACTATCATCAACATGGCATTTAAAGCACTTTAAATGCTCTTTGAGCTAAGCATTCTTGACATCTCAATTTTACAGATAAGAAAATTGAAACTTAAATGGATTGATTTGCCCAGGATTATCCAGTAACTGCATATCCCATTTGTAAGACTGCAGATTTTCTAATTTATCTACAACCATCCAAGACTAGAGATCCTTTAAAAAAAAAAACAAGAACAAAACCACCTTTGTATTGTATGTTGGCGTCTATAGCTGATTAACAGTATTTTGATAGTTTCAGGTGTGCAGCAAAGGGACTCAGCCACACATATATGCGTGTACCCATTCTCCCCCCAACTCCCTGTTCATCCAGGCTGCCACATTACATTGAGCAGAGTTCCCTATGCTTTACAGTAGGTCCTTGTTGGTTATCCATTTTAAATATAGCAGTGTATACAGGTCCATCCCAAACTCTCTAAGTGTTCCTTCCTCTCATTCTTTCCCCCTGGTAACCATAAGCTCATTCCCTAAATAAGACCAGAGATTCTCATCAATTCCATACTTACCACCAACCCAGGGGGCTGGTGTTGGTAGGGACAGGAGAGTCAGCAGAAATAGCAACGGAAAAGCAATTCAGAGAGGAGGTAAAGCAGCAAGGATTAGGGTAGGGGGAAAACACAGAACCATAACTATTCTACACTGTCTCTGCAAATTAGGAAAATCTCTGTCTTGCTTGTCACATTCTCAGTGACACGATGACCAACTCCTTTTATTTTCTGTGTTTCATTAACGATGCCAAAATTATAACAAAATATCTTTGTTAGGCTTTAATAAGAACATTTTGACAGTTTGGCTGTTAAAATACTAAGGGCGTATGGGGAATTGCTTTCCCTCTAAGTTGGTAAAATATGATATTCATTTTCTCTATTACCATGTCATATTTCAAGTAAGCATCATTAGGGTCAAAACATTTAGCTTTTTGATTAAATATTGTCAGTAAGTTTAATAGATCCTATAGAAGCCATCTCACTTCTTTAAACACTTCAGGAAAATCATGGATTGTTATTAGTTTGGTTTGAATTAGTAGCAAATCATTATACTCTATTTGGGAACTTGCCAATGAGATGACAGCCAGAGTTAGGACCTGCCAGCGATCACTGTTATCCATGGTGATGGCTTTATACATTCCTCTCAAGATAATTAAGATATTTATATCCATAAAATGGAAGAGTGCCTATCTTAATCTATTTTATCTATAGCACCTCCATAGAATCTAGACATTTTAACAGGCTAAGCAGGGATCAGGATCTTGGAAAAAACACACATTAATAAATTTTTCGTTCAGTCTTCCCTCCCCTTTTCTACCCACTTACACCAAAAATTACCATTAAGAAATTGTCCATGTACTGGAAGTCAGCCTTCTCTAAGTTCATTTATTCATCAAATTTATATGGAGATGCTATCAAATATCAGAGACTGTTTGGGGGTGCTGGGTAGTGAATGAACCAGACCAAAACGCGGCTCATGGAGCTTAAATTCTAGTGGAGAGAGAACGAACAGTATAAGTAGGTAAATACATAGGATATAAGATTATGTTAGCTGAAGTGAAGCAAAGAAGGAAGAGAAGGGGATATGAAATGTTTGGGAGGGTGAAATTCGGATCAGGCGAAGAAGGAAGTTATCCATGAGGAAGCAACTTTTGAGTGCAGACCTGAAGGAAATGAGGAAGCCAACTTTACAGGAGTCTGGGCAAACAGCATCTCAGGCAGAGGGAAGAGCAAACAGAGCACTCGTGGCGGGGGCATGAGCCCCACGTTAGAGCGAGTAGGACAGCGGAGCTGGAGCGCAGTGAGCAGGAACTTGAGTGTAGGAGAGGCGAGAGAGGTTATGGGGCTGATAGATGCTGTAAGTCAGAGTTCCTAGACTCTGACTTCCTATGATGCCACAACCAGGAGGGCGGAGGCAGATAGGGAGGAGCCGTTCTAGAATACGCACGGATGGGACTTTTTTTCCCTTTCCACTGAAGTTTATTGAAATCTAACTACATGGCAGGCACTATTCTCTACTCTGAAGGCCCGGAGAAGAAAGATAAATGTATTTCCCTCAAGTGATACAGCCTGGTAGAGGAGACAGAAAAGTAAACACTCAAACATGCTGCACTCTAAACTTTCTTTTCCCAAGTGCGAAGTTTTACATAAGTAGGAACAGTGCCCATCCCCACCCATATTTACCCTAAAAGTGACAGGAAGGCTGTGTGAACAACGCCCAGCCGTATTTCCCCCAGGGAAAGATCACAATGACACACAAAGGGACCCCTCTCATCCAGCAGAACAGAGTGACTGCCTTCTTCCTCACTTCCCCACATGTGACATGTCTCCCCAGAGAAGAAGCTGCTGCTGCTGCTAAGTCACGTCAGTCGTGTCTGACTCTGCAACCCCATAGACGGCAGCCCACCAGGCTCCCCCGTCCCTGGGATTCTCCAGGCAAGAACACTGGAGTGGGTTGCCATTTCCTTCTCCAATGCGTGAAAGTGAAGTCGCTCAGTTGTGTCTGACTCGTAGAGACCCCGTGGACTGCAGCCTACCAGGCTCCTCCGTCCATGGGACTTCCCAGGCAAGAGTACTGGAGTGGGGTGCCATTGCCTTCTCTGAGAGAAGAAGCAGTTAATTGTAAAAAGCTTTCAGTTAATTGTAAGAAGCTTTTAGATCTCCATGCACAAGTGACGGTGTACTACGGGATATCTATGGGATAACGGTGTTCTTGAAAAGTTGTATATAAACTGAATTTGGGTCCAGTGAGTTCTATTCAGAATGAATTCTAAGACATTAGTCATGCCAAAAACAAAAAGTCTATTAGAACACAAACCATCTTGTGAAATGAAAAGCACCTTGTGTTTCATTAAAGCTAAATTTTCTCACCCTGACAAAGTAAGAAGATAGCTGTACTTAGACACCTCAATCTGGGAGTGCTCCTTTTTCTTCAGTCTTGCCCAAGTTACTGTGTAGCAAGAGTATGAGATCTTTTTTGCTGACAAGTTAGAACTGTCTTCTGCATCCCAGTCAGGGGCATATTGGTTATTTTCTTCCAGGTTCTTCTTGGTTATTTTCTTCTACCTAGGACTTAATTGCACTTTCATATATCCAACTAGCAAGAAACTTCAAACTTTTAACCATCTTTACTTTTTGTGGTGTGACATAAGGAAAGATCCCTGCCTGATCTGTGTGGTAGGTTTTATCTTTAATTAGTTTTAGAAGTTCAACTCTCTCTCTCAGTCCAAATTCTTTTTTTTTTTTTTGAATTTATTGTAAATTAAAAAAAAAATTGGAGTATAATTGCTACACAATGTTGTGTTAGTTTCTGCTGTACAACAGCATGAATCAGCTGTTAGTATACATTTATGCCCTCCTTCTTGAACCTCCCCCCGCCATCACCCCTCTGCGTCATCGCAGAGCACCGAGCTGAGCTCCTTGTAGTATACAGCAGGTTCCCACTAGCTATCTATTTTACATGTGGTGGTTTATATATGTCAATGCTACTCTCAGTTTATCCCACCCTCTCCTTCCTCTGCTGCATCTACAGGTCCATTCTCTCCCTCTGCATTTCTATTCCTGTCCTGCAAATAGGTTCATCAGTATACCATTTTTCTAGATTCTACATATATGCATTAATATATGATATCCTGGTGGCTCAGATGGTAAAGAATCTGCCTGCAATGCAGGAGACCCAGGTTCAATCCCTGGGTCGGGAGGATCCCCTGGAGAAAGGAAGGGGATCTAGTATTCTTGCCTGGGAAATCCCACGGACAGAGGAGCCTGGCAGGCTACAAAGAGCCAGACATGATTGAGTGACTAACACTTACACTTTTGATGTCCTGGTTCCACTTTTGAATCGTTTTTTTTTTAAAAAAAAAAAAAAAGGCCCATGCTTGCGTGTGAGTAGCTTTCTCGCCCCCTTGCCTACTTGTGCAAGGTTGGGAGTCTAAAGACCTCTTCATTTTGTCTTGTCTCTGACCCTTTCATCTCATCTGGCAGCCCTTCTACCAATACAATTCTCTTGAAATATATGGGTTTCTCATGACTTACTGGCATTAGGCTATTAGTCAAAAACCTCACAGACGTAACTCTTCAAGGTACCTCCTCCTCTGTCTTGAGCCCTGGGTGAAGCTGCTATAGAAGAACACTTAAGATGCTTAGAAGTTCTGTTGTTTCACAGAGAAGGTCTATGACACTTGCTTGTGGAACCTTCGAAAGCTCTTTATGTAGCTAAATGTTTCTGTGGAGCCCCATGTCAAATCTCTCTGAGGCCTTAACAAAGACTCTATGTTTGATCTTTCTCTTGAGGCAATGAAAGATTTCTTACTATGAGAATCCTTTTGAGAGCAACTAGAGATGAGAAACAGTTTTCTTTTGAAACACAGCAAATCCTGGATCTCAATTCTGCTAAAAAAGTATTGAATAGTTTTCCCATGAACCCATCCTTCTCTTCTTGAGTTTTATTAAAGTCCCCTACATATGAGCCTTCAAGTTGTGAGCTTTCAGAGGTGTGGATGTATTATAAACCTGTTACAGTACAGCACTATATAGCTATAGCTGATTGTGTTAATTGGGTACCTAGGCTACTTTTGTTGGATTTAGGAACAAGTTGAACTTAAACGCATTCTCAGAACAGAACTTGTTCACAATGTAGGGGACTCATTGTATACAAATCTAGAAAAAGCCAGATAGTGCTTTCAAACTGTGCCTGAAACTCTTACTCATGTCCTGGAGATCATTAGGCTGTCTTCTATTGTCTGTATTATTGTAGGCAATTATTTGCTCACTGTTCTGCCTATATTTAATTCAGGTGATCTTTTCTCAAGGCTTCCATGTATTTTCCTCTCTGTCCTTCAAGTTCTCATCTCCTTGAGGCCCTTCCAGCTTTCACTAACCATCTCCTCAAGGCCTTAACAACCAGTGTCTGCTGCATGGTCCCAGAGTCAATGTCACAGGTTTTAGATTTTTTAGATAGAGTCCCACTTTTGGAAATGGTCTACTCCAGCTACACCTGACTATGTGAAAACTCACTTAGTACTTAGTGGCTTAGAACAACCACTTTCCAAATAAATCAAAATATTGATTTATTTATAGCTGATTTACAATGCTGCAGTAATTTTTGCTGTACAGGATAGCACAGTGATTCAGTTATATATATACACACACACACATTCTTTTTCATATTCTTTTCCATTATAGTTTATCACAGTATATTGAATATAGTTCCCTGTGCTATACATTTGGACCTTGTTTTTTATCCATTCCATATATACTGGTTTACATCTGCTAATCCCAAGCTCCCAATCCCATCTCCCCTCCCCACTTTCACAACCACAGTGTTTTGCTCATCAGTTTGTGGAACCGGAATTTGGAAAGAGCTCAGACAGCTGGTGCTTGAGGTCTCTTCTGCAGCGGCCATCAGATATAGCCTAGGACTGGTTACCTGAAGCGATCCAAGTGGGTCCCTCTCAGGGCTCACAACTGATGCTGGCTGTTGTCTAGCAGCTGAGGTGGGGCTGTCAGCCTGAGTGTGTGTGTATGGCTTTACCTTATGGCATGACTTCCTATAAGCATGATGACTAGATTCTCCGGGGGAATGTCTGGGGAGAGAATGTTTGAAGAGACCTAGATAGAAACTGCAAAAATTCTTATGGCTCAGCTTTGGTAGTTCCAGAAGGTCATTGTTGTTGAATTTTAATAGTCCTTATTCAATGGGTGGAGCTATTTTCTCTAAATGAGAAAAAAACAAATATTTTGTGGCCATCTTTAATCTTCCACACTGATGATCAGAACCCTCCCAAACTATCCCCCTTTGGGGGAAAATATTGGCAGCATGGATGTGTGCTTATTAGAACCAGCAGCTAAAAAGTTGGGAAGTTTTTCAGGGGACTCTGTGGCCCAGGGGGTGGTACCTAAGGAATTCTGATTCAGAGAAATCTTCTAGCTAGAAGCTTTTTGCTCTGAAAAAGTTTGTAAGTGTATGAAATGTTGCAAACCTTTAGAAGCTGCCTTTCTTTTTCTTCTTTGATTTAATCATATTGTTCCGGTCATTTTGAACGCCGAGGACTAATCTGTATATAAATTTTTAAATGGTGTGAATCCCTGTCGGGATGGTCCATTTTTTAAGTTCAGCTGGACAGTCCACCCTATTTTACAGTCTCCAGCAGGACTCAGTGACCTTTTAACTGTAGTGTATCAAAATCTTGACCTTTTGTTTTGGAGAGCTGGGTATTAAGAAGGCTGGCACGGTCATACCCCACGTGGGAGGCAGGGTGGCAGGCTCCTGAGGTGATGCCATCCATGCAGGCTTAATGGTTCTCCAGGTGTGTGCTGGAGGGGGAGAAAGAAGAGCACCTCAGACAATTTATTCGAGCCTGTCTTTGTGTCTTCTTGGTGTCCTGGCCTCCAGTGATAGACTTCCATCTTACTTTTTAAATAGGAACCTCACCCTAGGATACTTCATTGGATGGCTGCACACTTGGACAAAAATCAAGACTCTTCTGGAAGAACTTGGGCATTTCCCTCTAAGCCTCAATGGCACTCATGAAAAGATGGGTGGATGTATGACTGAGTCATGGGGAAGACATTACAGCCAGGAGTTCCTTGGTTAAATTCAAGATTGGAAGCTTGCAATGGTCCAGAAGCTGAAAATTCACAGAAAAAAGTCAGTCAGTGATTTCCTGGAGTCAACAAGAAGCTAGGCTTGGAAGCTGAGATCAAGAGAAAGGCAAATGTTTGCTATGGTTTTGAGCAAGCTGAAGCTCTGTGAATCAGGAGCACAAAGTGGAAAAGGCAGTCATGTACTGGAAGACAAGTTGAGGTGGTTTGAAGGGATTTCCTTAACACAGGTGGTGGAGTGGTTTCAACTCACTCTCATCAACTGGTGGTTGGTGTTCAGAGCGCTATGTTGAGAACAATTCTGAGATCCAGTTTGGTGTGTTCATGAAAGGGTGCCACGATTAATTCACTGTGTCTGCCACGGATGCCTCGGCTGGGTGGGGTTGGCAGCCTGTGTGCCATGTGGTTGCCATCTGTGGCCGAGCTGATGAAGAGGAGGCTGGCAGCCGGACTCCGGGATGTGGCTGTGGACGGTTCTCTAGGGAGCAACAAAGTAGGCTAGGTGAAGTGGCTTGGAATTGGTGACCAATTGGACACGGATGAGTTACCCTTTAAAAAAGTCAGAGTTCACCCACCTCGACTTGAAGACTCTTTAGGAAGGTGATATGTTCTGGAAGCCAGAAATTAAAATTTCTTAGAATTCACCAACACCAGAGCTGTGATTCATGCACTGCGGCTGTTTTGCAGCTAGCCTATTTGATTCCCCACCACACCCTTTTCTTTCCCCACTCATGTTTTTTAACTTTGCTGACTTCACCTAACTCGGTCCCCTATTTTTTTTTTCCTTGAACATCAGATGACTTTAGACTTCCTACCACTTAGAGTAGCTTCCCTGTTGGCTCAGATGGTAAAGTGTCTGCCTGCAATGCCGGAGACCCAGGTTCGATCCCTGAGTTGGGAAGATCTCCTGGAGAGGAAATGGTAACCCACTCCAGTACTCTTGCCTGGAGAATCCCACGGACGGAGGAGCCTGGTAGGCCACAGTCCATGGGGTCACAAAGAGTCGGACACGATTGAGTGACTTCACTTTCCAGTACCTGGTTCCCTTGGCTATGAAGGCAGGTGGAGGAGATGAAAGCCACCTCTGTAGACCCCAGGGCAAGTGTGTGTCTGGTGATCTGGAGAAATGTGTAGTTTCGGAAAATCCTTAAGTAGGTTTTGATATGGTACCTGGTAACACGACCATTAAAACTGGTACCTTTACCACCATTAAAAATTAAGAACTTTTGCTATTTCTCAAGCTCCTTTGCTGAGATATACAGAAATATTGGGCACTTCATCTATTATAGTTCAGTCTAGAACATAAGCAAACATATCTGAATGTATTTGATTGTAAGGAAAAGGATCTTGGCTTCATACTTCTTGCCTGGACTTGAGATGGTCTCTGAGTTGGACGTGTAGGTGTTGAAAGGAGTATTTGGAACAGAGTGTAGTGTTTATAGCCAAGTTCTCTTGTGGTTTTGCTCATTGTTCATGTACAGAAGCCTTGCATAGCATCTGAATGGAAGGAAACTCTTACTGTCTTGGAATAGTCTCTTCACTGGTTTATACACATTCATTCCTGAGCATCTTGGTGGGAAAATCAAGCTCATGCTTTACTGTTGTGCACGTGCTCCTGTCCAAAATCTGCCTGATGGATAAAAGCCTTAGCATTTAGACTGTCCCAGTACATTTCTGAGTTGCTGTTGTTCAGTCGGTCAGTCATGTCCCGCTCTTTGTGACCCCCTGGGCTGCAGCACACCAGGCTTCCCTGTCCTTCATTATATCCCAGAGATGCTCAAATTCATGTTCACTGAGTTGGTGATGCTATCCAACCATCTCATCCTCTGCCACCCTCTTCTCCTTTTGCCTTCAATCTTCCCCCAGCATCAGGGTCTCTTCCAGCGAGTAGACTCTTCACATCAGATGGCCAAGGTGTTGGGGCTTCAGCTTCAGATATCATAATTTAACACGTGTGTCCATGCACTCTATTGTAAATAGATTATTGTAATAATTTTTTCAAAGACCCATGTAATTTATTTACAGAATTCTGAAAAAATACCATCATAAAGCTATAATGAACTATGAATGTCCAAAGGTGGAGAAATTATACATGCAGGAGGAGATGAGCAATAACTACAAGGAGGGGGTAGGAATCTACTTAGGAAGAGATTTGAAGGGTGTCTGGGATTTTGATGATTGGAAATATGGTAGCACTTGAGAGAGAGTCCAAGGCCTGGACATGGTGGCAATTATATCTGGTTTTTGAGTAGGTTTGTATGGTAAAGAACTAGGAGAAAACCCAGAAAGATTATAAACATTGTGGAAAGACTTGAACTCCAGTTTGGGATATTTGGGTTTAATTTGCTAAGTTATGGGGAAGTACTGAATTTTTTAAAGCACAGCGGTAATGTTATCAGAGTCAGGAATGACATGCTTTAAATGGAGTTCATCTCAAATGGGCCACTCTGTTTATGAAGATTTTTATCTATATAAGCACATAAATATGTACATATAAATTTCTACAGCCAAAGGAAAAGGTTGTATTTTATGGCATAAAATTATATTTTTTGGCTCTGACTCAGCAGTCATAAAATCTAACTATTTCCAAGCATAAGAAAGATGGAAAACACTCTTTATAACGTCTTAAATAATTGTATGGAGGCCAATCCCATGGCCCTTGTGCATAAGTAGCTCACATTGAATTTTAGGGGAGTTTTTTAAAAATACATTTCAGCATTAAGTTTGGGCGTAGAAACAGACCATATATCTAATGGGTAACTTCCCTGTGAACTTTCGGTCCCACTAGCTACAATGAAATGCTTATATATGCATTTAAATGAAACTATTTAGAAGAACTTGAACCTTTTCCTATGTCAGTGGCCTAATAAAACAAACTTTACAAACTAAGCCAAAAGGGAAAAAAGTGTAATATCTATGTATAAGTTTCAACTTCTGAGTATAAGGAGGTGACTGGAAACTACACAGGACTTTCTCTCAAGGTACTATTGGCATTTGATTGTCATGAATAACTTATGGTTGTAGTCTGAATGCTGGATAATGTCATGCCTAATAAATTAATGTGACCTAAGCTATGATCCAGGGCAGAAAAGTGGGAAACACATAGATCTGGTAAACACGAATAAGGGGTCTTATCAAGTGTTTTTAGGAAGAAGAGACTTGAATTACAGTTGTTTACTTATTTTTAGTTTTTTCTGATGTAACAGAGCTTTTTTCTTCCACATTCTCAATAAGCCAGACCATTAACATCAGCCAGAGGATATTGAAATTATTAACGTTTGCGTTCTGATGAAATATCTGCTTAGCTTGCAAAACAGATTAAGGTATGGAAAATGATCAGTCTAATCAGTACACCCAGATCTTTGAAAACGGTATTAATTGTGGGCTTCCCTGGTGGCTCAGTGGTAAAGAATCCGCCTGCCAGTGCAGGAAACACAGGTTTGACCCCTGATCCGGGAAGATCCCATTGGCTGGGGAGCAACTAGGCCCGTGCACCACAACTATTGAGCCTGCGCTCTTGAGCCCGGGAACCACGACTACTGAGCCAACTACTGAAGCCCTTGGGCCCTGGAACCCGTGCTCTGCAACAAGAGAGACTGCCACAATGAGAAGCCCGCACAGCGCATCTAGAGAGTAGCCCTCAAGTAGAGAAAAGCCTGCACAGCAACGAAGACCTAGCACTGCCAAAAATAAAAATAAATTTTTTAAAAAGAGAAAGTAAAAAAAAAAAAACACCCTCTATTAATTGTTTCAGATTCTAAAATTTCTCCGTTCCAGATAGGTGGTCACTGGAGGGGAGGGGAGGCCCATGTTTAAATCATGACAGGCGCATAGAACACGGTAAAAGCATAACATTAGGAAACATTTACTGTTTGCCACAAAGAATTTTTGCATCATTTTCCACTTCAGAGTCGTAGGAGTGAGCTTGACACAATTCGAAGTCAAGCAAAGGAGCTTGTCAAGGTCAAGACGGTAAGGCTGGAGGCTGGGTTGTGGAGGGGTGGGGGTGGGGAGGGTGGCAAAATTCAAAGCCAAGTGTCTCATGTCAGCAAACTTTAGGCTGGCTGAGCAGCTGGGAACAGGAGAGTTGACGTGACCGAGAAGAATGCTCAAGGAATTTTTTGTTTCCAAAAACTCTTCTCCTGATAAATGAGGCTCTTTATCCTAGATAATTCAGAGCTTTTCTTTTTCTGTTATTACCCGTGCCTAAACCAAAACCATCAGTGACTTTTGCAACCCTGTCATCTTGATCGACACTAACTAAACACTTTCTGGAGCTCATCATAGAATCACTTAGAAACAACCTCCAAAGCCACTGAGACCGGGTGGTGTGAGTGTGTCTGTGCGTGAGGTGTAAGCCCGGGGGGCTTCCTTAGCTGTGATGATTTAGGGGGGGTCTACCCAGAACAAGTCTGGCCTTCAGACTGTCAAAGAAGTCCCTCTTTGATCTCTTATACGTCGAGATTCCAAGTACTATTTTACTTTCAAAAACAGTGAGTTTCCTGCTTGAAAATTGTTTGAAATCTCTTGCTCAGAGTCTGTTTCATTTAAAGACTTTTATCTAAACTCAGGGTGTTTCTTTTGTAATTGTTATTTACTTGTTTTTTGGTCTTTGGAAGAAAGCATATTTTTGTATTCCTTAGCAATTAAGTCTGTCCATTTGGGTATATTGCATTAATATTTAATTTCTATGTAGGTAAGTGAATTCACCATAATCTAATTTGGTCACTGGTTTAGTTCTTAAAATGATAAATGCATGGTCTCAAGGTTTATTTTATTTATCTAGAACATGATATAAGATGAAAGTGAGTATTTTTATTAGTTTCTACTTCATGAAACCTCTAGTCTTTACCCCTAGGAGACTTCAAGGTCATGCAGCCGAGCAAAACTATGGGGCAGAAAAGCTGAGATTTGAGACTAGAGGTGGGCTGCTGAGGATGGGTCAGGTGTTGGGCTGATGGTGGTCCGTGGGCAGGTTCGGGGAGGAAGTCTGAGCAGGAGACTATTGCGCAGAATATGTTACCATGGAGACAGACCAGCGCTCCCGCACATCAGAGGAGCTCAGAGTGGTAGGTGGTTGGTGACTATTGCAACCATCCAGGAAGTCCAAGGAAGCCCAATCAGCAGCAACCAGAACCCATGCACAGGGCCAGCATTCAGAAGCCAAGTTCAAGTACCCAGACCCAGTCCTGGCGCCCCCACTTACTAACTCATGGCCCTGACTGGTTATTTAGTCTCTCTAAACCCCAGCTCCTGTAAAGTTATAAAAATGAGATAGTACCTACCTTGTTGGGGGTATTGTGGTGTTAAAAATAACAAAGTCCTTAGCACGTGACTGAACCACACTGAGTGTAACAAATGATAGCTTTTTGAAAAATTGGTTATTATGGTTATGCCTAGAGCAAAGTGAAAATTTGATTATAGAAATAAGAAGTTCAGTTACTGGAATTAGAATACCAGTGAGAATAAGACCAGGAAAAATGATTGTTATGATGATACTGAGTCCTCTTGGACTGCCCCTGGCTAGAGGTCAGGATGGATATCACGCTTAGAAAGGGTCTGAGTTTGTGTGTGATTCTGATGGGGTCTCTTTGGCAATGAGAGGGTCACAAAGACAAGGAACTAGATGGGATAGTGCACTTTAATTATCCAAGTGAATTCACACAGAACCACGCTTAACCTGTGATCCTTTCAGAGTGCTTTTCTAGAGACTAACCCATCATGTGAGCATTTCCCAAGATATGTTCTCCAAGAAACCTCATCTGTAAGGAAGAGTTTTACGCTGAATTTCAACTCACAGAATTGATCGAATTGTATTCTTTTTGCAAAATTCAAAATATCACATGTGAAAAGTATGATCCAACTCCTTTGTAACCCCATGGACTTCACCCCTCCAGGTTCCTCTGTCCTTGGAATTTCCCAGGCAAGAATACCGGAGTGGGTAGCCATTTCCTCCTCCAGGGGATCTTCCTGACCCAGGGATTGAACCCGTGTCTCTTGCATTGGCAGGCAGATTCTTTACTGCTGAGCCACCAAGGAAGCCTATTGAATGGTGACAGTGCTCCTTTCCATCACATGATGCTGTCACTGTTTTCTTCTTTATCCTGAAGCCTAATGTCCTGTGCCACCCAGCACTTTCCTACCTTTGTCTCCACTTCAAGACACTCCAGTTCTCTGGCTTCAAGACTTTGCTGGGGGACTAATCAGCTGAGAAGATGATGGGATCTCACTGTCATCTAATCCATTATCACCTACAGAGCCCTTTGCCCCTTTGTTCTCATTTATCTCCCCTTCAACTGGCAAGGCAGGAATCAGCTCCTTTGAGGACATGAGGCTCAGACAGTCGAATTGCCCAAGGCCTCTCAGCTAGTAGGTGATAGAGCCACAGTTAGAAGCCAGATTTTGGAATACAAGCTCTGTGACTTTTTTCCACTTTATTGTGTTGACTGCAAGCTGATGATGGTTTACTATGTGCTTCTTTCCCATATCATTGTATGTGTGTTTTTAATTGAGTTACAATAATGTGTTAATTTCAGGTGTCCAGTAAAGCTATACATGCATATACATCTTTTTTTTTCAGATTCTTTTCCTGTATAGATTATTACAAAATATTGAGTAGAGTTCCCTGTGCTATACACTAGGAGCTTGTTGGTTGTCTGTTTTATATATAGTAGTGCGTACATCACTGTGCTAAACAGTGGCTTCCAGGGCTTTCACCAGTTTACGAGGTATCAGCCCTCTGGGCTCGGCTCTCAAAACGTTCTGTCCACACTGGTGCTATTCACAGGAGCTCCAGGGGATGAAAGAGGCCGCCCTGTCTTTGATTTCATCTTCCTCTTGAGTTAAAGATAAGTATGTGATAGATGTCAGAATTTGTAAAGCTTAAAAAAGAATGGGCACCTAGGGAAGAGCAGCATCCCAGAATGTTTTGGGTGCAGAGCTCTGTTCTATGAACAATCATTGTGTATTATGTGTGATCGTATCCAGGATCAGAGCAGAGGGATATATGTATATATATATATTTTTTAATAAGTACAGATCAAGTTTCTCCCCTGCTCAGAACTGCCTCCGCTCGGAGCTCTCATCTCTCTGATCCCATCTCTCTTCCCCATCGGCCTACCCTGTCCTACCTCTGATTTTGCCTCCGCCACTTGGGTCTCCTTCCTGTTTCTTGAACAGAGCAAATATGCTGCTATCTCCAGGCCTTTATGCTTGGAGTTTCTTCTTGGAATGCAGAAGACTTTACACTTCCTTTTTCAGTGATGGGGAAGCCATGAGGAAGATTTTGAGGCAAGGAGTGGCATTGTGTAATCATTGTTTGACGTAAATATTGGTTTGGCCAAAAAGTTCATTCGGGTTTGCCATCCCATGTTACAGAAAACCCGAACAAACTTTTTGGCCAGCCCAACACAGTCATGTCGTAGTCCCCTTTAAAATCCTTTGACTGCTGCCCATGACAGCATGACATCCAGATTCCATAAACAGGCCAAGAAGAGTTCTCTCCTCACTCTGTGCTTCACCTTTCAGATTTCAGCAGTGCTAGCAGAAGGGCAGAAGGGTGCTTTAGCCTGTTCATCCTATCAGCAAGCCTGGGAAAGCCTACACAGTAGGAAACTTATCAAAACTGTGTGCTTATACATATAAGCTTGGTATGCACCAAGCTTCAAAACACATCTCCAGCCACACCTTCCAGACTGGGTCCTTAAATCCTTCAACATAGATTGACAGAAGTATAAGTGTTAATAGCTCAGTGTGTCTGACTCTGCAACCCCATGGACTGCAGCTCACCAGACTCCTCTGTCCATGAAATTCTCCAGGCAAGGACACTGGAGTGGGTAGCCATTCCCTTCTCCAGGGGATCTTCCTGATCCAAATATGGAATCTGGGTCTTCTGCACTGCAGGCAGATTCTTTACCATCTGAGCCACCAGGGAAGCCCATAGTCACACTGAACAGCACAGAATTACTTGGAATCTCTACTCACAGCATATTTTCCCATCTGCCAGGAAAGCCCTCTATTCTTTTATTTAAAAAATTTCCCCGTTATTGAAATATAATTGACATGTTGTGTAAGTTTAAGGTGTACAATGTAATGATTTGATATGTGTACTTATTGTAAAATAATTACTAAGATGTGTGTGTCTATTAGTTGCTCAGTTGTGTCAGGCTCTTTGGGACCCCATGGACTGTAGCCCACCAGGCTCCTTTGTCTATGGGATTCTCCAGGCAATAATACTGGAGTAGCTTGCCATGCCCTCCTGTAGGGGATCTTCCCCACCCAGGGATCAAACTCAGGTCTCCTGCATTGTAGGCAGATTCTTTACCATCTGAGCTACTAGAGAAGCCCAATTACCACAGCAGGGTTAGTTAATACTCTCTATTACCTCTGGTGGTTCAGATGGCAAAGAATCTGCCTGCAATGTGGGAGACCAGGGTTCAATCCCTGGGTCCAATCCCTGGGTCCAAAGATCCCGGGAATGGCATGTTTTTATATTCCACATATAAGTGGAATTTCTCTGTCTTTGTTTGACTTATATCTTTTAGCATATCACTGTCACGTTTTATCCTTGTTGTTGCCAATACACATAAAGTTAAACACAAGTTGTTTCCATGTCTTGGCTATTTCAGCGAATGCCAGGGTACAGATACCGCTTTGAAATTGTAATTACATTTCCTTCAGATGCATACCTCAAAATTGGGATTGCTGGATCTTAAGGTAGCCCTGTTTTTACTTTTTTAAGGGAATGCCCACACTGTTTTCCATATGGCTGCACCAGTTTACATTTCTACCAGATATACAAGGGTTCCCTTTTCTCCACTTCCTCACCAACTTTTGTCACCTTTTATCTTTTAGGTAGTAGCCATTCTAACAGGTGTAAGGTGATATCTCATAGTAGTGTTATTTTGCATTCCCCTCATGATTAGTGACATTGATTGAGCACCTTTTCATGTACCTGTTGACCTTTAGAATATCTTCTTTGGAAAAACGTCTATTCAGGTTCTTTGCCCATTTTTAAATTGGAGTATTTGGTTTTTTTTTTCCTGGTAGAGTTGTATGAGTTCTTTATATATTTTGTAAAATGACTTTTATTAGATATGTGATCTACAAATATTTTCTCCCATTCCATAGGTTGCCCCTGCATGTTGTTGATTTTTTTCTCTGCAGAAGCTGTTTAGTTTGATGTGGTTCTACTTGTGTATTTTTGCTTTTGTTGCTTGTGCTCTGAGTGTCATGCCCATAAATTCATTGCCAAGACCAATGTCAAAGAGGTTTTTCCCTATGTTTTTTTCATAGGAGTTTTATGATTTCGAATCTTACATTTAAGTCTTTTACTCATTTCAGGTTAATTCTGTGAGTAGTGCAACATATGGGTCCAGTTTCATTCCTATAAATGTGAATATCCAATTTTCCCAGCAACATTTATTTAAGAGAATGTCTTTTCCCTGTTGAGTATTCTTGGCTACCTGTCCAATGTTGCTGCTGCTGCTGCTGCTAAGTCGCTTCAGTCGTGTCCAACTCTGTGCAACCCCAGAGACGGCAGCCCACCAAGCGCCCCTGTCCTTGGGATTCTCCAGGCAAGAACACTGGAGTGGGTTGCCATTTCCTTCTCCAGTGCATGAGAGTGAAAAGTGAAAGTGAAGTCGCTCAGTCGTGTCTGACTGCTAGCGACCCCATGGACTTCAGCCTACCAGGCTCCTCCGTCCCTGGGATTTTCCAGGCAAGAGTACTGAAATGGGGTGCCATTGCCTTCTCCAATGTTAGTTGATTGTTTATGTGTGGTTTTATTTCTTGGTTCTTCCTTCTGTTCCATTGGTCTTATGTGTCTATTTTTATACCAGCCCATACTGTTTATGGGCTTCCCTCATAGCTCAGTTAGCATAGCAAAGAATCTGCCTGCAATGCAGAAGACCCAGATTCCATCTCTGGATCAGGAAGATCCCCTGGAGAAGGGAATAGCAACCCACTCCAGTAGTATTGCCTAGAAAATCCCATAGACAGAGGAGCCTGGCAAGCTACAGTCAATGGGGTCACAAGAGTTGAACACAACTTAGCAACTAAACCACCACCACCACTATACTGTTTGATGACTATAGCTTTGTGATATGGCTTGAAATTAGGAAGTGTGATGCCTCCAGCTTTTCCTTCCTTGGATTACTTTGGCTATTAGGGGTCTTTTATGGTTCCATATGAATCTTAGGATTTTTTTTTTTCTGTTTCTGTAAAACATGCTATTAGAATCTTGATAGAAACTGTGTTGGATTTACAGATTACTTTGAATAATATGGAAATTTTATTATTAAGTCTTCCACTCCATGAACATGGGTATTTTTCTATTTATCTGTGTCTTCTTCAGTTACATTCATCAAGGACCTCTCTTCTTTCTTCTCCTTTTCTCTACCTTATCAGCTTCTCAGCAGATTCTACCAATCCTCCAAGCTCTTTCTTGGCCTTCTTTGAACCCATCCCGTGCCCTGCTGTTAGGCACCATTTTCTGTGCACTATCGTACACATTGAAGAAATTGTCTGTTTATGTACTCACCCAAAGACCAAGAGCTTCTTGTGGACAGTTCCATGTCAGATTTACCTTGGATGTATGAATGTTAGATTAGAGAAACACTGCTTAGAATACAGTTGGTTTTTAATAAATTATTTTAAAAGAATAAATGATAAGAACTCAGCTTTGGGAAGAGTATTGTGAGATCTGAGTTTAAAGTAATTGTCAAAATTTCAATTGGGAGATGCACAGAAGGGATAGAGGAGGTAATTTCATTAGCTCAGGCAATACCTAAGGGAAACCTGAACTTGAGAAGTGGCAGCTTATACTCTGGGCGTGCCAGTTTCCTCATCTACAAAAGAGGGGTTTTAAATAGCGTCTATATCATAGGATGGTCATGAAGGTATACTGTACTAAGAACTCCACATATGATTATTTTTAAATATTAGCATTGGTCTTGGACAGTGGTGAAGAGCACAGCTCTGGGCTCCGTTGCCAGGATTGACTCTTAGTTTCCAGAGTTCCTTGCTGGTTGAATCCCAGTAAATTTCCCAATGTCTTCATGCCTCAGTTTTTACATTTTTACAGTGGAAATAATAATAGCATTTAATTCGTATGTTGCTATAAGATTTGTATGAATTGATGATTGATGTGATTAGACCTGGCATGTAGCAGCATCTTATTAAACATTAATTTAAAACACATACACAAGAGTGGAAAGAAAAATTATGGAAACAGAACTGACACAAATTTATAGCTAAGTGAAATGTGTGTGTATGGATGTGTGCCTGTTGGCTTGGGAGATGGATGAAGTGGGAGAAATCATCTGAGATACATTTGGTTTGGGGACTGAATGACCTTACAGATAAATGATACCTTGAATCAAGATTGGGAGCAGAATAAATTTTTTTTCTTAATTTCTAATTTTATTACTTTTTAAATTACAAAAGCTGTACGAATTAGTTGGAAATAAATATACAAAAGCAGTAAGAAAGTAAAAATAGAAATTCTCTCCACCCACTCTTGGGGTAATCTCTTTTTACCTTTCTTCCAGTTTTTCTGAGATATAATTGACATACAGTACGATATAAGTTTAAAATATACAATAAAATAATTTGATTTATATACATCATAATGATCACAATAAGTTTAGTGAGTATCCATCATCTCATGTAGATACAAAGTTAAATAAATAGAAAAAAAATTTTTTTCCTTGTGATGAAAACTCTTAAGAATTTACTTTCTTAAAAACATTCATATATAACATATTGTTGTTGTTAATAGTTGCTAAGTCATGTCTGACTCTTTTCCAATCCCATGGAGTGTATAGCCCACCAGGCTCCTCTGTTCATGGGATTTCTAAGGCAAGAATACTGGAGTGAGTTGCCATTTCCTTCTCCAGAGCAGAATAGAATAACTTGGAGCAGTTGGGCCAATATTTAATTCAAGTTTGCATCTGGTCAGTTTGAAATGATGATGGACATCTAGGCATAAGGAAGTTGGGATTTCAGATGTAGAATTTATCATTTAAGAGTTATTAGCACATAAGTATTAAAAATAATAGTACTCAATATTTACTGAAAACTGTGAACTCCATACTAAATATTTTATATGCCTTTTCTTACTTACTGGTCTCAGCATCCCTAAGAAGAAGGTACTATGATCAACTTCCTTTCAGAGATGGGGAAATAAGGCCCAGAACTGAGAGGTAACTTGCCCAGTCACCTGATTAAGTGATGAGCAAGGACTGGACTCCAGGCCGTTTTATTCTGGAGTCTACACACATTAATTCTTTTTTGGACCATCTCCAAGGTGAAGGCAGAAACTAGGAGATTGAGCATGAGAATATGATGAGAAAGGGGATGTGTCCAGTAGGAATGTTTTTGATCTAACCATACACTTCTTTTATTCCACTTCTTATTGCCAGTAGTTCTCTCTTTGTAGAATAAAATATTAATAGGAAGAACTCAATAGATGTTGAGTGAGTGAATGAATAATTGGAGGTTAGAGGTTCAGGCTTTGCAGTGAGGAAGACTCACTGGATGAGGCTGTCCAACTTCGAGGTACTCAAATCCCCATCCCACAAAAGAAAACCAGCTGCATCAGAACCCCCTGGGGTGGTTTCTTAAAAACAGACTCTCAGTTCCCAGCCCTGACTCACTGCAAAGTGAATGGAGGTCAACGTGGCATGCTATGTCCTGAATCAATGCCTGGGAGATTCGGATGGACAGCCACTTTGCTACCCACTACATTGACCAACCAAATTTGCCTGGGATTGAAATGTGATATTTGCGTTACGTAAAGTGCAGCCATAAAGGAATGAGATTGGTTTTCTTGTGTGAATCCTCAAGCAGCTCTGAAGGTGATTTTAAAAGAGGAATTCCCCAAATGTTTAGAGCAGTCACAGGATCGCTGAGGTAATTACATCGTCTCCCCAAGTGACTATTTTGTAGGGAAATGCTCATTTGGATTTGCAGTTTCTGGTGTGCTTAATAAATACCAATTTCATTACTAAAAGAGCATCCCTTCATAAATGTGGATAAAACGGAAAACATAGAGGAACAGAGCATTCATCCGGCATTATTACTATGTATATTCTTCACATCATCGTTGCTCTCTGTGTTTGGAGAGGAATCGGTCAACTGGATCATTTTCTGAGCTCCATGGACCAGCATCGTCCCTGCTTATATTTGAATTGTTCACAGCACTTTGACCTTTACCAGAGAGCAGCTCTACATCGGTGTCAAGCATTGTTATCATATAGTAGAGCTTTTGTGAAATGGTCGGGGAGGGGACCCAGTACACTTGTGCAATAGGCTAACTGCCATTAGAATTCTATAGAACATTCCTCAGAATATGATGTGAGCTGTGGTGATGCTGAATCCGGGCAGTGGTTAACATCGTTATATCAGGGGTCTCCTGAATTTTTATATCTTAGCTTGGTCTGGTTTGGAAGATGGGAAAGAATTTCTTGTCCTGATATTGAATACATTAGACCTCTGTGCTATTAATTCATGGCTATCCACGGGTCTAGTAGATTTCACAGATACAGCTGGAAACAGCCACCATATATACTTTATCTCACAGTAGTTACGCAGAAAATGAAAAAGAATCAATTCCAGTATAACAATCTTTTGGCTTAACTATTTTTTTCTGCCCTGCATACAGGTCTAATTGCTTTAATTCTCGTTTTATCTTTCTATAAGGTAGGAATCATATCCACTTCATTAGATCATTGTAAGCGATAACTAGAATTAGAATTGATTTCCTTAAAGGGGCAATACCTGTGGAGAAGCTTCCTTCATTTGAATTCTTCCAGGCATTTTTTTCTTTTGGGGCCTTCATTCATTCCTTTAATACATATTTATTGAACATCTACTGTGGGCCAGTGATGCTTCTAGGTGCTGGAGATTTCACTGGGAAAAATTAGCCAGAAAATGCCATGTTCCCAAACAGAGGGCAAGGCAAACAGTCAAGGAAATAATGTCAATTACAAGGTATATTAGAAGGCATTAAGGGGTTCAGAGAAAACAGAGCAGGAAAAGCAGGTGAGGATAGGGAGCAGGTGTTGATTCGGTTTTTTAAAAATTTTAATTTTATTGGGGTACAGTAGATTTACAATGTTCTGTTAGTTTCAGGTATACGGCAAAGTGATTCATTATACATATATATATATATATATATATTCATTCATTTTAGATACTTTTATCATATAGATATGATACTTTTATCATATCCCAGAGTATTGAGTAGAGTTCCCTGAGCTATACAGTAGGTCCTTGTTGGTTATCGCTCTTATATATAGTAGTCTGTGTATGTTCATCTTAAGCTCCTGATTTATCCCTCCTCCCCACATTTCCTCTTTGGTAACCACTGATTTATCCCTCCTTCCCGCATTTCCTCTTTGGTAACTATAACTTTGTTTTTGATATCTATCAGTCTCTTTCTATTTTGCAAACAAGTTCATTTGTTTCATCTTTTCTAAAAAGTAGATTCCACATGTGAGTGATACCATATGATGTTTGTTTTTCTCCATCTAACTTAGAGGAGAGGATGACACTTCAACAAAATCTTGAGCGAAGTGAGGAAAGCCCCGGCAGCTTTTATGGAATCGCATTCCATGGGACATTAGTCCTGACAAAGGCTGAGCTTAAAAAGGGTTTTGCTGTTTCATACGTTTGGAAGTAAATTTTAGAGATTTATAATGCTTGTTAACACATTAAATAATTTAAAAAGGCCTGCTGGGAAGAAATCTGTTTAACTCAAACATGCATGTGTGCTGAGTCGCTTCAATCATGTCCGACTCTTTGCAACCCCATGGACTGTGGCCTGCCAGGCTCCCCTGTCCTTGGGGATTCTCTAGGCAAGAATACTGGAGTGGGTTGCCATGCCCTCCTCCAGGGGATCTTCCTCACCCAGGGATCGAACTCATCCTTATCCTGCATTGGAAGGTGGGTCCTTTACCACTAGCGCCACCTCGGAAGCCCTAACAAACATATTTAAAAGTATTTTTCTTTATCCCTCCTTCCCTTCCTCTATCCTTCCCTCCCCCTCTCTTCCCCTTCCTCCCTTACCTTTCCTAATAAGCAGAGCAACTACAATGGGTCTGAACCAACCTTCAAACGTGCAGGCAGCCCTGCATGATCAGTGCTGATGATCAGCCCTGATGGTCAGTGGAGCTTCTGAGGCAGAGGAGTCCAGGACAAACGCCTCCATTCTGGAGACCCGGACCTAAATAGGAGACCTCCATCTGCCACTTTGTCTCTGAGCGAAAGAACTTTCCTCATGTTGGGTTTCATCATCTTGAAATTGGGCATCGTAATCATGCCAACTGGGCAGGGTTGTTGTGAAGAGGAAATGAAATACAGTGTTAAAGGACTTGCTAAATTGTAAAGTCCTACAAATACGAGTGTCCTAGGGGCTTTTTTGTTCACTTTTATGGAACCTGGGCTGAGTCAGTCCCCGGTCATTACCCTGCCTGCGGTTCATGGATACAGAGCTTGCCAAAGGAGCGTCGCAGAAGGACGGAGCGATCTGAGTCTGTGAGAGAGTGAAGAATGGCACCCTGGACCAGAATTCAAACCCTGGGCCTGACTAGCATCAGGCTCCAGTTAGCTAAATTAACTGGTCACAGGCCCATTTCTCCACATGAGCCAGGGTTCCCCAACTTGGGTACACATTGGAATCACTTGGGGGTTTTAAAAACATACTATCACCTGGCTTCTGCCCTTGCACATCCTGCATCCTGACTTCTTTACTGCCGGGTGTGTCTTAAAAGTGAAAATGTTAGTTGCTAAGTCGTGTCTGACTCTTTGCAGCCCCATGGACTACAGCCCACAAGGCTCCTCTGTCCATGGGATTCTCCAGGCAAGAATACTAGAGTGGATTGCTATTTTCCTCCTCTAGGGGATCTTCCCAACCCAGGGATCGAATCCCGGTCTCCATCATTGCAGGCTGATTTTTTACTGTCTGAGCCACTAAGGAAGTCTGAGCATTGAGATAGCTTTTAAAAGCTTTTCAAATGGTTCCAGTATATGGTAAAGTCTGGAGCTCACTGATTTAAGCTAATCCTTGTGATCTTGTTTTTTAGCAGCCTGGCCAAGAGAAAAGCTTCCAAGTAGACTGTTGTTACAAATCAATGAATTAGATTCTTTTTTTCTTCTGGGAAGGTAAAGAAGTAGGAAGGAAGAAAGGCAGCAGCTGGGGGGCGGGGCGCAGTGTGCGGGGACAGAGGAGAATTTGCTTTTATCAGCTGCCTATTTGGACAAGGCATATGCCTTCATATGCATTTCATCTTCCTAATAATTCCAATACTTAAATAGTATCCCATTTTAAAGATGCAATCATTTGATCATAAAGAGTTTAATATATTTCCTAAGGACTTTGAAACAGGACATCAGTCCCATTTTTCTTGGTCTTTTCCACCACGCCATGACAGCCACTCAACTTTCCTTTAGGTTCCCAATGCCTTCTCCCGCCCTCTTCTTCCTCTCCTTAGCTTTCTGGTAAAATCTGGTTTGCAGCATGTATTTTATTTTTTGGTATTTAAAATGCCATATTTTCTTATTAAAAAAAAATAACCCTAAAGAAAAGATAACATATTTAGGCTTACTAGATCTGGGTATCTGACATGTGAGGATTCATTATTCAATTTCTTTATATTTGAAATGTCCCATTAAAAACAAAATTTTAACAAAGAATAAAAGTACATCGATGGCAGATGAAATCAGTGTTATATGTTTTGGAGAGAGGGGCAGTTTTGTATTTTATGTTTTCATATGATTAGGAAGTGACATACTTTATTCCCTTGTACTAACTGTACAGTAAGGTAGCTTAACAGTAAATGGAGGAGTTTTCTGAGAGAGACCCCTTCAGGCAAGAATACAGAGTGGGTTGCCGTTTCCTGCTCCAGGGGATCTTCCTGACCCAGGGATCAAACCTGCGTCTCTTGTGCCTCCTGCAGTGGCAGGTGGACTCTTTACCACTAGCGCCGCCAGGGAAGCCCCTCTAGGCACCACACCTGTGCTCTATAGCTTAGGGCCTCTCAGGAAGGCTGGCCCTGCTGTTGCTATTTCCCGATAAGCTCAAGCCTTCGTGGAATGGGAACAGATGCAGGCAAATGCTCTCCCTTGATCCCGGTTTATTCATTGAACATTTATGGAGCACCTATTGTGTGCGAGGCACTAGGAATTAAAAAGAGAGCTAAGACACCTGTGACACTAAAGGCAGTTACAGTTGAGCATCAAAGACAGACATAGTAAGGATAATTGAAGTATGATAAATACGGTCAGAGAAGTGTGTTGATGGAGGTAGAGAAGAAGGCATGATGGACCACGCTAGACTGTTACTCAGAGGGTAGGGGGCTTGCATTTTGGCATCGAGGTGACTTTTTTTTTTGGAATTTATTTATTTTTAATTGAAGGATAACTGCTTTACCATATTGGCTTGATTTCTGCATTTCTACATCAACATGAATTAGCCATAGGTGTACATATGTCCCCTCCCTCGTGAACCTCCTTCCCACCTCCCACCCTTTCCCACCCCTCTAGGTTGTTACAGAGCCCCAGTTTGAGTTCCTTGAGTCATACAGCAAATTCCCATTGGCTATTTACATACGGTAGTCTATATGCTTTTATGCTATTCTCTCCAATCATCTCACCCTCTCCTTCCTACCCTCCCCCACCCCCCCTCCCCAACCGCCACTGCCTTTATCCATAAGTCTGCTCTTCAAGGTGATCTGCTCTTCAAGGTGACTTCTAAAGTGTGTGGTTAGGTTCACTCATGCACCTCTCTGGAGATTACCTAACCACCAATGCTCAAAAAATTCTTCCCTGAGGATGGTAGGGAAGTTACTAAACAGGAAATCCAGGTTGAAAGAAGTTGAATGACTTGCCCAGGGTCGCAAAAGCCATATGAGGTAGAAATTCGACTCCCACTAGCGTGTTCTGACTCCAAGTTTAGTGTTCTTTCCATGACACCGAGTTTCCTCTGCTGGGTCAGCATCTGGCAGGGCCGCAGAGCTGAGCGCATAGTCGGTGACTCGTAGCATCAGGTGACACCTTGATCATTTTTTCCAGTTGAACCTGGTTGCCAAGGAAAAGTTTCTCCCTTCTGAACCTGGGCAGCAAATATCTCAGATGAAAATACAGCCTTAAAATGAAAGAACTCCAGAAAACCCCAGGTGTAAAATTAAAATCTGAAAGTTATTGCCCTATTCAGAAATGTATGGTACAAATACAGGTGTCTACAGATATTTAAAATCCCCAGCAGTCTTTTGCCTTGTTACATAATTTCATATTTTACAAATTAGGTTTTATTCAAACAAATGCAACTTTATGTCAGATGCTTGTAAGTCCTTTACATTGATAACCACCCCACCCCCCATCTTTATTACCAGCTTAAGTCACTGCCAATCTCCTGATGATTCCAAAACAAATTCTCTGGCTACAGATTTTTGTCTAAATCTCTGCTAAGGCTGGTGGAATCCGGCTGTTGCACAAGTCTTGAAGCTTAGTATATCCCAAACCAAATTCATTATTTTCTCAGCATCACCTTTATTTGTATCTCTTTAACATCCTATCACTAATTCAGTTGCCCAAGCCAGTCAGGAAAGCCTGTCGATTCCAGCTTTCCTGCTAAGTTCCCTCCCGTGTCTCTTCCCCACCTCACTGCCACAGTTTTGCCCACAGCGCCCATTCCTTGGCACCTAACAGATGCCCTGCATCTTAACTGTACTCCCTGAAACAATGAGTATTTCTCCAAACTAATCCATCTTTCTTAGTACCCACAGCAGTGTCCAGCCAGCTTAAATCAAACCAGAGGGCCCTTCTTATTTTAATTCAATATTCAGATCTTTTTAAAAGGGTGGCCCATTTTCTCCATATTCAGTAAAATACCTTGGTAATAAATTTCTTTGATGATTGAAGCTTTTATTGTGTCTCAAGGCCATCATTCTGAATATTGGTGATTACTATACACTCTCCATGTTGTAGTCAGCATGACATTTGGCTGAAATGGATGTGTTATTCTCTTTTAAGTTCAGTTTTTAAAATAAACTATTCTTACGTCAGTGGTTCTTAACCTTTCTGGAGTCATGAACCCTTTTGAGAATGTGATGAGACGTATGGGTCTTTTTTGAGAGCAGTGCATAGACACACACAGGCACACACACATGTTGCCTACAACTTCAAGACTCCCTTATTCATTCATGGAGCATGAAATCTGGGTTGAGGACCTCTGCCTTATATGATATTGTGGTCTTTCATAAAAAAGGCATGGAATGCATTTCTGTTTTAAAGAAATGGTCTTATGAACTTGGTCCTGGTTGATAAATGGCTGTTCTTACTACTTGGACAATGTCTTTCAAGTATGGAGTGGATAGGGTCATTGATCTGTATTGTCATTCTGATTATAAGCCTAACTATCTGTAGGACTTTGTGATGTCCTATAACTAGCAAGATGTAGTAGAAATCAATTTAGATCCTCAGCCAGAGGACCTAAATTCTTGTCTTTCTATGCTCTACTAAGTTTGTAAAAAAATTTTAGAGACACAACTCTAGTGTAAAATGAGGCACATCTGCCATGATTGTATTTCATTGTATTGGAAGAGTGTTTTCCTTCCTGCCATTTCACTTTCTCCTAACAAAGACCTGATGAGAAGGTTGGTGAGTTAAAATTTTTCAACGCATAGGAATAAATAAGGAAAGGAACACAGAGAGAAGCGTCTTCCAAATGAGTTACATCAGGGAATATATAAGAGGTCCCATTCTGGTTCTAGCTCCCTCCTGTCTTCACCATATACCTGTGCTCTTCAACTAACTTCATGATTTAATTCAGGATAGCAACACCTGAATCTAACTCATCAAGGCATAAATGGTTGAACCCATTTACCTCAAAAAAAGGTTGTACAACACTCTGATTGTGGTAGAAAGAAAAGTTGTAGGCAAGTATGAATAATGACTAATAACATTGTGGCTGATATGGTCGGTTACTGGTATACACAGTTATTAATCATTTTATCTCATATAAAAGGGGCCGTTGGAAAAGGTAGTAAGTTTGAACATATTTCGGTGTATGGATTTTTTTTCTGAGCTACCCTTAACTATACTCAGGAATTAGAAATACAGTTGTGGTTAATTTTACCTGAGCTCCCCAGCATATTTTTGTATTTTCCAAAAATCCAGTCCTACTAGACTGCTTACTTTTCTCCTTGTGCACGAAGGAAACTGCCGTTAAGAATGATTCAGTCTTTTGCCAGATATCACCCGAGAAATAGTGGATCCAATAGAAGATCACAAGGGACTATGGTTCCCCGCTTATTTTCCTATCTTTTAAAGCAGGAAAATGAGTATCTTGACACTTAGAAAATTAAAAATACAGCAGAGAAAGGTTCATAAAAGCTAAAAAGTCATAATTGTCTAATTGCCTTACAAATATTACAATTATATATGTGTCCACTCTTTTCCCTCACTCTCATTAAGTTCTACCCCATCAGAATATGTTTCCCCAGGGACTTCCCTGGTGGTCCAATGGCTAAGACAATGTGCTCCCAATGCTAGGAGGCCCAGGTTCAATCCCTGGTCAGGACACTAGATCCCGCATGCTACAACTAAGAGTGTCTATGCTCCAACTAAAGATCCTGAGTGCCACAATGAGCACCAGGTACAACCAAATTTTTTTAGAAAATATTTACAACCAAATAAGTAAATATTTTAAAAAATATACATTTAAGAATATGCTTCTCCAATTAAATAGTTTTGCCTATGATCTTACCTGGGCTACCCTCATAGCTCAATTGGTAAAGAATCCGCCTGCAATGCAGGAGACCCCGGTTCGATTCCTGGGTTGGGAAGATCCCCTGGAGAAGGGAAAGGCTACCCACTCCAGTATTCAGGCCTGGAGAATTCCATGGAGTTGGACACAACTAAGTGACTTTCACTTCACATGATCTTACTTGTTTTTTTCAGGGCCTGTCTGAAATATGGAGAAATAAGCTTGCCTTTTGTCCAGTTAAAAGGATAAAACATTTACTATGTTAAATGTTCGATGTCTGTCAAATTAAACATTGGCATCCAAGCTCTCCAAAGGGCACTTTTGTGTCAATGAGTGATCAGAAACTGTTTAATGAGAACCAGTTGTTGTACTTGGCACTTTGTTAGGCAAGCCAGAAAAGACAGGGAACAAAACTCAAAAACCTATAGTCCTTTTACAAAGGAATTGAGAGTGGAGAGTTAAAAGCAAACCCCTGAAATGGTTAAATAACAGTGATGTCATATGTAGAAGTGAACACCATAGAACAGAGAGAGACGATGATCACACTCAAGAATGGTAAATAATGGTTTTGTGTGCAAAATAAAATTTTGACTTGGACTTGACCAATCACATTGAATGCTTGGGCAATGACATTGGAGTAGGAGTTAACAGAAGGTGTGCCGTGGGCAGTGGGTGTCTAGCCTGACTGCAGGACAGTTGGGATGCAAGTTGAGTAGGTAGGTGAGTAGACAGGCAACGAGCTTAACAATGGCAGCTCAAGGCACTTGAATTTGAATCCCAACTGTGTAACTTTGGGCAAATTACTTAACTTCTCTGTCCCTCTGTTTCCTTGGGGGATACAATGTGAATACCAATAACCCTTCTCTCACACTGAGGTTGAGAAGATTTAATTAGGTTTATTACTTCTAAACACACGGTTAGAACAGTGCCTTGTATATGTTCCATCCACCTTAGCGCTTTTACGCCTTTTGGTTTGATTGGGAAGTTACAAACAATTGTACAACTTCAATTGTACAATCAGTTGTAAACTGAACATGTTACAACAATATCAACTATTATATTTAGGATAAAGCCAGAAAATAAAGACTTGAAAGTAGCCTGAGAAGTTTGAACTTGAATAAACAAGAGAGACCAGTTCCCCGCCGGAACTGGATTTAGACAAGCTGGGCTTACAAGGGATCTACTCAAACCTCCAGAGAGCTTGAGTTCGTCGCCTCAATACTGGTTGCTCAATAGCTCAGCTCTGGGGGAGGAAACTGCTTGGTGACCTGCACGAGCATGTGGATTGGTGACAAAACAGCACAGAAGGCATTTGTCTGAACAAAAAAACTTGAATTTCAAGGGATTAAAGTTAGTCACATTTTGATGGTTCTTTCTCTTGGCAGTGGGTCTTTAAGGGTCTAGTTCTGAGGTTAATAAGTAAACAAGCTGGAGAACCAAGTTGGTAGATGGAATATTAATGAGTCCCTCTTGGATAGTTACTGAAAAGTCACCAAGAACATGGAGAGATGATGTCTCCTTAAGAGTTCTGAATAGCCTCTGCCTTCTTTAGAATCATCTTTGACCCTGATAACCTCTAAACACGGGACAAAACTACACTGATTCATCCTTTGGGCATTCCAAGAAGACTGATAAGCAAAGCTAGACAACTATGTCTGATTATTAAGGGTGATGAGATAGAGTTCACTTCTGGAATGTACTAAGTCAGGAGTCCTGAGACCCTCCCTAGGTTTATTTTAGTGAGGTTCTGCTCCAATGTAAATGGTCTGGTCTTTGCATAATTACAATGACTTCCCTCTGGAATTTGCTAGTGATTCTTGATCTGTGAGTTGAAATGGAAAAGCCCTAGGAATTGACTTGTTGTTTTCATTACATGGAGCCAACCTCTCAAATAGGTAAACTGTTTTTAAACCTACAGCAGCTGAAGATTATTTTGGATGAGTTCAAAAGTTTTTCTCAGATTGGGGAGAAAAACTTTTGAACTCATCCAGATTTGACACTCTCCTTCATGCTTACTATTTTGCAAACTTGGCTTCTGCTGTCATCTTTTAGGAATTTGAATCAGTGACTTCACTTATTCATGATGGTGACCAAGGTCAACAGGGGCTTTGGAGGGGGGCGGTAAAAAAAAATCCTAAGCCCATTCTACTACCCCAAGTGGGGAATTAGTGATAAAGAAGGGCAAAGTGTTTGCCAAACCTCATGCTAGATTTTTATTTTTCAGCAATGCATAGTACTGTAGTGATGAACATACACAAGACTGTGATTAATAGAAGCTACGTAAAACATACCAATGTACAAGTGATGTAAACTACAGATTACAAAAAGACATGCCCTCCGTTTTACCTGTCATGTAGACACACCATCTAAAATACATTCTCATGTTTGCAGAAACAAACACAAAGGAATATTTTTTGAGACCTTCCCTACTGATTCCAGAGAACATGAGAGAAGTGACCCATAGAGTGAATGATCAGCAATAATATCTTGGTATTAAAAAAAAAAAAAAAAAAGTTTTCTTGCTGTTGTAGAAGAATTCAAATAAAAGGTAGTTCTCCTTTCTGCCCTTTTAAACTCCCCTTGTGGGTCAGACGTCCGGGAGCACCCCCAAATTTCCGGATGTGTCCAGAGAGCCCCTCAAATAGGGAGTTGGTCCTATTCTGTCTTTCTCTCTCTTTTTCTTCCCTGCCCCCCGCCCCCCATTTTTAAAGGGCTTTAAGGAACATCTCTGGGAGACAAAAATAGCTCCAGTTGTGAGAGGCCTACACGCTGGGAATGCAACTGAGAGATGCAAGTCAGTAAGTGCCAGCCGAGAACAGGAATGTCTGGCCCTGGGTGGATGCTCCTTGCTGTCTGGGTGCCGCTTCTCTGCCTGGGCCCGGTGGGTAGAAGGGAAAATGGTTTTTCAGGGGTGGGCGGTGGGTCGGGATGGTTTGGGGTCTGGCCTTGGAAGGAACAGAGACCCCAGCGTTCGGGGCCGAGGGGCGCTTCTTTCCCCTCCCCCCAAGTTTCCCCAAACGTCTTTTGCCCAGCCGGGGATTGGCGAAGGTCAAAAGGGAGCCGTTGGCACTGAATGTCACCCTGAAGGTAAAATGAAAGACAAAAGATGAACGCATGCTTGCTTTCCTCTCGGCAGCGGCGGCTGCGGCGGCGGAAACAGCAGCAGGATTTAAAGGGGAAAAAAAAAAACCCCCACACACAAAAAACCCACACGCACAGACACATAAATACACACCCAGAGGCGTCAATTATGCCAACGCAATAATGCAATCAAATCATGACAGTGCCGGGATTTTTTTTTTTTTTGAGAAATCTAGATATTTATTTTGCAAAAGGGAGAGAGAGAAAGGCATGCAAACAGAAACGTGCACATACCACGTAACAACCCGAGGAGAACCTGGCAGCCTCTCTCTTCTTCTGCCAAGTTATCATTGAGAAAACAGACAGGCATCATGACGTCCTGGGTCACAGGGAGTGCGGACCGACGCTACCAAGAGCAAAGGGAGGCGCCCGGGCGCTCCGGCTAGCGGCGGGCGCCCCTCGGCCCCTGGCCGCCCGGCTCGGTGAGTGCACAGC